>NC_142789.1:28966372-29327622 GCF_988280905.1 Pimephales promelas | reverse complement strand
TGACTAAAGAAATCTCTTGATGCACTTCACAGCTGAGCTCAATGTTGTCTCCCATGGCACTATGGGATAGCTGGCACTAAACTCATCTGGTAATGGGAACCAGTCGGTTGTTCAACTACATAAAACCTTAATTACAGACTGAGACGCCAAGAGGCCAAAATAATCACAGACTTGTCCTGCAAAGCATGAAGATGTTTGTTTTGAGCTGGAAATAGGTCAAATAATAATAATATTTATTTTAAAGACAACTTTTCTCACATTTATTTTGAGTATACATCAAGTGTATGGTCAATTTATTTTGACCATACATCAAGATGGTATTTGTCATATTGCCGTTAATTTGATTTGAATAAAAACTGTATGACAGACTGATAAACTATGTATATATATATATATTAGGGCTGTGCAAAAGTTAATTGCGATTAATCGCATCCAAAATAAAAGTCTGTGTTTACATAATATATTTGTGTGTGCTGTATATAATTATTTTGTATATATAAATACCTATGCATGCATGTATATATTTAAGAATTATTTGCGGTTAAATTCTGTATATATTTATAAATACATAATCTATATTATATAAATATAAATATTTTATATATGAATAACATATTTTCTTAAATATATACATGCATGTGTGTGTATTTATATATACAAAATAATTATATACAGCACACACAAATATATTATGTAAACAGAGACTTTTATTTTGTATGCGATTAATCGTAATTAACTTTTGCACAGCCCTAATATATATATATATATATTGAGTTTGAGATAGAGCTGCATGAGTCAGGATACATTGAGAATCACAATCTTTTTGTTTAAAACAGAGATCACGATTCTTCCGTGCTTGAATAGACAACTAAACCAAATAACATGTAATTTACTAGAGGCACTGATAAAATGTTAATTGCTGAAGTCTATTTACAATGTTTAATTAATTGGAATTTTTTTTTTTTTTTTTAATTATTCAATGACTGTATTCAATCACTTGTTTCATTACTGGATGAATCAGCATTTGTAAACAAATCTCTTAAAGGGGTGATGAACTGAGAAATCAAATTTTCCTTGAGCTTTTGCCATCTAAGAGGTCATCATATTATAAGAGTATCCTGTAAGTTTTAGAACTGAAAACGTCCTTGTTTGTCCAATAAAAGCTTTTATTGACACCAGGCTCAGCAAACGACTCGTTTTTCAAAGTGGGGAACTATGACGTCAAAGAGAACAAAACCCCACCCCCGCAGAAGAAGATCGACGCCCACTTCAACACAGCCGGTTTAGCCCCGCCCACCGATTCGCGCATAGCTAAATACGCCGAGCTATGAGCAATACTAAATATTTTGCAGTGCCTGGTTGTGAAAGCTTCCTCTGGATTACAATAGGACTGCATGGAGAAACTTTATTTTTAATGACGTTCCAGCTGATAAAACATCGTCGTCTGTTCGCTTCATTTCACTGAGGATTGTCCTCTAAACAAGACTGGATTTGCAGAGCGATTAAGAGTGAAGAACGGTGCTGTGCCGTCTATATTGGATCTGACAGGAATTTTAACAACATACGGACTCTGGGTCGAACATGTATGGGCGAATCATTCCGGTCGCCATTATACAACATTGTGTGTGTGTGTGTGTTTCTTTCAATAAATCAGTTCAAAAGAAATAAAAGCATATTAAATCTTTAATGTCGTATATGACAAAAAATAATTCATTAGGTGCTGTGATTCATCACTGTGATTTAACTCAGTTATATACTGTAATTTTATTCATTGTATTTAATGCAAATTTATGTGTTGACATCCGAATTGTAAACTTACTATATTTACATACATATATTTAATATAATGTATAAATATTTGCAATAAAGCTACTCATAACTGAAAGTATTTTTCTGTGTGTGTGGATTGTGTTTGAGAAATTACAGTTTCTTTGAAGTTTCCCAACTCTGTAATCAGTGGTGGAACGTAACGAAGTACAAATACTTCGTTACTTTACTTAAGTACATTTTTCACGTATCTTTAAGTAGAATAAATAGTGCATACTTTTTACTTTCACTTCGTTACATTTTGCAGCAATTATTCTACTTTCTACTCCACTACATTTCTACAACTTCTGTTATATTTTCATTACATTTCCTGATCAGTTTTTCCCCGGCCAAAACGTAATCTGACCGTCCGTTCGTTGCACGTTTGTCTCACCAGTGACGTTTGGTTGCCATAGATACATCAACTAAATGCGTCTCGCACGCAGTGTTTATCGTGCAATTTATACGCGAAAATTTGTTTTTACGTGCATAGGAAACACACCGTGTGGAATATACGTTTGGTTAGGAGTATGGCAAGCCAAGAGGTTCAGAATTACACCATAAATTAATCGCGTTTATTGCCAAACATAGTTTTTAACATAAGGACGTTTTCAAAACAATTTCCACAAAGTGCATCGACGGGACTCATTATAATAATATGCAAAATTGCTATCCACTTACAGGAGTGGGCGTTTACTTCCAAGTCTTCAGTGCGAGACGCTAGGGCTGCACGATTATGACAAAAATCATAATTGTCGATTATTGCCTTGAAATTATAATTGCGATTATTAATTACGATTATCACAATTTATATTGAATGATGTTTTGAACAGCTTTATGCCATTGTTCGAAGTGACTGCATGCAAATTGTTATATCAAAATAAAACGGCTGAAAACTCCTGAAAAACTTTCAATGCTTTTATGGTTTAAAGTAACACCAAGTAACTTTTCCTCTTCGGTCGCCCTACTGGTTGGAAACGAAATTGTCCATTGCCGCTGTCGTAAATAATTTAGCAAATAAGTGAATTCGTAAATAAGTGGACTTTTTGTAATTGTGCCTTTGAACGATTACATAATTGTGGCATCCATAATTGTAATCACGATTACAAATTCGATTAAATGTGCAGCCCTACGAGACGTCCATTAAAACCCAGCGTTTTTCAGGTAGGCTAAAAACTTGGGTACAAAATAGCATATTACTTATTCATATGGATGTTTTTGAATGCAAAAACCAAGCGAAGTTTGGTGACAAACTTCTTTTACTGAATAATCGTGCAGCTCTAGTTTAGTTTAAAACAAACTCACGATCTCGTCTGAAACATGCAGAAATCTCCATTTGTTCTCCCGGCGTCTTTCAAACAATTCAATTGCGATATTCTTTCCAATGGTAAGAACTTCAAACGAGCCTCGAACTGATTGAACTTCCCGAACATGTCTCTTTATTGATATTTAATTTCCAACTGATGTGGCATCTTTCATCAAATCACGGTTGTAATAACAGCCTGGAAAGCACATCTAATGTTGCCAATAGACTTTGCCGTAGCCAAAACACAATATTCACCAATTTGTCTGATTACTTCAGCCCACTTAGCTCCACTATCTGGCTTGGCTCTTGAGAGGTTAGCTGTGGTTCATCCGTCACTGGGATCAGGGTAACCCACACGCAGTAGTAATACTGGAAGTATAAGCCACTGATTCATGCGTGTGCCAGAAGATCTCCAGCCAGAAACGCTCTCACTTTCCATCTACGCTGCTGTTTGGTTTGGGGTTTAGTTAAATGATCAAGAAATGTTTCCCCACATTGGTGAAAGCATTCGGTTTGGCTTCTATTGAATATGTTGGAACAATTTATCGATGTACCTCGAGGCTCGCTGAGTCAGACGAGGGTGTTCTGTCTCTAAAATACTGATGAACACATACTGTAAACGAGATATTCTAGTATAATGACAACTGTGAAAGATGTGACATTTAAACATGTCGTCTGCTAATCATTTTAGCTATAAAACACTGATTAAAAAGATTCTGTGGGGAAGTACATTTATTTTACAGAAAAAAAATACCTGAATAAGTTAGTTCAGGCAATAATAAAAAAACAACAACAAAGTAAATATTATTTTAGTACGCGTTAATATCAACATTCTACTCAACTTTCTGATTCTGGTATTCCCATCATGCACTGGGGCATGAATAATTATTAATAAGGATGCATTTTCATTGTTTTCCAGCTGTATTTACACTGTTGTCATTGCTTTTGTTGTTAGGTTTAGTAACTTGCTGGTGCTTGAAACCGAGTAAACTTTAACCAAATAGAAATTACCCGACAACCTTTAATTGGCCAAGTTACTTATTTTTCTTTTTATTAATTTTATTAAATTGACTTATATATCTGCGTACAAAAACTTGTTCTGTTAATGTTACGAAAAATCTGAAGAAAATTAAAAAATATTTAGAATATCTAAATATTAATGTGGCTTCTTGGCAACTATTTTAAGTAAAAAAAAGTTTAATTTGAAGAACTAAAATTACTTAAACTAATCTAAAAAAACATTATCTAAGATATTAAAAAATATATAAATATTTCTAGACGTTCCGTTATATTTCTTACGATGAGGATCCCTCTGCAACTTTAAATGGACCAATAAATGTTCTCACCTGGTATCTGGTATCCCATAATGAATCGGTTGTATCCACGGAAACAGTGTGGCCTATGGCAGTGTCTCAAATCATGCCAGTAGCCAGAGTAATAGGCCACATCAACAGGATGAAAATGAACCCCAATACCAATGAGACAAAGCATGAGCCAGCCTGTCATGATTTACAAGATATTTAATCATAAATGTGTGAGTGGAAAAGCAGCAGATGTCTCATGAACGTTCAAGCCGTCTGAGAGGGAAGGACTGAAACACACGCTTTTATTCCCTCCTTCCCTGTGAAATACCTTTCATCTGACTCTCTCTCACTCTCTCTCTCTCTTTCCTTCTTTATACAGTCAGCATCTCTTGCTCATATATTTCACATCAGGAGTTTTTGGAGTGGCATACACTGGTTATATATAAGGATTATGATGTCCGACTTCTGATTGGTCAATCTGTGGCCCAATATTTTCCTGATCATCCTCTTTCTTTACATAATACAAATGAATAAATTACGGTATCATCTGAACACATTGTCATATAAACCTGTGCATGAAGCCTGCAGTGCTCATGTCAAAGGCGTTCACATACATATAAAATATGTGAAGCAGGAATTGGTTTAGTATGAAAGAGTTATAAGATCTAAACCATCTGTAGGATGAATACAATTTATATCTGAAACATCAGAAAGATGAATAAATCCCTAAGTGGCATGTTTTAGTGGATATGAAGAACCAGAAAGAGAAACTGTCTCCTGAGGCCAAACACATTTCAGTTACACACACACACAAATTCCAGTGTATTTGGAGACTTTAAGAGCCACAGTGATTAGACTGTGGCATAAAATAACAGGAAAAAAATAATGTATCTATAAAAATATTGTAATGTAAAAAATAAATAATCTATCTTTTCATCCATCCATCCATCCATCCATCGAGTCAATCAAGTCAAAATGGCATAGGTTTCAGATGTAAGGTTTGGGATCTGTTTAAATGCACACAGTTAAATGAACATGAATAAATGAAATCAGACAATGGACATAACGTCCAATAAATCAAGTTTTGCAATGATCAACAAAGAGGGTCTCTGTACTTTGCACATGTGTCTCTTCAAACGTTTAATAAATAGGCTTGTTAGTATGCATTTTTTTATAATAATAGTGAATGTCCTCCATTTCGGTAAAATCAGAGTTCTAGATTTCCGCATGAGATTCTAAATTAGAATTCCGAGCTTCTGAATTTCCGAGTTGAATGGAACACAGGAGCTGCGTCCGAAATCGAATACTTCCCTACTATATAGTATGTGAAAAACGAAATCCGAAGTCCGAAATCATCCAATTCGAAAAGTAACCGGATGACCTACTACTTCCGGCGAGATTCTGAAGTGCACATACGATGGACACTTTACTATCCCATGATGCCACGGGAGAGGAGTCGTTAGTCGTTATATCTGAAAATGGCGGAAACCGGAGACACGGCTGTAACGTTAGATAAACACAGACACACATGCGTATCTATTGATTCATTCATGTTAATTTATCGATGGTAAACGAGCAAATAAATGGCTTTTTCCTTGCCAAAAATCAACATCTGTAATTGGTCATAGGGGTGTGTTTTATGGGGTAAAATGTATTAGGTAAATAAGAAGTACGTTCTTGTTTGAATATAGTACCTATTCACATAGTCCGCGATGTCGAACGCAGACCGAGTCCGAAATTTTCGCATCCGTTTTTTCCCGCATTCGTGATTCGGTGGCTCTGAATTGACAAAACACCATTCAAACTGCTTGCTACGGATGCGAAAAACGCATAAAATTGAACCCGATCCGATTTATTTTAGGACGGATGAAATTTTCGGAGGCAGAGTGTAAGCGTTAGAGCCAGACCGATTTATCGGCAGGCCGATATTAGGCATTTGTGTTTTCCAAACTATCGGTATCGGCAGTTATAATGGCTGATAAATGAATATTTCAAAAATAAAATAAAAATGGACGAAACACGCTTCAACCATGTCATGAGTGTTGGAATTGTATAGTTTGTCCACCAGAGGGCCCAAGTTTCTTTTTAAAATGCATTATCATATTGTTTTAGTTAAAACTCATAAAGAACTACAAATATTTAATGTTAGAGAAATGTGTTAATGTTTTGTTGCGCGTTTGTGAAAAAAAATAAAAAATAAAAATAAATATCGGCCGATTTATCGGAATATCGGATTTTAAAACCAACAAATATGTGTATCATTATCGGCCTTCAAAATCCTTTATCGGTCGGGCTCTAGTAAGCGTGATTGGTCGTATTCGAAAATTTCAGACTCAGTGTGCAAGTCCCTTTGGGCTGGAATGACAAGACCAGCTTTAGAAGCAGCTTTGCTGAATCAGCATGAGAGGTCAGACGGGACTCACCCTGACATGTCCTGCCGTCCTCCTTGAGCTCTTGACCGGCGGGACACTTACAGTAGAAGCTGCCGATAGTGTTACAGCACACCGCTTCACAGCCTCCATTGGTCTCCTCACACTCGTTCACGTCTGACAGTGGGAGAGAACAAACACACATTACAGTCTGAAATACAGATGCAGACCAATCTTCTCCAGATGTTTACGAATTGGAGACATGATATGACTGACTGAGCGGCTGTATTTGTTGCCGTGAAAAACAAACAACACTTATTAAGTGGGAAAGGGCTTTGCGATTTGAACTAGATTTGACAAAAATTCAGAGGTATATTTTTACAGACTCCTATAGAAAGAGGAGCAAATGGATCGCTGCAATTCACAGAAACGACTGGACTCAGTCAGAGAAAGGTGGATTTGCAGTTTTGCGTCAATATGCTGAATTTAGGTGTAAAACCATACCCATATATTTAGTATTGTTATATACATTAACAAACTAATCAATTAAATATTTATCATTGCATATTCGTTATTGGATGTTTTTTAATAAATAAAAATATTAAGTTTTAGGGCTGGACGATATGATGATATATAGGCTATATATAACACTGATAGTGATCACCCGGATTTAGACCTACCTATATTGTGTTTATATAAAGCGTTCACAGGAAATTCGCTTTATGTTTAGGTCTATATTGCTTTTATTTCCCCGGTGTCGAAATCAGGCAAACATAAATGTCAGGCAACACGATTCCTGGCTGCATGTCAATATGGATCACTGGATCTTTAGTAAGTTGTAAGGAACACTATATTGAGTCCAACATTTAGTTTAAATTGATAAAATTGTTCGTTTTACTCACATTTTCGCAGTTTCCCCTATTAAATACAGTTACGCAGCAGATCTTTTGCCACTCAGTCAGGTTGTTCCTTCGGGAAAGTGACATCAATGCATTGCAAAAAAAAAAAAAAAAAAATGTCTTCGAAATCTAGAATTATTTGTAATATAGTTCCAATCTTTTTATATAAGGGCTGGATACATAAGAGACTCACTGCAGGTCTCAACAAGCGCTTATTGGTGGAAAACCATTGCCAAATTAAAACATAATATCTTATTTCCATGCACAGTTTTCCATCTCAAAATCTAACATAGTCTTAATAAAAAGAGATTTTGCCCAAGTAAATCATGTGTGTAATTAAAGGCACATTTAGCAGTTCCTCACTGTAACTGAATTTGACAATAATGTTTTTTTGATTGTTGAGTTGAAGCTACTGAAACTGGACCATCGGTTGAGTTTTCATTAGAAAGTGCTCATGAGAAATATTTCAGTTTCCATATCTGATGCTTGTAATGTCAGACGGTTTGATGGATTTTGGGTATGAGAAAACACAAGTACTGTATGATTCTCCTTCAAAATGTGGTCCAAAAAAATTAGTAAGAGCAGAAAGTGCTTTCGCTCCATGTTCAACAAAACCGCTTCTTTTTTCCAGTGGACACAAATCATCTCAATGGGATGGCGAGGGATGTTTCCGCATTTAAGAGGCACAGTCTCTTCCTCAAACCACATAAGTTCATCAAAGAAGGGGAAGAAAATGACATTAAAGCTTTTACCATTCAGGTTTCAGCACAGATGTTGAACAACCTCCAGTCACACATCCAGCTCTCACACTCAAACACATGGAGATGTTTATGAGAAAATCAGTTTGTCGGTTTCCCAAAACATTATTTCAATAAAACCCTCGCCTCAACAAATTGGCCCCTGAAGAGCCGAGCGATGTGTTCAGGAGGAGGGAATTAAACATAATGAATGAATGAATGAGAGGAATTCCTGCCGGACGGGATCACACCGTCACACACGTACACGACACAACAGTGAAAGCTAGCTGCTCAGTTTGATGTGCAAAGGTAGAAATATAATGCTTTACAATTCAAATTCAAATATAGAAGGTAATGCATTAATAAAGACGAGGCTATGGTCCAAACCAAACCTCTAATATTAAACCTCGTACCTCCAAAAACCCTACTTGTCAGGAAATTAAAAAAATAATAATAATGAAACACCTTGTGGTCGTGGTTGATACTGTGGCTTATATGTGGTCAGACATTACTGAAATCAAGCTGAATTTTGGTGAATTCTGGACATGTGACAGTTTTAGGATCCAATGGAGTTACTCGGTTTAGAATGATTTACGAAAGAAAAGAAAAAAATTACCAAAAATAGAGTTAACAATGATAAAAAACAATCACTCTTTATTAGAAATAAACTACTGAAAAAAACAGTATTGTTCATTTAAAATGATAATTACTAAACTTAATGATTATTAATGAGAACAAAACCCATTATAGCATTTAAAAAAATAACTTTTTCTTTGCATTTTTTTAGGAATATCGTTGGCTCTTTGATGAATTGCTTTTCTTCCTGTTTTGTTTAAATCGCTTTAGATATATGTGCCTGCATAATGCATAAAAATATATGTACAATATTTCAACAAAATGTTTTTTAATTTTTATTAATATTAACTTAATTGATAACTAAATTTTAATAAAATTTAGAAATAAATATAAACGATTAACAAATCTACTGTATGTATTGGTTAATGTAACTATTGCAACTAATTAAGCTAATGTCTACAACATATATTGTAAAGTGTTAAAGCTTCAGCTATCAATCCTGCAAAACATAAATTATGTACGATATTTTCTATTATATGCAACCACGAGAATAAAATGATTGACAGATCAGTAGTTACGTCAACCTTCGCATATATTCATCTACATCCTGACTGTAACATCAACAAGGACATGGAGACGAACAACATTCCTACACCGAGAGGTCGTGACCCCTTTCATGACCCGAGGGCGACCTGCCACCGGGAGACGGTGTGCGGGGTCAGTGAGGTCAGGGGTCAGGGGTCAAGTCCACATAATGAACTGTGTAACGCACTGAAAATGAACTAATTAATCCCCAAAAATTGGAAACTTACTCAAACTAAAGCACAAAAACAGTTCATTTAGAAACCATCACAGTATCCGTCTCGGTAAGTTCACTTCATAATCATATGAATAATCAACACCTCCTCCATGGTTAACACTATTGCTACTAATAGAGAGTGTCCCCTTTTTGTCCATTCATTTTTCCCACAGGGAAGTTTCCATTAAAGCATTATAAGCCATGAGCCAAGCCAATCAGCTACAAGGAAAATCACAACATATATATATATATATATACACACACACACTTGAACTTTATAGCTAGCTATAGTATATAAACAAATGTTTCATTATTTTGAGAGCGTAGAGAGCTCGATTCGACTCTCTGATTGGTGTATTTTTTGCACAGCATCATGGGTAATGTAGTTTTTCACCAGGAATTCCACCATTAAACACAATCGAATTTAAAACTAAGTTGAAAAAATGCGGGCTGAAGAATTCAACAGAAGCAAATCCCATCGATTACCAGGTTAACAAGTTTAAAGGTTAACAAGTTGTCGCTCACCGTATGGAGTTAATGAATAGAGTTTTTACTTCCGGAAACCGGCAGTTGCAAAGAGGTTAGCCAATCACAACAGAGATCATTTATATATTAAATATACTTGCCTGCCTAATTCTGAGGCTCAGAGAGAGTGAAAACACTCATGAAAAACTAAATCATGACAAGAAACATTAAAGTTTTTGTTATAATTAAAATGAATTAAATGTAATTGCATTTTAATTGTAACTTTTCTCACAATCTGCGTTTTCATTGCATTACATTTAAGTGTATTTCCTTTCATTTGTACATTTCTCTGTTGTATTTTAAATCTTTTTTAATCAGTTTTTCCTTTTGCCGTTCTGGGTTTTGCACAACGTGAATTGTCTTAACAGAGAACTGGCAGGGAATTTGATGTTGTGGGTTCAGTGATGTTGGCGGGTTCAGACACGAAAAGATCTCTGACATCACAAACACAAACCAGAAACAAAGAGCCAGCTGATGTTGAAATTGATTTTCATCAAAATCTTACTCGAAAAACACATCAATTATCTTTATGTTCATGTTTCATAGCGACAGACTGTTGTGAAGTGTGTGTTTAAGCAAAAAACTTACATGGAAGCCAAGCTGGAAGAGTAAACAATGAGCATTTTAACTATATATTTAAACATTTGCAAACTCTGCAGGAAAAGAATTCCTAAGTTCAAGTTATAAATCTATTACCCCGAACACACACAGACGTGCAAATATGCACACATAACACACACATAAAACATGATATACGTTTTACAGCCCATAACATCCAGTGCTTGAGAAAATCTGTTTAACCTCTGCTCGGGTCCTTTGCCATATGTTCAGATCTATGCGAGCCGCTACATCTATGCCAAAAGTACAGCATTTCTGCTATTCTCGTGTTTTCAAACATGCTTACACTTATACACTGTTTCTGAAGAATGAATATCCAAATAAAAACTATGTAAAACATGTGTGTTGACATTCCATCAGACCACCAGCAATCGCTCAGAGCCGTCTGTGTCAAACTGAGAGATTTGTGTGTTTGCATTCCAGATGTGCATCGAGTGACTTCCGCTCATGGAGTCTGAAGTGTGTTTCTGTGTAGACGGGGGTCCGGAGCGTAGCTGATGGATCCTACGGGTCAGACGGAGCCAGAGAAAAGCGTCCGGATAGGACCACAGGGTCACCAAAACTCATACAGTGGTGTGAATAAGTTTGGACACCCATGCTAAAGTTGCCTAAAAAGAGGAATAAAAAATCATCTTTTGGAAATTGATCTTAATGGCTTAATTAGAAAAATTAGGAAAAATCAAACCTTTTAAGGACACCAATTTTCTTTGTGAATGAATAATGTATCATAAATAAATAAATAAAAACAGGGTGCATAAGTCAGGGCACCCCTATGTTAAATTCCCATAGAGTCAGGCAGATTTTAATTTTTAAAAGCCAGTTATTTCATGGATCCAGGATAATATGCATCCTGATAAAGTTCCCTTGGCCTTTGGGATTAAAATATCCCCACATCATCACACACCTTCCACCACACCTAGAGATTGGCATGGTTTTACTTCAGTTAGCCTAATAGCTGGTTTGATTTGCATTAAAAGATGATCTTATGGAAAGTACCCCATGCCATTCTCTAGGTGTGGTAGAAGGTGTGTGATGATGTGGGGATATTTTAATATTTATATTAATATCCATATTATCCTGGATCCATGAAATAACTGGCTTTTAAAAATAAAAATCTGCCTGACTCTATGGGACTTTAACATAGGGGTGTCCTGACTTATGCACCCTGTATTTATTTTGAAAAACATTTATTTATTTATGATACATTATTCATTCACAAAGAAAATTGGTGTCCTTAAAGGTTGGAGTTTTCCTCATTTTTCTAATTAAGGCATTAAGATCAACATCCAAAAGATGATTTTTTATTCCTCTTTTTAGGCAACTTTAGCATCGGTGTCCAAACTTATTCACACCACTGTAAATACACTCATCAATAAAAAGCTCTGCAAAGCACAAAGTCTTCTCTATATCAGTGTTTCTGAACTCCCTGAAACACCTCGAGTTTCTTCCGGGAACGAACACGTCACAATATTCCTCATTATAATAATTAATATGCAGAATAAAGGGGCGGGGCCTGGTTGAGTTAGTAAGTAGTGTGTTAAACTGGCAGTTATGGTAAGAGGCGGGACATTTCCCAAACACACTCGAAGCGCTCGACGAATCACAACACACTGCTCCAGCCGACCAATCAGAGCACAGTGCGCTTTACAAAAGGAGGAGCGTCATCGAGACAGGAACTAAACAGAGCGATACTGACGCAACAATGGAGAATATGAGGAAAATAATGTGTTTTATGAACATTCAAGCTTGAAAACCTATTCTAGTAGAGCCCAAAAACATAATCAAGACTGTAAAATGGCATAATACGGCCTCTTTAAATTGATCAAAAAGACTTAAGGATTTCAAAAAAGGCATTTATAATGTTACAAAAGATTTCTTATATTTATATATATTCATATATTTTTTTTAAAAATTGTATTATTTTTTCTATTCATTGTTTCAATATTTTTACAGCTATTTTACCTATTGCACTTTTTTAAAACAGTTTTTCATTTTTAATTGTAATAATATGTCATAATATTATAGTTTTTACTGTATTTTAGGTTAAATAAATGCATTTACTAAGTCACACCAACTGTAATTACAATCACTTGGAATAGTAATTCACTTGTTTCCTCAAAAAAACTAAACAAACATATAAACACTTGATTTGACAAATCATTCATGTCTGGAGCACAATTACTGGAAAAAAACGGAGTTAATGTTAATATGAAAAAGACTAGTGTTCTGTGTATGTGCAAATACAAATCCCGTCTCAGTCCTGATTTATTTCTCACAATGACAAACTGATGAACAAACAAAAAGGTAAGAAGAAAAATCACGTGCGCCATCCATCATCATTGACACTGTAGAGAGCACACACTGCCCCCTGTTGTCTACATAGTGCACTTAAAAGAAGCCTGAGGGTCACACTTATGATATACTGCAGCCACACATAATCTATAACAACCGCCACTGTCATAACCAACCTCTCCAAACTAAACAACACACCACATCTGCTCACACGCATGAACAATGGGACTCTCACTTATCTAATGTTCAGTTCAAGACGGATCAGTTTAGACAAAGAACGTCAAAATTGTATAAACACTTCATGTAACTGAACCGTACAGTCCGAAAGCACATTTTAAAATTTGTACCATGAGGTATGGGACGCTATACAGCCGTTTTCTTCATATTGCAAAGACCAATGCATTCAGATACCAGTCAGAGTTCCCCGTGCATGCATTACTTTTATTCATCTCCTTCTGATAACAACAAAACATATTCACGACATGCAGATATCAAAGCATAACTTACCAACATATGACAGATCTGTCCGGACGGCCTCCTGCGCCGACCGCACGTTTATTATGAACTATATCCCTGTTCTCTCGACCACATGAAACTCCTGCTGTGAATCTGTATCAGAGACTTTTACAGCTAATCATTGGTGTTTATCCTCAAACATCTGCAGCTCTGCTGAGACTTTTAAATCAATGAATGTGGCCGTGTAATGAATCTATAGTTGATGGTGTCATTTGATTTGTGGTACAAGCACATGGAATCTGGTAAACTCGCAAAGCCTTGGCCAAGTATTCGTGTCTGTGTACTTGTATAAAAGATATTTCTGGTTTTAATGTGACCACATCTGTACACAGAATCACACACACTCACACAAACGACTAACATCTGACAGGCAGCCGTGGATGTAGAACTGACAATTATGTACTTTATGATGCTTTAATTAAAAGCTTTTTTCAGCAGATCTGCTATAGCTGTGGGATGAAATGACATGTTACTAGAGAAAGGAAAATGAATGAATGAATCGATGAATCAATCAATCAATCAATGAATTAATGAATGAAAGAAAAATATATATAGAAACTAGGGTTGTCAAACGATTAATCGCAATTAATCGTATCCAAAATAAAAGTTTGTGTTTATATAATATATGTGGGTGCACTGTGTATAATTATTTTGTATATATATATAAATACACACACATGCATGTATATTTAAGGAAAAAAAAACATTATTTATATATAAAATACTTAAATTAATATATAATATAAATTATATATAAATCTATATACAGTATGAAAACATTTCTTAAATATATACAAGCATGTGTGAGTATTTATATACACTCTAAAAAATGCTGGGTTGTTTTAACCCAATTTTGGGTAAAATATGGACAAATCCAGCCATTGGGTTAAAAATGTAATTTAAAAATGTAACCCAATGGCTGGGTTTGTCCATATTTTACCCAAAATTGGGTTAAAACAACGCAGCATTTTTTAGAGTGTATATAAAATAATTATACACAGTGCACCCACATATATTATGTAAACACAAACTTTTATTTTGGATGCGATTAATCGTTTGACAGCCCTAATAGAAACATAAGTAAATGAATAAATTAATAATAATAAATTAATAAAAATAACAAATAAAGAAAAGACTAAATAAACTAGCAAAATAAATAAAAAGTAAATAAGAATAAATTAAGAAAAATAATAAATTGATTGAACAATAAATTAATAAACTTAATTAAAAGAAAAAATGATAAATTAAATTAATAATAAGAATGAATTAATAAAAAATACAAGAATAAACAAAATAGAAAAATACTTAAATTAATAAATAAATAAGAATAAATTAATAAAATAATAAATCATTAGACAGCTATGAGATTACATGGACAGCAAAAAAAAAAAAAAACACACGTGTGTCTCAGAAATCTCAATAATGTCTCAAACTGTGCACAGATTTGCCAAGAAACCAATATCTGCAAACTGCTGAGATCTTGACATGAACTCAAACATCTCTCATCAAAATGCTTCCAAAAGCACATTTTCTGCTCTCCACATTCATGTTGTAACTCTAAACTCTATCATCTCATTTGTGTTTTGTATTTTAAATATTTACCATCATGTCCTTAGCAAAAGAAACTTGAGAATGTCATCTATCCATACAAAGAGTGACGGATTACACAATTACTATCTCTGAGCGATTGTTTCATAAACTCTCAAAATCACTTAACCTTTCCAGAGAATTTTTTGCAATGAGTTCAACTAGACAAAAACCATTCAAATTCCTCACATATCAGTCATTGGAACAGCTGTGTTTTGGTTTTACACAATTCTTCTTCCCAAGGTGTGTGTTGACAAGACACGTTCAGCTAGCGAGTTTTTCTGAAAACCTCTGAACAGACACTTTGAGGACAGACAGAAGTCCTTTTCAGATTATTTTCAGCCTTTTCGACAACTATAAGTCAAGTTACATTTATTTATATAGCGCTTTTAACAATACAGCTTTACAGAGATAATAAATGCAACAAAGTTCGTTTCCAGAAGAAAATATGCTTCCTCAGTTCAGCTTAAGTAAGTTCAATGATGTTTCATTTTTGTTCAAAAAAGTTATTTAGTTGAAAACCATCATCAAAACCATGATGTCAACCGTCCAGCTCAGTTCAGTTCTCAAATAATAGTGTCAATCAGTGGTGGAATGTAACGAAATACAAATACTTTGTAACTTTACTTAAGTACATTTTTCACGTATCTTTACTTTACTTAAGTAGAATAAATAGTGCATACTTTTTACTTTTACTTCGTTACATTTTGCAGCAATTATTAAACTTTCTACTCCACTATATTTCTACAACTTCTGTTACATTTTCATTACATTTTCTGATCAGTTTTTCCCCCGCCAAAACGTAATCTGACCGTCCGTTTGTTGCACGTTTGTCTCACCAGTGACGTTTGGTTGCCATAGATACATAAACTAAATGCGTCTCGCACGCAGTGTGTTTATCGTGCAATTTATACGCGAAAATTTGTTTTTACGTGCATAGGAAACACACCGTGTGGAATATACGTTTGGTTAGGAGTATGGCAAGCCAAGAGGTTCAGAATTACACCATAAATTAATCGCGTTTATTGCCAAACATAGTTATTAACATATAGTAAGGATATGGTTTATATTGCCTTACAAGCTTGTTTCAGAAATGGTGACAACAATTTTTTTCCATCATTATTAAACATCATTATAGGAGTAGAATTAAATGTTTTATTAATCATTAGAAAATAGTCATACAGAGAATCAATTGTTATGCAAGTACTTTTACTTTTAATACTTAAAATACATTTAAAATCAGGTACTTTTTTACTTTTTACTTAAGTATGGTTGTTATTGTGTTACTTCTACTTTTACTAAAGTAAATATTTATCTGGTTATTTGTACTTTTACTTAAGTACTGAGATTCAGTACTTCCTCCACCACTGGTGTCAATGCAGACAGATCAATATTATTGTATTAAACGTTAAATTTAAAGCCCCCAACTAAGCGAGCCGAGCCAATGGCAACAAAGGTGCAAAAATGCAGGTTTAGACCTGAAACATGATATTTCAGGGGTCTAAAGACACCTTATAGGTGATATATGTGTCCAAAAGGCTCTGAAAATGGCTTTAAGAAGACCCTTTATAGAGGCTCAAACACCCTCTGAGCACATTGGCTTTTGGTTAAGACACTCAGAATTTGTGTCAGTTTTGTTAATGATGCTTTGACATTTTTCAAACGTAATTAGACGACCTCCTGGCCCCCTGTCAACCCGGAGGATCTGGCTTTGTGCATTGATGTGTGTGTGTTTGTGTGTATCAGCACTGTATGTACACACACTTGTGCGAGAGAGCGAATTAGAGTGAATTTCCCGCCAGCCCCGTCTCAGTTGGATGCCCACCGCATTCGTGATCCGAGGACGCTAAGCTCAACCAGACGCCACACATCCCTGTACTTCTCTCTCCATGATGGTCTCTGCCGGGCTCAAAAAAAACGTTGACATCCAGACAAAAGATTTGTTTTGGTTTGCTCTCAATCCCGTCTGGTTTACAAAGCTCCTGGTGTTAACAAGAGACAGAATATGTTCCCCGAACCCCGCAGGGCTGATCTTTAACCTGCGCTCTGCTCTGTATCTGACGATACCTGTTCGGGCCTGACGGACTTGGGAATGTTGTGTCGGAGCCTGCAGGGATACCAGGAATGTCCAAATTACTGCCTAATTTCTGCATGAGCTACTCGGTGTACGTGGATCATGTGAGTTAAAGGGTTAGTTCACCCAAAAATGAAAATTCTGTCAGTATTTACTCACCCTCATGTTGTTCCAACCCCGTAAGACCTTCGTTCATCTTCGCAACACAAATTAAGATATTTAAGATATTAAGATCACTCCTGCATACTAGTCCATAGGCTTCTTGAGGGACTGGCTCTTGCTGTCCCCGAAAAGTCATTAAAGACATCGTTAAAATAGTCCAAGTGACTACAGGGGCTCAATCTTAACTTTATCAAATGACGAGAACACTTTTGTGCGCAAAAAAACAACAAAAATAACGACTTTATTTCAACTATTCACTTCCTTCTCCATGGGCCTGTAGTCAGTTAACGTAGTGTGATTGCGTAGAGCTACGTCAAACGTAGGCTCACTATTGGCCGACGCTGGTCATGTCTGTGTGATGCGTGTGACGTACAATAACAGAAGCTTACGCTATTAAACTAGTAACCTGACTCGCGCAGAGGGAGAAATAAACCAATAGTTGAAATAAAGTCGTTATTTTTGTTGTTTTTTTGCGCACAAAAGTGTTCTCGTCGTTTGATAAACTTAAGATTGAGCCCCTGTAGTCACTTGGACTATTTTAACGATGTCTTTAATGACTTTTCGAGGCCATCAATTGTCATTCCCTCAAGAAGCCTATGGACTGTATGCAGGAGCGATCTTAATATCTTAAATATCTTAATTTGTGTTCCGAAGATGAAAGAAGGTCTTACGGGGTTGGAACAACATGAGGGTGAGTAAATACTGACAGAATTTTCATTTTTGGGTGAACTAACCCTTTAACTATGACTAGGGAATGTGCAAAGTGAGTCACTGTTTACTTTGCTATAGAAGGCGATTTAATGAATTAAGGCCATTGCATAATGAGGGTCCTAACTTGCACCCAGCGCAATTGACTTTGTACATCGACGCATGTGTCGTTCATATTTTGCACCTGTGCAAAGCGGACTTTTCCCTTCACAGACGTACGCCGGCAAACTAGGGAATGAACTTGCGCTCCTTGGTCGAAAAGCATGCACAGAGAAGTCAAAATTAAACATGATTTAATGACTCGTAAATTTAAGTACACATTGATGGCCTAAGGTGGTTTTTGTGAGAATTTATATCGTTTTTACCTCATGTA
Organism: Pimephales promelas; assembly: GCF_988280905.1. Classification (NCBI taxonomy): domain Eukaryota; kingdom Metazoa; phylum Chordata; class Actinopteri; order Cypriniformes; family Leuciscidae; genus Pimephales; species Pimephales promelas. The sequence continues at coordinate 29,308,971 of NC_142789.1, read as the reverse complement.
ATCACAGTGACGTCCAAGTGATCTGAATCAGTTGTTCAATGTCCAACCGAACTGAATCAGTTCAATGTTACGCCGGAAGTGATCGCTCGCGTGTGACGTCACTCAATATTTACACGGAGATTTCGGAAGTTTTACCTTTTACTAAACATATTTAGATATACCGAAATCTTCTTCCATTGCGGTTTCCCGTATATCTAAATATGTTTAGTGAAAGGTAAAACTTCCGAAATCTCTGTATAAACAAAGAGTGACGTCGGCGCGCAAACGATCACTTCCAGACCGAAGCGCCCGTGCCGTCAGATCATTTTGTCATGGCTATGATTACAAGAGGTAAAAACGATATAAATACTGTTGGTTTTCTCACACAAACCGCTCGTTTCGTGTCTTAGGCCATCAATGTGTACTTACATTTACGAGTCATTAAATCATGTTTAATTTGGACTTCTCTGTGCATGCTCTTTCCCTTAGCCTCCAGTGTATGACATCATAGACAACAACGGTTTGACTGAAAAATGTCAAAATTGAAAATACTGTGGAAACAAAGACACCTACATCTTGGATGCCCTTGAGGTAAGATAAAACATATCAAAAATTAATTTCAAAGTGAACTATCCCTTTAACACGAGGGAAATCATTGCTCAACCCCTTTTAAACTTGCGTCGGGCTTGAAAGTCATTTATCCCACCGGTTAAATAGCAACAGCACGAGATCCGCCCACAAAGTAACTTTGTGGGTGGATCTCGGTGCTAAGCGTCAAGTTACTTGACACTTGCGTTTCAGATTGTTAAAATAGTGTCCTGAGTCGGAAATTTTCGCATGTGTTTTTCAGTATTTGTGATTCGGTGGCTCTAAATTGTCAAAACACCATTCAAATTGCTTGCTACGGATGCAAAAAACGCAGAAAATCGAACCTAGCTCAATTTTTTTTTTTTATGGACGAAAGTTTCGGAGGCAAAGTTTCGTACAACGTCACATCCCATTAAAGAGGTAACGTGTTGTGATGCCATTTTGTGTTTAAACTGAGAAATTACACTCAAAATAAGAATCCTAAAGCATAAATATTGTTTTGGTGTCCTGCATCACTGAACGAAGGCTCTCTATCTGTCAGCGCAGTAAAGACAGCTGGATCTCCCTCGAATCAACTTCAACTTCAAGTCTTCATGAGACCAGGACTGTCCATGATGGAGCTTTCATCGGTCCAACACAGTTCAGGAATTTCAGCTCAATTAGGAAAGATTAAAGAATCAAACTCCAGAGAAATGCACAAACACGATTAAGAAAACTCATTCTGACTGGAGGTTTTCGGCACTAGGACACTTTAAAGACCCAGGCTATATATTGCAGCAAAATAAAGAAACAAACAGGAAGAAGCCAAACAGGAAACAGGGATTGTGGGATTATCCAGAGGCAGGTTTACAGCGGCAGTAATGAGAGAGTCACACTGGCCTCTCTGATACCATGAGTTATTTTAAAGGGGTCTTATTATAGTTTGATTTATTTTCAGCTTTCTTTAGTGTGTAATGTTGCTGTTTGAGCATGACGAAGTTCTCTATATCAGTGTTAGTGTTTCTGAACTCCCAAGTTTATGAGTTTCTTCTGGGAACAAACACGTCACAATATTCCTCATTTAAATAATTCATAATAAACGGATAAAGGGGCGGGGCCTGGTTGAGTTAGTTAGTAACGTGTTAAACTGGCAGATATGGTAATAGGAAGGACATTTCCCAAACACACTCGAAACTCTCGACCAATCACAACACACAGCTCCAGCCGACCAATCAGAGCACAGGGTGCTTTACAGAAGGAGGGGCTTCATCGAGACAGGAAGTAAACAGAGCGTTACTGACAGACTGGGAAGAGAGGAGCCGCAACAATGGAGAATATGAGGAAAATAATGTGTTTTATGAACATTCAAGCTTGAAAACCTATTGTAGCAGAGCCTAAAAACATAATCAAGACTGGAAACCGGCAAACTAGGGTTTAAAAAAATTATTTAAAAGACCAAAGCTGCTTATCTAGGTTAAGAAAACACAACCAGAAAGAAGAAAAGACAAAGTGTGTGATGAAATGATGGGGACAAATTATTGAACCAGAAAAGGGACAGAATATAATGTATATATAAAAGATTAAATCACATGAAAACATGCCCAAGTCTTATATTAACCCAAAATCAGAAAATTTAAATAATATGTTACAGTATGTACATTAGATGAAGAAAATCAGGTCTTTTCAGGGGGGTCATTATATTTGCATTATTAGTGATATGGTTACTTTGTAACAGAACAAAGTAACAATAAAAAAAAAAATTCTCAGAATTCAATAAAAATTGTATTAATTCTCTTGCAAAATTTCAAGGCAAGGAAAAACATAATTGACTTTTCCCATGTATATTTTGATTTTGGGTTGAAATAAGAACTAAACTTGACAGGTTTCATGAGATTGACCCTTAAAGTGACCCAAAAATAAAAACGTAAAAAAAAAAAGTTAAAGTGACATAACTTTTCACAATTTTCATTTTGGGGAAAACTTTAAGAATGAGAAAGATTTTTTTTTTTTAAAGTGGTGGAGGGAGACTTATAATGACAGAGTGTGAGAAACTGCAGAGGACCCCGGCGTATCAGGGATCTCTTCACGCTCGCCTCTATTGTCCTGCTGTGACCGGTTCACCCGTGGACAATTTTCCGGGTCATGGACGCTGCACACTAACCAGACTTTTTAATAACTGATTCATTCCTTGCAACACACAATGTGGCAAATGCGACGGGAATGTCAATGAGTCAGTCAGTGCTTAAATGTGGATTTTCCATTGGACATCATTACACGTGCTGAAAAGGAAGCATTCAAACATTCCCAGATCTCCGGAAAAGGCAGATGTGCAATGACTGGAAAAACTGGAAAAAAGGATAAAACGTGTGACCGCGAGTGTCAGATGAACGTCTCTGACGAACTGTCAAGTTGACATCAAAACGTGAAGCGATTTTTACTTAAATTTCAGGCAATGATTTTCAGATCGTGTGATATTTCACAGATCCATCGGCCGAATTACACACCAATCCTGATGAAATGGAGCATTTGAAATGTTAAACACATGTTTTACAGATACGAGAGTGTCGTGACCATGGAGAAAATGTAGCTCAGTTACCGTAAAGCCGCGTGGATGAGTTATGCTACAACTACAGGCCTGGTAACAAGGATTGGGTCACGGGGAGTTTTAGCCATTCAGTGAACTAGAACACCACCAAAACCATTTCAAATGCATTTTGAACCATGAAATTGTTTCCCTCAACAACATCAAATCAAAAAAACAAGAAATCTGAGGTTTAAACAGAAGTTGTGATGTGTGTAAACTTCTAGTTTTCATTCAGCCTTTGAAAACTTTGACATTATTGTGGTGTAAAGAGTCCTGCGGCCACATCGTGTTTTACATTCCATGAAGCAGGAGGTGCCTGAGGACATGTTTAGCTGGAGAAAAGCACAGAGGTGACCGCCCTTGAGCTAATGGCCCATTAAACCAACTTAAATAAAGCTCAGCACACAGGATGTGAAAGGAGAAATTAGCTGAGCAATTAAAATTAGCTGAGCAAATCTATCAACTCTATTAACTCTCTATCAACTCTCTAAACTCTATATCAACTCTCTATCAACTCTACAACTCTCTAAACTCTCTATCCACTCTCTATCAACTCTCCATCAACTCTCCATCAACTCTATCAACTCTCTATCCACCCTATCAACTCTCTAAACTCTATATTAACTATCAACTCTCTAAACTCTCTATCAACTTTCTATCAACTCTCTATCCACTCTCTATCAACTCTCCATCAACTCTATCAACTCTCTATCCACCCTATCAACTCTCTAAACTCTCTATCAACTCTCTATCAACTCTATCAACTCTCTATCAGCTCTCTACACTCTCTAAAAACACTAACGACAATCAACTCTATCAACTATCCACTCTATTAACTCTCTATCAACTCTCTATCCACCCTATCAACTCTCTAAACTCTCTATCAACTCTCTATCAACTCTATCAAGGGCCAATCCCAATTCTACCCCTTACCCCTTCCCTTTCCCCTAGCCCTACCCCTTCGCCTTCCCCTTGACCCTTGAAACAGAGTGGCAATGCGTAGGGGTGAAAATATTCCCCTAAGAAATGGGACACCACTACGCCTCCGTTAAACGTCATTATAAGTCGTCGCTAGCGCCTACGTCACAGGAGATGCGCCGATGTTTATCACAACTTCCAAGATCCCGTCGACAGATGCAGTTATCTCAGTCGCGTGGGTTACAGCTATTTTCTTGCATCTTGTGAAGTTAGCAGGAAACAACGGAGACGACGAAAATATGTTGCGGGACTATCGTTAGCAAACTACAGTAATTTTAGCGATTTTTTTTTTTTTTTACAAACGTTTCTGTGAAGAAACTGACCGTAAATATGAACACAATATTGAATGTAACATAAAGCAAATCATTATGTGTCGTTATAATACTTATTAAAGCCACAAATACTTAAATTTATGGGTCTCCTTTGTCGCTTGGGCAGCCAGCCTGGGTTAGCAGTGACACTTCTCATACCCCTTCGTTTGAAGTGTGCTCCCGAAAAATCTTCGTTTGAAGGGCTATCTGGCCCTTCTCCCTAGCCCTCCCCCTCCAACCAAAAGAGAATTGGGACAGCCCTACCCCTTCACGTGGACGCGCAAAACGGAGGGGAAGGGGAAAGTGAAGGGGTAAGGGGTAGAATTGGGATTGGCCCCAGCTCTCTATCAACTCTCTACACTCTCTAAAAACACTAACGACAATCAACTCTATCAACTATCCACTCTATTAACTCTCTATCAACTCTCTATCCACCCCATCAACTCTCTAAACTCTCTATCAACTCTCTATCCACCCTATCAACTTTCTAAACTCTTGATCTACTCTAACAACTCTATCAACTCTTCATCCACTCTCCATCCACTCTATCAATTCTCTATCAACTCTCCATCAGCTCTCTACACTCTCTATCAACTCTTTAAACTCTCTAAAAACACTAACAACGATCAACTCTATCAACTATCCACTCTATTAACTCTCTATCAACTCTCTATCCACCCTATCAACTCTCTAAACTCTTGATCTACTCTCCATCCACCCTATCAGCTCTCTACACTCTCTATCAACTCTTTCAACTATCCACTCTATTAACTCTCTATTAACTCTCTATCAACTCTCTAAACTCTCCATCAACTCTCTATCAGCTCTCTACACTCTCTAAAAACACTAACGAGAATCAACTCTATCAACTATCCGCTCTATTAACTCTCTATTAACTCTCTATCAACTCTCTATCCACCCTATCAACTCTCTAAACTCTTGATCTACTCTCCATCCACTCTATCAGCTCTCTACACTCTCTATCAACTCTTTCAACTCTCTAAACTCTCTAAAAACACCAACAACGATCAACTCTATCAACTATCCACTCTATTAACTCTCTGTCAACTCTCCATCAACTCTCTAAACTCTCCATCTACTCTCCATCTACTCTCTAAACTCTCTAAAAACACTAACGACGATCAACTCTATCAACTATCCGCTCTATTAACTCTCTATTAACTCTCTATCAACTCTCTAAACTCTCTAAAAACACCAACAACGATCAACTCTATCAACTATCCACTCTATTAACTCTCTGTCAACTCTCCATCAACTCTCTAAACTCTCCATCTACTCTCCATCTACTCTCTAAACTCTCCATCTACTCTCCATCTACTCTCTAAACTCTCCATCAACTCTCCGTCAACTCTCTAAACTCTCTAAAAACACTAACGACGATCAACTCTATCAACTATCCACTCTATTAACTCTCTATCAACTCTCCATCAACTCTCTATCCACTCTCTATCCACTCTCTATCTACCCTATCAACTCTCTAAACTTTTGATCTACTCTAACAACTCTATCAACTCTTCATCCACTTTATCAATTCTCTATCAACTCTCCATCAGCTCTCTACACTCTCTATCAACTCTTTCAACTCTCTAAACTCTCTAAAAACACTAACGATGATCAACTCTATCAACTATACACTCTATTAACTCTCTATTGACTCTCCATCAACTCTCTTCTCTAACGGTTTAGCTTCATTTCCACAAACAAGCTGTCGTCACCGCTGCACTCCGAGAAACTGCTTTAGAATACTTATCATTCCTGCATATTGTCTCGTCTGTACTGTGCTAAACTCTTGATAAAACCCTTCTCCACCGAGTCCCTGGGGTTTCCTTGTCTAATCCGGTCCTCCAGTCTCCATAAGCAAGAAACTCGTTTCTTCTTACAACAGCCAAAGTTTGGATTCCATCGGGAAACACAGGCCAACAAAAGGACGTAACTTAGAGAAGCCAGATGAGTCATATCTCTCCATGAACAATTAAGGGCATTAGAAAATTACTAACTCATAAATTCCATTTCATTTATTTTTGTCTAAAAACTGATCTAATTAACTTTTAGTTATTTCTGTGTTGCAGATTCAACATCCAGACGTGCGTCATGAAATAAACACATAAAAACACAGTTTGATTCTCTGATATTTCCCTCAGATCCGCTTGGCTCTATTCACCCACAGTGAATTCTGAGATTGCCTTATTCAAGAAGAAAAACGAGACAATTTGGCCTGAAAATCTGAAAACGAGGTCTCTAGGAGCTCATGCTAGCTCAAGCTAAGAGTGTGTCCAGCAGAAGTTGAAGTGCACTGACAGGTGTGTATTAATAGCTCAAGCTCACAGTTGTCAGATGTCCATGTGATGACCTGCATGAGCTGCTGTAAAACTGAGCCTCCGCATAGCTCTAGACGTCCTCCTCCATTAGCATCAACTATACGAGTTCAACACCGCGAACTATCAGATCCACAGACGCCCCGCAGCGGACACACACTCTGAAGAGACTCTGACCTCTGACCTCTGACCCTCTACACATATAGAAGAAAACAAGTGGCAACTCAAAGGATTCGACTCATTTTTAAAATAATTCGTAATTGAACATTATTATTTTATTTATTTATATATATATATATATATATATATATATATATATATATATATATATAAAATTTAATTGTATTATATGTAATATAATAATAATTAATAATAAACAATGCATAAATAAAAAAATTATTAATAATTCTAATAATTCAATTTATAATAAGAATTAAATTATTATAAATATATATATATATGTTTTTTTATATATGTATATTTTAATAAATATTATTAAATGTTAACATATTACAATCACATTTTAATAATTATATTAATTAATCGTCTAATAATTGTACATGGTGATATTAATTATAATGTACGATATTTCAATATTTTACTTGTATATATTTCTTAATAAAAATATAAATTAGAAGTATATATATCGGAAATTATATATTATTAGTATATTTAATTTATTATAATTATATAAATTTAAATATATTTTAAATACTTAATCATCTAATACTTGTATATAATGTTCTTCATTATCTATGATATATGTTTTACATGCATAATCAAATAATTATTATTATTTTAAATAAAATATACATTGTTAATTGAATATATATGAGCACACATTTAGAGTATATATATATATATATCATACAGTATGTTCTGTGAAAACAGGTTTTGCCCACACTGGCATTCCATCAAGAACTGATGTCCAAAATGTTAAATGCTAACTGTGTCACTGTGTCCAGTCCCAGCAGAAGCATCCCATGAGAGGTCTCCGAGCCTGACCGAGCAGTCTGGCATGTTCTGACCTCCGACTGCGCAAACACATGAGCTCACGTCCCAGAAACCATTGTTTTTATCAAAAGAAAGAGATACAATTATTCCACAATGCAAGAGACCTTTCAATCCGGACCCTGAAACAGACAGGAACCCAACAAACACGTGACTACGACAGAATTGTGTGCATTGGTGTTTATCCAATTTTCCTGAAATTTGAGATTGATCTGCATATGCAAACTTGTATTCTTTTTCCAAGCTGTCCATTTCTATAGCCGAAACAGAAATGCATGCAAGTTTCCATATGCAAAAAATCCAACTACTGCAAAATCATTTGAGTTTGACATGTTTTGATTAGTTCTCCTTTGCATTTGCCAAGTTCAGTAGCTTTAAAAAGAGATTATTTGTGTTGTATTAGTCGGTTTTTAAAGCTCCTGGACTTAAGCTTCACGTCAGGTGTGTAACTCAGATTAATAGGTCCTTGAGAGCTTGGAGAGCTTTTCAAAAGCTGTTTTTCCTCTTGTGATGACAGATGAAACTGAGAATACAGTGATACTCGCCACAGGGGAATGTGCATCTCAAACACGCCGAGCCACATTTGTTCATTATGAGCTGAAACCACAACATGTCAAACTTCACCAGAGTCATCACGGGTCGCTGTCAGGGAATCAGCAAACAATAACCCACTGAATCTGACAAAAATCATCCAGCTGGGGATTTCAAGAACAAGTCAGACCAGAGAATGACTTTCCTTCATCAACTCACAGAGACTTTGATCCGCAAGCAGATTCTCTTACGTGACATTTCAACAGATTCACAGATCCAGAGGTTCCTCAGAGGTGTTGAGTTTTTATGGTTGTGCTGATAATTTAAGCATGTTTTATGGTACTACAGATCAAGTATAATGACTCGGGTATGTTGGGTATTCTCTTGTCCCAATAATAATAATAAATAGTACACGTTTAAATACTGTATACTATTTATGTATATGTGTGTATATAGTAATATAATATTACATTATGAATAATGAAGGCAATATATTGTTTTAAAAATAATATGCCAAAGAGAAGATCTTCTCTTTGGCACATTTTCGACTGATTTTTTTTTTTTTTTTTTTTTTTTTGGTCGCACACCTGCAACCTACCAATTGCAGGTGTGAAATGGTTTTTTCATTTTATAATTTAAAAACAATAAACAATTGAATAACCTTTATCCAAAAAAATATCTTTCATGCATTATTATTATTATTGCAACAATTTCATAAATAAATTATTATGCATGTTTTAAAAGTGATGAAATATAATAATAGTGCATGGAAAATATTTTATAACTTTATACAATAAAATATCTTTCATGCATTATGTTTATTAATATGAAAATAATGAAATTCATGAAAGTGAAAAGATGTCAATGCATGAAAAATATTCTCAAAAATATTAGATAATAAAAAGTGTTGTATAAGTTTTATTCAATAACATATATTTCATGCATAAATAAATAAATGTGCAGCATGCATGAATAAAATCAAATATTTTCAATGGCTAAACACTTTGATTCTATTCTTAGGTTTCGTGAGATTATCGATATTTTCATGATTGTCTTTATTTTCCAAGCCAGTCTGGCATTATAGCGGATATACGGGGAGTCTCCATTGCTTTCCCATGATATATAGTGGCTGTTAGTGTTTTCGTATGTGTTTGTGCATGCCGACCGAATCAATCAGCATCATCCTTAACAACACACATAAGAACCGTCCAGAATAAATGACCAATGGTTCCCAGCTGTGCACATTGGAGTCTCTGTCTTGAAGATTCAAAAACGAAACAAGACAGCAGACAAAAGCCATCAGGTCATCCTACTTCAACATACAAGCGGATCACAGCGTTGCTGAAAGCTGCGTAATTAATTGAATCTGTCTGTAACACTTTGCAACACTCGAATTCCTCTTGATCTTTGTGCAAAAGCAGCGTCTGTTATCACTCCACGAGACACAGAGGAGACCACAGCAACTGAAAAACTAGGGCAAGATTTGTGAAGAATTTCCTGTCGTGTGTATATTATCACCAAAAAACAACATCCTCCATTATTAGCATCCTCTCTCACTGGCTACAACTGCCCGTTGCAGATAAAATTCTTGGCTTGCAATATTAGAGACTCAAACACTCTGTTGGAGAAAACACTCTGTTGGGGGGAAACTTGCATTCATTCAAAAGGAAATGCATTCAAAATCATTATAACTGCACTTTATATTCTCTAAAATGTGGTGCTTGCACATGCAAGACCTACTAATATCTGGCTTTGTGTCCTACTCTTATTCACATGTGATCTATCTAAACAGCTTGTTTTCATTAAAGTGTGCATTTGCTGAACTTCAACCTGGTTTGTATTGATACAATGCCAGCAGTAAAAATGCAATTTAGTCTTTCTGTGTTAAAAATTCCTGTTCATTTGTCAGCAAAAGTTTGTCGGATGACGCAAAACACATATTTCGGCAGACTTTTGACAGTCCATGAAAACTTCAGATTGTACTCCCGCTTTTTTCTATTCTAAAGCTCTGGATCCTTCCGAAAATAACTCACTCCGATACAAGTCGACACTTAATTGTGACCAAAAGTTTGCTAAGAAGTATTTTCTACTCAAGCAAGGCGGTATTTGACTCTGGTCAAGCCTATCCAATAGGAGCAGACTGGGTGTGGCCTTGTACGATTAATTTTTTTTATAGTATAAACTACAACACCCATAATGCAATGGGCATGCTGCAAGGTGCATTATGGGTGTTGTAGTTTTCCTACCTATTTAGCAAAACAGAAGACATGAGCAGATTTTCTCTGTTTCTCTAGTCAGGTATCACAGATTAAAAAAATAATAATAATAATTTCACCTTTCTAGCACATGTTTTACTGAAAGCCCATGTTGCCAGTGGTGAATTAGCCCTTTAATATAAGCAGACCCCATTTAATATTTTCTCAAATCTTCATGGGAATCTAAAAGAGATTAAGAAACAAATTATGCACATTGTTCCGTGTGTTTTGGACTCACCGTATTGGCAGCTCGGACCACTGAAGCCGGCCGGACAGTCACAGAGTTGAGCAGAAGCTTCTCGACACTGACCTCCATTAAAGCACACGCCATAACGGCAAACAGCTGTAAGAGACGAGACGAAGAGATGCTGAAAACATGTCTTTACACATCACATGAAGCCTATGCATGATATCAGAACATGTGTTTCTGCTTTACTGTTCACACCTGAAGTGTACATAGCACTACAAGTGTACATTTTATGAAAGAAAAGAAAATCTAAATAAAAAAATAATAATAAAAATTACAAATGTTGCTTTGGCAACTACATAAAATAAAATTAAGATGAAGTTTAAGCAAATAAAATAAATAAAACTACTACTAAAACTGACAATTTTAATATTAAATCAAATCTATATAGAAATGTTTAAAAGAAAAACTAATCAAAATTACAAAAATAAAAGTGATACGATAATAGTTTGTAAATAATACCAAAACAACACTGAAGTACATGAGCTAACATGTCAGCATTGATATTTAAACTATATATTGATATTTAAATATATTATACAGTAAATTTCAAACCCTTATTTAAAAAAAAAAATCGTATATAAAATCGTACATCGTCAACATGTATGTCAAAACTACAAACATTTACAAACTAAAACTGAACCCAAAGCAAATAAAACTAGTCAGGATCAAAACAGAGCAGCATTAGCATTTCCATTGTACATATCTTAATGTGAATAAACCTCTGGCAAAGTACAAACGCATTTGTACTTGTGTATTTGTGAGAGGAAGAGCATGGGGAATCCCAGCAGACAAATATGCATGTATTATTATATAAAATATAGTATTGTAAGACCAAAAAACATGATATGAATCTTCATAAACACTGAAATATCTTGAAATCATCATGGATAGACGAGCTGTCATGAGAGATTATCTGAGCTTCACTCATCTGTAATTCAAGGACACATTCCCTTACAAAACCTGAAAGAAGAGATCATGAAACAGCTTTTCTACCTCTGGGATGGACAACTAACGGTCTTTGTAACAACAGGCATTGTGGACAGACCACCCAGGACATTAGTTACGCACATTCCTGGTCCTTGTTCAGGACATTCCCGTCTACAGCAACAAAGACCTGCCTCCATTCACTCCTTATGGCCAGTGTTATCTTCGTGCTGGTGGTCAGTTCTGCTTCAAAGCATCAGTCAAAATAACTGGCCACTTTCTGCTCCCAACTTTCCCATTCAAACTCAGATTTTTGCTCCTTAATGAAAAGAAGAGGATTTTCAAGTGCATGTTTTGTTAAGGTGGAAGGAAGTCTCAAGTCGCACCGAAGGCACTTCTACAAAAAAGAGAATCAAAAGTCATTGAGTCAATTGGTATTCTTGAGAAACAAAGAAGTAAACAGGGCTAGCGTACCCCCAATAGAGCCCAATTGTAAATAGCTTCAAGATTAAGTTTTACAGACTAGAATGAGAAACAGAATTTCTTTGTTTTCCCGCTTCCTAAATAAATCCAAAGCAATTCTCCGAAAGCAGCCTTGATGTGTGTTATTATATGGATTCCAGTTCTGCAAAGTGATGCAAATCTCAAAAAGCTTTTTCTAAGAAGTTTCATCTGGTGGGTTGCAGAGTCAGAATATCAAGGAAAAATAATGCAAAATGATCTATACTTGTGCATAGTTTGGATAGCAAACGTAGTTATCTTATTCACTTTTAATAGAGAGGAGAAATTACACCCATTTTGTTGTTGAAGCCAAAGGTCACGCGTCCGATCAAACGCTACAGTATTTTGGCACAGTCATTATCATTTGGTAGAAGTTATTCAGATGCCGATGTTGACAGGTTGCGTGACATGCACTCATCCACGAAACCATGCAGACTACTTTAAATACATGATCGTTTGGAACAAGAATAAACAATGCTGACCATAGTTTGTTTTATGCAGTGAATTATCGGCTCCCAACAAAATTCAACTGACATTTCAAAACCAGACACTCACACTATAAATACTGTAATGTGTGTGTTTGCTGATGTTTACGTTGTACTAAATCCACTCAGCCAATGTCAGGTTAATCATTTTGCATGTTGTGTCTGTGCAGTTCATGGTCATATAATATTAACAAACTCTAATGTTTGAATTTAAAGGCATTTGTGTTTGCTTTTGTACAATAAACTATTTTCGGTTCTGTATTGGGTCATCACCACAATAAAATGTGGGCCCTAGGACTAAACATTTGACAACCAGTAGTCTTTTCTATGTCAAGCTCTCCAATATAAATTAAATTAAATTAAATTAAATTAAATTAAATTAAATTAAATTAAATTAAATTAAATTAAATTAAATTAAATTAAATTAAATTAAATTAAATTAAATTAAATTAAATTAAATTAAATTAAATTAAAAATAAATTAACAATCAAAAATTAAATTAAATTAAATTAAAAATGTTGCCTGGGAAATTGTATAAAATAAATAAAGTTCAAGCAATAAAATTAAATAAAACTACTACTAAAAATGAAATAAAAATGAAAAAAATTAAATCAAAGCTATTTAGAAATGTTTTTTTTTTTAATTTATGAAAGTTACCGAATTACAAAATGAAAACTGAAAATATAAAAATAAACATACTATTGGTTAGAAATTGCTTAAAAAAATTAGAAAAGACTAGAAAGTTGTAAATCCTAAAGAACATAAAAAGTACTTAAATGCAATTATTTATATATTGTTTAACTTATTTTAAATAAATATTGGCATACATATAATTTCTAATATTTCTAATAATATTTAATTAGTAAAAAGTAATATTATATTGGTAAATATTATAAAATAATATTTAATTGATAAAAAGTCTAAATAATTTATTTTATTTAGTAATTTATTATTTTATTTTTATTTTCTTCATCATTTATTTTATTTTATTTTTTCAATGGAAAATTGTTTATTTTAATAATTTATTATTTACTTGTTTTAAATAAATATTGTCATAAATATATGTATTATATTCCTATAAATGTTCAAATGATACTTAAATTACCATATAAATCCACTTAGTTTCTGTAAATGAAAAATTTTGGTGGGAAATATCTTTGAGACTTTCAAAGTCTTGGATGATTGGAGGCTTTAGAGTCAAAAAGAAAACCCTAACCACCCTAAAAGCATCACTGCACGCTTCCTTTTGTCGAACAGATCACAGTGTGACGGCAACACCTCGGAGATGACCTTTCAACTCCTCAACAAGACCCAAACTGCCACTACAAATCTACCAGCGTCTCGTCAGCTGGCCAGTGAATCACGCCGAACCAAAAGGTTGTGAAGACAGACGCTCTGTACGTGTGCCAGTCAGACGGCGGGATTTCTGGTGTGAGCATCAACTCGTGTTTTGTCCATGTTCAGTGGCTCAGAAAAGGAGTGATTAGTTTGTCCCATTTCTTAAAGTGCTTCCAGGTCTCAAGTTGCAGAGATAAAAGCCAAGCGTGCAGTTTGAAGACCACAGATACCAGCGCAGAAGAGGAAAAGACGTTAAGCGGTGTACAGGAATGCATGCTGAGCGTGTTTAAAAACAAACCAAAGCTGGATCAGGGACCAGGCCTGAATCTCGCAGGTATAATGAGTCGTTTCACCTTCTCCGACAGACAAAGGGGTCTTTGACGACCGTGTCGGCTCTAGTAATGAAAATCACAACTTGCGGGATAAACTGTCATGCAACTGTCAGTCATTCTGGCACGAGTCCGGCATGAAAACCATCAGTGGATGTTAACTTGATTTTAGGGAAGGATTTAGTTCAGGGGGTTTTGAAGGAACTGTTTTGACCGAATGTGACCCTGAGTTTTAAAACCACTTCTGGGAACCGTAGAGTCCTGCTTAATTCTCCATCCAAATGAGAACAACAGACCCAATGGACCTTTGACGCCAAGTTTGATTTGACAATGAAAACGAGGATCATCAGACCACCAAAACATTGAACGTGGTGTCATGCACAAAACTCGAACTCTAACAGTACAAGCTGAACTTCTGCCTCTCTCAACCTCATATTCATGCATGCCGAATTAGTTACACTGTAAAAAATAAACCGTAAATTTTACGGTAAAAAAACGGCAGCTGTGGTTGCCAGAACTTTACCCCTAAAAACACGGTAGGAACGTTAATGGTTTTACAGACTTAACTTAAAATTTACAGTAAAAAAACGTAATATATTTTCTGATAAAATGTGGATTTACCAACTTATTGATGTATTGATATCTGTTTTAGACCATTGTAATGTAATACACAGCAGTGATGAGAGTTACATGAGCAATCACAGCTCATCACAAGTGAATACTCGTATACAGCAAAACTTAATTAAAGAAGCTGCACAGTGTCATTCACATAAACATTAAGCACCATCATGGTAACACACATGAAATTAAAAAAATGCAATAAACATTAATTTAACAACATTAAATGTAACATATAACCCTAATGTACATAACTGATTAGAAAAAAAACAATAAAACTATGAGGAACCATAATACATCAAATGTGGAGTGTCACACAGGGAATTGTGGGAATGTCAATTTACGGTTTTTCACTGTAAATTATACAATGATTTGTTCTTTTTCACTTTCAAAAACTGTAAATTTAACGGTATTTTACAGTAAAATTATATCACAGTTATTTACCGTGTATAGTACGGAAACTTTCTGTTTACCAATTAACAGTTTTGCACTGTAGCATTTTTACAGTATTTTACCGTTATTATTTTTTACAGTGTAGGTTTGAAGATGAACAACATGCTCACCATTCTTACATTTCTAACACACACTCACAGCGTCCGGCTGGTCTTCCGGCAGAAACTAAAGCTGATACTCTGCCCTGATTTATATTAGCTGGAATATAACATTGTCAGGAAAGTAACAAACAACTGCCTGGTTTGTGCTACTTCTTGTGTTGTTATTGCCTCTTCACGATGACCCCATCGACCAAAACACATCTCAATACCAGGTGGAAATAGTACCTTAGATCAGATGCATATCGAACAACCAAATGCTTCACAATAAACTTTTGCAAAGGTATTTTGAACTTTTAAGTGAAGAACAAACAAAAAAAAACTTGTGAGTACACCAAGGCCTTAAGTGTCCACAGCTATAGGCTCCTCTTCTTCAGGGTATGTAGACTACGACCGTCCTATAAAACCCTATCAAAGGATTCCCATCTGCTCCATTTAAGCACAAAAAAAGACAAACCAGAGTCTCTCACTGCCAAAACTATTAGAGGAGCGCTCTTGTTACCAGAACAATGCAAATTACGAGACCCCACCCAGCGCAGACAGCAGACGGGATGAGCTGCTGAAATCCAATTATTGACCGGGTCTTTTGGCTTTAGAAAGTTCAATAAATTCACACAAAGTGAGATCAGTGCTTTGTTGCCGAGGCCAGCATGACTATTACAATCGTTTGAACAAACCTCCAAACCAAAGTATTAAAATGTGGTGTGTAATTTGTACTAAATGATGATTCCTCAAATCATGACGTTTTTCTGGGCAAATTTCACCATAATACATTGTCTCTACTAAAATCCATAAAACAATACAGAACCCACAGCCAAGAGGATTAGAGCAAATCTTGACACTAATTTCCTAATTCCACTGTGCTTTTGTAATAGTTATAAAAGGGGACAATGAGTTCCTTCTCGTGGTTTAACAGCTACAAACTTGCCGAAATATACGTAAACCTTCATGTTAGTGTTCAAGCATTCCCAAATCTATAATCTGGACACATTTACACCGCTGTAAGATTAAAGGAGCAGTTCACTTTAAAAAAAACTGCTGATAATTTTATTTACTCACCCCCATGTCATCCAAGATGTCCATGTCTTTCGTTCTTCAGTCGAAAAGAAATGAAGGTTTTTGATGAAAACATTCCAGGATTTTCTCTATATAATGGACTTCAATGGGGTCCAAATGGTTCAAGGTCCAAATGAGAGTTTCAGCTTCAAAGGGCTTTAAACGACACCATGAATAAGGGTCTTATCTAGGACCCTTCGAGTCATGACTCGAAAAAAGATTTGTTCATTTTATAGAACGCGTTCGAACAGGAGTGTCACGAACTTTATACGCATTTGTGCATATAAAACTTAAACTTTTGTATTTATTTTTGAAATGAGCGATCATTTCGCTAGATAAGACCCTTATTCATCGTCTGGTGTCGTTTAAAGCCCTTTGAAGCTGCACTGAAACTCTCATTTGGACCTTGAACCGTTTGGACCCCATTGAAGTCCATTATATGGAGAAAATCCATCAAAAACCTTAATTTCTTTTCGACTGAAGAAAGAAAGACATGGACATCTTGGATGACATGGGGGTGAGTAAATTATCAGCAAAAAATTTTTTTTAAAGTGAACTACTCCTTTAAATACCTGGGGCCTAAACTGGTAAAAATCACTATGACCAACTCCACCTGTTATTCGACCTCTATTGCTGCATACTCAAAAAAAAAAAACAGCATTGATTTCTGTCACTGATGTTCACATGCTTCATTTGGCAGTAAATACTGTGATTTTACATCCCATGAGATTTAAAGGAGACTTACGGTACAGGCACCCGGCCTCCCCGTTGAGCTGGGACCATCCTGAGCAACACTTGTAAACCGTCTGGTGTTCCTGTCGATACACCTGTCTATATGCAGTGTAGTACGCCGTTCTGTGGAGAAAACGACAAAGGAAGAACTCTTTAGCATCTTTATTGTTTTTTATTGTCTCACTTTCTGTCAGACAAACACTGGATGGTTCAATCAACTGTATAAAACACACTTTAAGAATTGCAAAAAAAAGTCGATATGCACTACATATACACATACATACACATTTTTATTTTTAAAAGCCAGTTATTTCATGGATCCAGGATAATATGCATCCTGATAAAGTTCCCTTGGCCTTTGGGATTAAAATATCCCCACATCATCACACACCTTCCACCACACCTAGAGATTGACATGGTTTACTTCAGTTAGCCTAATAGCTGGTTTGATTTGCATTGAAAGATGATCTTATGGAAAGTACCTCATGCCAATCTCTAGGTGTGGTGGAAGGTGTGTGATGATGTGGGGATATTTTAATATTTATATTAATATGCATATTATCCTGGATCCATGAAATAACTGGCTTTTAAAAATAAAAATCTGCCTGACTCAATGGGACTTTAACATAGGGGTGCCCTGACTTATGCACCCTGTATTTATTTTGAAAAACATTTATTTATTTATGATACATTATTCATTCACAAAGAAAATTGGTGTCCTTAAAGGTTGGAGTTTTCCTCATTTTCCTAATTAAGGCATTAAGATCAATATCCAAAAGATGATTTTTTATTCCTCTTTTTAGGCAACTTTAGCATGGGTGTGCAAACTTATTCACATCACTGTACATACCGTACTGATACTCATACACATAAAACGCATATCAGATGGCACACCACATGTAACTGAAAATTTAAGGGCACAAAAATATATTTCTTGCACAGACTATGCATGGTTTGATGTATTTTTCCATTTAGCACACAGGTAAAGATTAAGACCCTTAAATGAGTATACACATGTTAGTCATCAGCCATTTTTAGTGTTTATCAGCGTTCTCTCTGAGCTCATAAAGGCCTTTGTGGTTAGTCAGTGAATGGGAGAGCTGATGCTCATGGATGATGTGTGAAAACACAAACATGAGCTCTGTAATCAGCGGCGCTTCTCTCTCATCCAGTCTTTAATGATGCTTTCTGCAAGGGTTTCTCGCTCCCTGTAGTTTAGGGTCCTGCAGAATCGTAACCCTGCGCTCTTTGTTTAACGCATCTAATTGCAGGGCAATTCTTACCGAGTCTCTGGGTCTCTTACTAATGCTAAGTGTACGGAGGAAAGCGAGGAACACACGGCTGTCAAAGCGCGAGTTCAGGGCGTTTGCCTTCTGTCTTGTAGGTATGCGAGAGATGCCTTTCAAATTACTGCTTTCGTCAAGAGCTTGACTACACCTTACACTTAAAGGAGTCTGGTTAGAGAACAAAGATACTGTAAAGCATGAGAACACTGTTTTAGACGCAGGGAAGGCATCACCATTACTATTGCATAGTAAGGGGAAAGGATTTGAGCATGTGATTTATTTATACCGCATACTATTTTTTAATAGTAAAAATAGTAACATGTGCACATTTCAATTATGTCAGAAATGCTTATTTCACATTTTTAATTCAGGTGCTTTTGCATTAAAGGAAATCACTTTTTGCAGAAACTTTGTGATTCATTCATCGCAGTGTTGATCACATTGCATTGTGGGATACAGCACCCATCATGCATGTTGAAAATGTGCATACACATCATGCATGCTATATACTGTAGCACAGAAATTGCAAGGTTGATTGATCAGACATGATGTTTATGTTCACATAAATCAGTGTTTTGGGTGTGTGAATATCAGTCGCACCTCCTCTCGTAGCCCATGCACCAGGACTGTCCCTGGCATCCCTGTTTCCAGGCTTTGACCATCCGTGTGAAGGCCTGGACACACGGCTGCATCTGGGCCACAAGCTTCACCTCCTTCTCAGCACACACATTTGGCCTGGAGATAAAACACACACACATCAGTTTACCTGCAGCTTCAGTCAGCTGGAATGTCTAATAGTCCGTTTTAATGAACTGTAATGAATTTGACAGGGGAACAAGTTGTAATACCGTCAGTTACTTAGACACTCCATGTCACATTGAGCAATAGTGATGCCAGTAAATCATTTTTAATCATCTCTGCACTAACAGATGACATGATACGCTTGATTTACACCTCAAGTTCCCAGACTGATATATTAGTCACTGTGTAAAAAAAAAAAACGTTTTATTTCCTCAGTTCACATTAAACCTCCAGGCGATTATTTTCATGTGTCGAACTATTGGCACTAGATTTTTGTCTAAGACGTGAATATCTTTAATTACTCATATTAATGTATGTCGCACTAAACTGGCATTAAAAAGCTGGATGCTTCAGTTTCATTCAACTAATGTGCATCAAAACCTATAAACTGCCTACACAGCAATTATTTTATTTATTTATTTTGCAGTCTTGATAGGTTTCCCGTTTATTATGAGTTCCATTAAGTTATGAAAATATTATTTCTGACTGTTCTCTGCACAATCGAAACATTCCATTTTTGTAAACATTTTGGGAACGGTACATTTAAAAGTTCTCAATATAAACAAGCAGTGCGTTTAACGATCGTAGATGTGTATAAATTGCGTTTTTGTTATTACAGAACGTAAATAAAGACTACGTTAAACGGTTCTATTAATGTTACTGGAAGAACGTTTGCTCATAACACTGAAAAAACTGTTCTGCGAGCGTTCCGTTAGCTGGACTGACACAAACAGTATCCCACGTGTTTAATTAATACGCGTAAACATACGCGTCAAAGCGAGTCTCCAATGTGAATAAAACATGTCATTTAACTACACTAACGTAAAAGTGATATAATAAAAGAACGAATATTCATTCATTATAGTGGTCTTCAAAATTATGCAGTGAGGATAATCTAGAAGCGCGCGCAAGACAGTTACTCACATGTGCGGCATCAGGTCTTTCCTAGAACGGGATGCTGCATTAATTCCATGAATTAGAATGATTAAAGAATAAAACAACATATCCATCCTGATTCGCTGTTCTGACTGAGTCCTGCACCTATATAGCACTTAAAAATGTTAAAACAAACTAGTCTGAGTCCATATTAATCCGCGCTCTGGAGAGGACTGAACGCGCGTCAGATACTCTCAGATCCACCTCACACACCAGCTGAGATCCAATGCCCTCAGGACACTCGCTCTTCCTGTAGGAGCAGTGAAGGGAATGTCCTTTGAGAAGAACAGGACAACGACCTAAAGCAGAGGAGCAAACTGAGCTCCTTCAGGATCGCGTTACTCAGCTTGATTTACTGCGACTCTTCAAAGTGCCTGATTCAAAGGGAAACACTTTATTACTCACACAGAGTTCTGAGTCAAATGAGGGTCACTTTGTAACCTTTACACCATTTAGAAACAGCTTCTAATTTGCAATGGAGATATGATGGATTATATAAATCTGAGAGCATATTTACACTTTTTTACTTAAACCTGCAAATAAAGTTGAAAAAAAAAAATGATTTCTGCATTCGAAAGGTACGGAGGCGTATTGCATTCACTTGAAGAAAAAAATCTGCTGTTTATTCATGAGAAAAAATATTTTGCTCTGTTTTTCTGAATTAATGAGTTAATTTTTAATGAAAAAAAAATTTTTGCTCTGCTTTTCTGAATTATTTTTTTTCTCATGAAAAATCAACTCATTAATTCAGAAAAGCAGAGCAAAAACTTTTTTTCATTAAAAATTAACTCATTAATTCAGAAAAACAGAGCAAAAACGTTTTTCATGAAAAATTAACTCATTAATTCAGAAAAACAGAGCAAAAAAAAATTTTCTCATGAAAAATTAACTCATTAATTCAGAAAAGCAGAGCAAAAACTTTTTTCTCACGAAAAATTAACTCATTAATTCAGAAAAACAGAGCAAATTTTTTTTTCTCATGAAAAATTAACTCATTAATTCAGAAAAGCAGAGCAAAAACCTTTTTTCATGAAAAATTAACTCATTAATTCAGAAAAACAGAGCAAAAACTTTTTTTTCATGAAAAATTAACTCATTAATTCAGAAAAACAGAGCAAAAACTTTTTCTCACAAAAAATTAACTTATTAATTCAGAAAAACAGAGCAAAATTTTTTTCTCATGAAAAATTAACTCATTAATTCAGAAAAACAGAGCAAAAACTTTTTCTCACAAAAAATTAACTCATTAATTCAGAAAAACAGAGCAAAATTTTTTTCTCATGAAAAATTAACTCATTAATTCAGAAAAACAGAGCAAAAAAAAAATTTCTCATGAAAAATTAACTCGTTAATTCAGAAAAACAGAGCAATTTTTTTTCTCATGAAAAATTAACTCATTAATTCAGAAAAAAGAGCATTTTTTTTCTCATGAAAAATTAACTTGTTAATTCAGAAAAACAGAGCAATTTTTTTTCTCATGAAAAATTAACTCATTAATTCAGAAAAAAGAGCAATTTTTTTTCTCATGAAAAATTAACTTGTTAATTCAGAAAAACAGAGTAGATTTTTTTTTCTTCAAGTGAATGCAATACGCCTCCGTAGTACGGCAATTCTATAGTGATTTAATGATATACAGCATTTCCACTTCAACCTTTCCTCAATCTTTTTCAGCTGACAACATTTGTAATATTATCAGCATAATAAATGCTATTGTTTTTCAACTTTTTGGGATGCCACTTTATACAGTTAAATTACACTAATTTACCAGAACCTTCACCGTGTGACATCAGAAGTTATTCTCTCACAGGACAGGACTGCCACAGCTGAGCGCGGAGGATGATGGGTCACTGACGTGAGGGCCGGTTCCAGGTCAGCGCCGGGATCAGGGAATCTGGGACAACAGAAGCCGAACACATTCCCAGGGAGCGCTGATCCTCCTCTAGGGGTCAATGCCAACCGGGTTCAACGCCTCTGCCATGATCAGAATGTGCTTTACACACACCTATGAAAACATCTGAGGACATGTGGACGTGTCGCTCCAGGAATATTATGTGGGAATGTTTAACAGAATTCATTAAAAATAGTTATTACACTGTGGAACAACACATTAACATTCCTAAAATGTCAAGAAAGAATACATCTAGGCTACATAATGGATAAATCTAAGGAGTTTTTCCATAACATCTCTCACACAACTGTCACGACTTCACTTCATGAATATAGAAATGTATTTTTTAAGCCAGTAAAAATGAATGACCATAAAGTTTGCTGAACCCCCTGGGTGAGGATCACTGCACAACAGGACTGTTAAAATCAAAGCATATTCGTTTCAGCAGGGAAAAATTAGGATAACACTTTTTTCCACAGTGTTTATATTGGTTTAGGGTTTTATTGGACTTGTTTATTTTAGTTTATATATCAATTACTATAAATTATGCATAATCACATGCAACCAACCCTAAACCAAATCTAAAACTCGTAGTAATATTGATATTAACAATAGGCTAACTATGTACTTACTACTATAGGGTTGGTTAGTGTTAGGTTTGGTTTAGGGTTAGTTGCATGTAATTATGCATAATTTATTAATTGCACTGTAACAAAAGCACTTAAATATATTTGAATAAACAAAATTTTGATGCTGACAAAAGGAAATGTTCTTTCACGTTTGTGTTCTGCTGACATCTTCAGGATACAACGGGAGTTTCATGTGTTCAAAAGAATGATAAGTGATATTTAAAAAAAAAAACTCTTTTTTTGTTACAAGTTATTTTTTTACCAAAGGCATGATGCAAATGACCTTTGAACTTTCAAATGTCCACCTCCCTTATGTTGACCAATAGCATGCAGTCCTCTACGTTTCGGCCCAGATCGGGCACTTTCCCCACAGTCCCTCAGTCCACGCGCGTCCTTCGCCCTGGTAGTGCTTTCCACACTACAGGAAATTTACAATGATGAACTTTGCTACCATAAGAGCCCTGAGTGGAGTTCACCGCGGGATCCGTGCGATTCAAAAACATACATTACACTTTTACCAACACCGCAACATGTCTCAGTCCAAACTCCCCGTCACTCTGCTGGGGTCCATGGCGTTTGGGGGACGCGCGGACGCGCACACGAGCGCGCAGATGGTGCAGGTGTTCTTAGAGCGCGGGCACGATGAGCTGGACACTGCGTTCATGTACAATGACGGACAGGCGGAGACCATCATAGGAGACATGCAACTCCCTTCAACAGGTACAGTTCTTCCTCAACAACAGATATGAGTGCACTGGTGGGTAGATCACATGACACACAGGCACGTGACTTGTTTTTTGTAAGATCGAAGAACCAAACTTAAATGTATATACCAAAATATTCACAGACCGTGCTTAGTAAATTTGTTTATTTTTTTTAAATAAAAAAATTACAAAGTAAAAATGTCATTTGTAAAAGTTCAAGTTCAAATCCATCTTTAGAGGACACTCCCGAAATAAAATAATTTATTTTCTCTGGGGGTTTTATTTATTCATTTATTTACAAAAAAACATATATATTTTTTTTTGTTCATTAAATTAAATATTAAATATTGCGGTTGCTAGAGCTAAAATATTTCATTATAAATGAATTGATGTTTTGTATTTATCATTTATTATTCTATTATTGTCGTTTATTGTAATGTAACTATTTAGTATTTTAATGTATTATTATTATTATTTTAATTCAGATCAATAATATTAAACAGCGTGTCAAACAGCAACAAACCAGATTTTTTTAATTAAAAATAACAAGAAACAATACAAAAATACAAATAAAATAATAATAATGATATATGAAATTATATTTTCACTCATGCCTGTGATTATATATATATATATATATGAAGAGTTCAGATGCAAAAGCCTCTAAATGCCATTTGAAATTTTCTTCTAAAATGACCATTTTTATCAAGCTTGTATATTTAAGTTCAGTAATTTCACTTAAATGACAATTGCCATTTAAGTGAAATTACTGAACTTATATATTATTTATTTTTTTAATCGTGTTTAATGTGTTTATCAGTTCGAATCGCGACTAAAGCAAACCCTTGGGAGGGAAAAACCCTGAAACCAGAGAGTGTGGTGAATCAGCTGGAGACGTCTCTGAAGAGGCTGCGCACACAGTGTGTGGACATCTTTTACCTGCACGCGCCAGACCACCAGAACCCCATCCAACACACACTCGAGGCCTGCAACCGGCTCCATCAGCAGGTGCGTCACACACACACAACTCTACACGTTTGACACATGTCTGACAATCAGGTGAGTTCTTCAGAATGACACAACTCCTCACATAAACTGGCGTGTGTGTTGATGTTTAGGGCAAATTCAAGGAGCTGGGCTTATCAAACTATGCCTCATGGGAAGTGGCAGAAATCTGCTGCATCTGCAAACATAATAACTGGGTGCTTCCTACTGTATATCAAGTAAGAGGAGATATGGATTGATTACAGTCTAAATATAAGGACTAGTATAAAACTAATTTATGAACTGCTATTTGAATGGGTGAGTTTTGATGTGTTCTCTTCTGAAGGGCATGTATAATGCAACCACACGACAAGTGGAGACCGAGCTACTGCCGTGCTTAAGATACTTCGGCATCCGCTTCTATGCTTACAATCCCCTGGCAGGTAATGCGTTTAATATTGCTTTAAATATACTTGCAAACACAATAAATCAGTTCCTATTGAATATTAGACCAAAAGTCAACACACACACACACACACACACACATAAATATCTATCTAGATAGATATATACACATATACATAATATTTATCTATCTTTTTTTAACACACAAATTTTATTTCTATCACTAAGCTCTCAAATCCCCATTTATTCTGCAATGTAAATGACATTGTAAACATTTTTGGAATGAGATATGAGATCAGTCTCGCTTAGACTAATGGTTTTTGCACTGTCTTTTTGCATAATTTGAAAATCAATAAAAAAAGATCTGTTAATGAGAAACTCCCGCACACTATCACAACTTGCATTTAAAAACTTCGTTCTCACGACCTTCATCAGACGTACACAAATTTGCAAACTCATCCCATTTAAAGGAGTAGTTCACTTTTAATAAACTTTGCTGATGATTTACTCACCCCCGTGTCATCCAAGATGTCCATGTCTTTCTTTCTTCAGTCGAAAAGAAATGAAGGTTTTTGATGAAAACATTCCAGGATTTTCTCCATATAATGGACTTCAATGGGGACCAAACGGTCCAAGGTCCAAATGAGAGTTTCAGTGCAGCTTCAAAGGACTTTAAACGATTCCAGACGATGAATAAGGGTCTTATCTAGCGAAACGATCGCTCATTTAATAAATAAATAACAAAGTTTAAGTTTTATAAGCACAAATGCTCGCCTTGCTCTGTTCTGTGATGCACATTCGTGACTCTCCTGTTCAAACTCGTTCATCAAGATGAACGAATCTTTTTTTCGAGTTATGACTCGAAGGGTCCTAGATAAGGTCCTTATTCATCGTCTGGTGTCGTTTAAAGCCCTTTGAAGCTGCGCTGAAACTCTCATTTGGACCTTGAACCGTTTGGACCCCATTGAAGTCCATTATATGGAGTGTATCCAAGTACAAAAAGTAATGTACTTGGATACATACTGATGGCAAGTTGACTTTTCTTTGCATGTGTGCTCCTGTCACAGGTGGGCTCCTCACTGGGAAATATCACTATGAAGATAAAGACGGCTCTCAGCCCGCGGGTCGCTTCTTCGGGAACAGCTGGGCTGGTGCTTACAGGGACAGGTGCATCATCATCATCATCATTAGTCATTCAGTCTCTAGATCGAGTTAGTCTGGCAGAAAGACTTTACTATTATTTAATGTGATCAATGTTACCTGTTTGTGGGGCATGATGTGTATTTCAGATACTGGAAGGAGAGTAGCTTCCAAGGCATCGATGGCGTACAGAAGGCTCTGGAAGAAGCGTACGGCTCGGAGAAACCCACTCTCACTTCAGCTGCTATTCGCTGGATGTATCATCACTCTCATCTGAAGGTGGGAGACATCATCAAACCATATAATGCACATTATTGAGGGCCGTGAGGGAGAGAATACAGTGCGTTCAATTTAATATCAACATATTGGTTGTTCAGCTGACGAAACCTTAATACCGTTGTACTATTACTGATTTGAGTAAATAATATAAGTCAGTGTCACCTTAAAATATAGTGTAACCATTTTTTTTATATATGCATGCATATTAGTTAGTGCATTGTATCAAATGATTAATTTTAATGTAATTAGTACACAAGTTTAAAAAACTTCTGCTGATAATTTACTCATCCCCATGTCATCCAAGATGTCCATGACTTTCTTTCTTCAGTCGAAAAGAAATGAAGGTTTTTGATGAAAACCATATAATGGACTTCAATGGGGTCCAAACGGTTCATGTCCAAATGAGAGTTTCAGTGCAGCTTCAAAGGGCTTTAAACGACACCAGACGATGAATAAGGGTCTTGTCTAGCAAAACGAGCGGCCATTTCAAAAATAAATAAAAAAGTTTAAGTTTTATAAGCTCAAATGCTCACCTTGCTCTGTTCTGTGATGCGCGTTCGTGACTCTCCTGATCAAACTCGTTTCAAGTCATGAAATATTTTAGAAATGGCCCGTCGTTTCACTAGATAAGACCGTTATTCATGATCTGGAATTGTTTAAAGCCCTTTGAAGCTGCACTGAAACCCTCATTTGGACCTTGAACCGTTTGGTCCCCATTGAAGTCCATTATATATAGAGAAAATCCTGGAATGTTTTCATCAAAAACCTTCATTTCTTTTCGACTGAAGAAAGACATGGACATCTTGGATGACATGGGGGTGAGTAAACTATCAAAAAAAAAAGGTGTTTTTAGAAGTGAACTACTATTTTAATATAAAGTGAGACAAAAGTGACTTCCCCCAAAAAAAATTTGTAATCTGTAATCTGCAGTAGTTTGTCGGTCACTTGACTTGACTCGTCCTAAGATAACTGGACTCAGAACGGGATTAAACGGAGATATTTGATGTGTTTGCAGGGGGCTGAGGGTGACGGGGTCATTATCGGGATGTCCAGCATGGATCAGCTGCGTGAGAACCTGACGGCAGCAGCAGAAGGTCCGCTCAAACAGGAAGTCGTGGACGCTTTCAAACACGCCTGGGATTTAGTGGCCCACGAGTGTCCCAACTACTTCCGCTAGACAATTAGAGAAAAAATGAAGCCTGATTTAGAAGAACTAATCCAGAAATCGCTTTATTTTTCTATGGTCAAGTGATAAATTGAGTTGGATGTGCTTCCTAATAAACACAATGACAAAATCAAACCTCTTCCTGAGCTCACCAGCACTTAATGTATTTCATACATGAGAATGCAATCGTGTCTTGATAGATCACTGCGCCGTTTTTCTTCTTGCCTTAAATTTGCTAAATAACTTATTTAACAGTAAGAATAACACACAGATCACGTTTGCCTCAGTCCCGTTCTCTCTGTTCAGTACAGTCGGACACAAACTAGTATTTTTGAAACAGATGACTGAAAGAACACTCAATAAAAACATTTTACAGGTTTATGGTGCATAAAAAACGAACAAATGTTCATGGCAAAAAAAGTCCAGGATTTATTCGCTTCCTTCTCCTTCCTCTGAGTCTTCATCCGCTTCCTCTTTCCTGCTGTCCTCGACGTCCCCATCCGTTAACTTCTCAAAATCCCCGGATTCTGAACTCCACATGCACTTAATCGACAGCTTGAACTCCGCCATCTCGTTTCCAAAGAGTTTCTGATTTGAAAGGCCAAAAACACATCGGTTTAGAATAATGTTATTAAGATTTCAAGATTGAATCCCAGTTAGTCTAGGACATAGGAAAGCTTATCACGGAAAATAGAAAAGATAATTGCGACTTTATCCTTTAATTTACCGTACCTTTACTTCATGATTACCCTTTTTATTTTCTATTCTATGGCACAAACAAACTTCCATAATTATGGACATAATTATTAGACATAATGACATCTATTGTTGTTGTTTCAAATGCATTTCAATCCAAATAAAGATATGTGATATTTATGAATAAACCATCCAGCAATAAATGCGTTTCAAAATTGACTAAGTTTTAATTGAGTCTTTTTGTTCTGTTTTCCAGCTAAAATATTTTAAATTAAATAAATATTGAGAAGAAACAGTGCAAGTTATTACAACTTAAAAACAGTAGACTTCCATAGTATTTTTTTTACTATGGAAGTCAATGGGGTCCAACTGCCTAATTACCGACAATCTTCAAAATATCTTTTGTGTTCAGCGGGAGAAAGAAACTCATTCAGGTTTGAAACAAATTGAGGGTGAGTAATTACAGAATTGTCATTTTTAAGTGAACTACTTTAAATGAAGTTAATTCTGAACAAAAAACTTTACATAGTGCACCTTTAAAAATAGGATTTTAAGCAGTGTATTAATGACAAACTCACCAGAATTCGAGCCTGTTCGGGTGTGAGTGTGTCTCCCTCTTTACACACTACAAAATCCTTTATCAGCGTCACCACCCCTGCACATGGATTGATATTATGTTAGTGCACACTACTTTTTGTCCATTTCAAGTACACTTATGCTCCACTGATAATAGACCATTTCAGATTTCAGTTTATTTTCTTATATATATATATATATATATGAATGCATTCGGTCTTGTTATACAAAAACATTGTGATGATAAGTATTAGGGCTGGGTATTGACACAAATTTCACAATTCGATTCGATTTCGATTCACAAGCTTGCAATTCCATTCGATTCAATATTGATTATCTTGGATATCAGTTACAATAAATGGCAAATTTTCTGAAGGAAATCAAATCTCTCAACTAATGCTCTAAGCTATAGGAGTCTAGTTGGGCTTCATTAGCCTAATATGAAGGTAATAATGAACTGTTTTGTAGCTATACAAACACTTAAATTACACTTATTTATTTTTATAGTAAGAAGATTATATGAAATATAAACATTTAAATGGTGTCTGTCATAAAAACTTGCCAGATTTATTCAAATATGCATTAAATATTGAAGAACATTAAGATTATAATGCATATGTAATATGGTGTATATATTTAGCAAAATGCTCCTCTCTGGAGTTATTTTTTCTAGCTGACTAACGAGTTTATGTGGGTTTTCTGAGGTAAATATGACGATGACATTGATTACAAGCTGTTTAACTGACGTCTTTCCACGGTTGAAACGCTGATTGAGCGAATCAATGTGACATGATACGGATTTGGATAAGTTGTACTCTATCTTTAACACACTTTCAGATGCTCATTCATGTTTATTTGGCGCTGTGACTGGTATTATTAAGCCGGAAGAGAGATCAGCGCTGCTGCTTCTCCAGAGCGATCTCACGCCACAGCGACAAAACACTATTTATGTTTTTGACTTTCTAAAGAAAATGGACGTAATTTGAAAATTGAGACTTTGTTTCATATCAATAGTAACAAACGACAAAGATTATTGTGAGTTTTTGGATGCGCGCAGCCGCAATAGAATGTCCCATTCATTCAAATGAAACAGGATGACTAATCGATTCTTGAGATTTAAGAATCGATATCGGTTTATAAAAACGAGAATCGATTAATATTGAGAAATCGATATTTATTACCCAGCCCTAATAAGTATGAATGTCAAAATTACACAATACCTCATATACGAATGCTTCTTCACAGTCCACACAGAACTCATGTGTGCGAGTCTCTAGTTCAGGAGTGGTTTACCTTTCTTCAAAGCCGTGGGAAGCCCGAGCTGTCTGAGCTGAGGCTCCATCGAGTGTGGAAACTGTTCAAGCGGACCCTCGTCCAGCGTCACCGTCATGGACGCTACGTTTCCCGCGCGAGCGTAATCCATCTCTCTAAACTCACTGAAATATCTGCGGGAGAACAAACACGGTATGAAAAGAACAACACATGAGATCTTATTAAGTGTGTAAGACATCATTTATTTCAATCACACTAGCCAGTATTTCAGTCCATCTGTTTTGAATTCGTGAAAAAGCAGTTTATGCAGAATTATGACAAATCATTTAAGATCATATGAACTGGTGTCCGAGGTTCATTACTTACTCTTGCACCTCTTCTTTGGTTTTGTTTGTGAACAAGACACCGACTTCACCTCTGAGAAACCTGCTCAGCTGAACACAAACACAATCAGTTATATACTGTATATTAGCCAGAGTAAGCCAACACAGTAGATAAATGCATAACATTTGTGCATCAATTATATCATTGATGACATACACTGACATACTTTATGCAGATTATCTTTGTATTCATCAGTCGGTCCTTTACCCAGCGCAATCATCATGACTTTGTTCTTTCCGAAGAAGAACCTGAAACACAAAACCCCAAATCAACATTCATTTCGTAGCCCTCAAACCGTATTCACTTTATAGCCCTTAATCCTGTAATTGTGGACAAATGTTGGGACTCAGGTGTGATCCTAATTTTTATTTATTATAAATGTTATATCACTGTCTTCGATAAAGTTTTGTCTATCCATTTATGGTGTTTTATTTAATTTTGGGGGTATCTTTGAATTTATTTACTTTAAAAAGCACCATATTTTCTATGTAAATTATGCTTATGTTTTATTTTTGTAACTACATTAAAATATTATTCCAATAAGTTCTTAGAGTTAAACCCTAAAGATGAAGTGACTTTGCGGTCACCTGGTGTCTTATTTTGGCTTATTTTAGGATGCTCTAAATTACAGTTTTTCTCATTCATTTCTATGGGTGCCCATTTTTGACCCAAATACAAGATTAAGGAGTTTTTTTCACCCACTTAACATTGTAGAATTGAGTCAAAAAAAAACATTGTGTGTGTTCAGGAGGCAAACTTAGGAAAAGTAGTCAAGTCTTGCACCGCTCAGATCAAGGGAAGTATTTTTTAAAAATAAATCAAAACTATTTTGCCCACATTTGTCCAGAATACGGTTTCAGGGTTAAATAAAGCATAGTAAATCAGCATTAGCATGATGTGTGTGTGTGTGTGTGTGTGTTGGTTTAGTTATACTTGTGAGGGTCAAATGTCCTCACTTACACTGTGAAATATTCTGACAACAAACTAGTGAGGACATTTTACTGGTCCAAACTAGATTAAAATGCTTATAAATCAGCCAAAACATGTTTTTTTATTTTAATCTAGTGTATCACACATGTTTCTGTGATGGGTTGGGATTGGGTTAGGCCAAAATATCATTAACCTGATATGTGTGTGTGTGTGTGTGTGCACAACTGTGAGTGTGTGTACCGGCTGTGTTTCCAGGCCGTCCTGATGTCTTTCAGTTTGTTGTTTCTCATGTTCTCTACTGAGAACACAAACACGTATTTGTAGATGTCTGCACATTTCCGCAGCTGATAAGGTGAGAAAGGGGAAAAAAAGATTTTCATCAATCATTAGGCTATAATAACACAAAGCAAAATGAGTCAGATACAGTCAGATTTTCTTTCTCCATTGAAGCTTCAACATCTCAAAACATGATCATCTGGTATTATTATGGTACATAATACTTGAGTATCACCCAAAAGAGCGATGAAACATCATACTAACCTCTTCAATCAAGTTTTGTTTGGATTCCAACCCTTTCTTGGTAGTTTTGGTTAAAGAAACTGTCGAAAAATAAAGCCAACTATTAACGATTATGACATTAACACATTGGAACACACCCGGCTGCTTCAATAATAACCTAAATAAATGACAGTAATGTAGATTAACGTTACAGTTTAACCATGTATGAGAAACAAGTAGCAAACATTGATTTATTTTAGTACTGTGCCAATTATAACGTTCATACGTTCCACTCTTTAACCACAGCACGAACTAAAGCTCGATTAATTGTAATCTGTGGTGTGTAAAGTTGATGAATAGTAAGTGATAAAACATCAGATTCATACCTTTCTTGTCTCTCTTGGATTTCGGCATGGTGCTCACGTTGTTTTCTTCTTCGCCTGCGGATCTTCCGGCGCTTGAGGAACAGTGAGGAGTCACAGCGCCGACTAGTGGTGCTCGCCGGTGCACTCATGAATATTAGAACACCTCCGAACCAGCAGGAGGCGCAGCACAAGTCAAACACTACAGTATAAAGACAAGTGCTGGACTACACAGGAGATTTTAACATTCTGACGACGATAATCGCTTATTAGTCCATGAAGATAGTTTTTGAAACATTCAAGTTTACAGTTTTTATAGTAGCATAAGCAATTTTTAACATTAGCCTTTGTACAGAGCAAAACACTTCATTTTGTCAATACGCCACAGTACAACACGCACAATAACTAAATAATTAAAATAAATAAACAAATTAAACACAGGCAGGGGTGTCCTAAAGTAATTGCACTTAATTATGCTTCTAGCCTACTTAAATATTATTATTTTTAGTACTTTTATAAGGAAGAAAGATATCCTCTGTTTATTGTAATTAATTAAATGGAATATGTTTTGTTTTTTTCTTCACTTAAATTCTGACACTGATCCCATACACTGTACAACACTGTAAATAAGTTAGGCTAACTCAACTCAAAGTGATTGCTTCAAACCATTTAAGTTTAAAAACAATTGTGAACTTATACGAGTCATATTCTCTCATAATTTAGTGTTGGTTTAGTCAATCATTTTGAGTATATTGAACTTGAATATTTTAAGTTCATTCCATTGTTTAAAAAAAACTGGTTTGAGTTCATTTAATAAATCTAATCAAGTCTAAACAACTATGTAGCTGCTCAAATGGTTTGAGGAAACTGATTGCCATTAAACTCAAATTAATAAAGTTATATAGGCTAAGACAAGGGAAAAACATTGGTATTAAGCAATGATAAAAGGATGCAGTATTGAAAAATCATTTATTTTACAAAAGGTTCTCATGTTGTGAAGATGTTCAGTCAGTCTCCTCACTGTCAAATATACAAAATATACTTATATAATTAATAATATAATTTCTGTATTTTTCCTTTCCCTGTTCACAAATTAAACATGGCATTGCAGGACCAGATCTCAGGCGGATCATTTCAACACGTCATGAATACACCTTTTCCCCAGACGCCTAAAACTCATTAGGAACTGCCTGGTTTTGTTATAGATTAATATGAGAATAGGTGGATTCACGTGGGCAATTAACACTTGAATAAAAGGATTTGTAGCAGACATGATTGCATTCCCAAAAAATGTGATTTTGCATACTTGTACTGTCTATTCAAAACAATTGCAAAAAATTGCACATGATCCTCATAAACCCATGGGTGTTTTCTGCACATGTTCAGATGGCCATCAAGCCAGGGCAGGTTTAATGCTTGTGTAATAATGTCTGATTCAATCAGTGTTTTGGTGAAATGAAAGCACTCCAGCCTTTGTGTTGCCACAACATGCAAAAGTGAAAAAGTCATCCACTCAACGCCTTCTTCTTCAGTGTACTTCAGCTTAAAACTTACTGACAGTGATTTATGGGTTTACCTAATGGCTCATTTACAGTAATGTTGAGTCTGCTTGGTCCTTTTCAACTCAACAGTAATAACTAATTTACATTCACTGAGCTGATTATGTCTTTGCAATGAGCAAGACGTAAAATGTTTATATAATATACAAAGGTTTTAGATTGATTATTATTGTCAATCAATTTAACATTATCAACAATGTTGTACAATTTCTTTTTCAGGATTCTTTGATGAATAGAAATTACTGTAACACTTTTATCCAGCAATGATGGGTTAAATTGATCAAAAGTGACAGTAAAGACATGTTAAAAAAGCTTTCTATTCCGAATAAATACTGTTATTTTGAGCTTTCTAGTCACCAAAGATTGTACACAACTATTTTCAACATTGATATTATGTATTCCTAATGTTTTCCTGAGCAGCAAATAAAATCAGCATATTAGAATGATTTCTGAAGGAATAAATTACATTTATATTCACATAGAAAACATTTTAAATTGCAAAAAATATTTTACAGTATTTTTTTATCAAATAAATACAGCCTTGGTGAGCGACATAGATAGATAGATAGATAGATAGATAGATAGATAGATAGATAGATAGATAGATAGATAGATAGATAGATAGATAGATAGATAGATAGATAGATAGATAGATAGATAGATAGATAGATAGATAACATTTAAAGAACATAAAAATTTTGCATCATACCATTTTTTTAAAGATAAGATTAGCAGGATGGGCGACATCTTTAGTAACATAATAAATCTTTTCTTATCAGTTATTTAAACAAAATCTTTTATTTTATTTAGTTGTTTTTTTTTATTATTTATCTACTGCTTTCTTTTGTTTTATCTCTTATTAAGAGAATTATGGATCATTGCTCAAAGATTGTATTTATATAACTGCAAAAGCGCAACAAAAAAATACAAATACATTTGATTATTAGGCTACAAACAAACAGTGCAAAGCGACAACAACCAGTAAACCCAAAGAAAACGTTTTGTTTTTCTCAACTTCTTAACTTGTTTGTTGGTGCATTTGTGTGTCTTTTAAAAAGGTGCGTCTTTGAAATCGGATTATAATATATAGATTTACAGTATTAAGAAATAAAAAGTGTGCAGTTTGAAGGGGGCGATATTGTCCTGTCCTGTGAGCGCGAGTGCGCGCCTGCGCGTCCCTGGGTGTGTGTGTGTGTGTGTGGCGCTGGTGGGGGCGGAGAGTCCGCTGCGGATCTCCTTCTTTTAGGAGTCTGAAACTCGATCCCGTCCCGCCGGTTGCTATAAAACATCACGGAGTCACCCGGAAGAGTGTGTGTGAATGATATCAGTGTGATCGGGCAGTTTGGAGTTCATTCTTGCGCTATTATCACTGAGATGAGTCGCAGATCTCCAGATGTCCCGGAGTTTCAGGAATGAGCTGACATACACACAGTGTGCTCCGACATTCCTCGCCGTTCCCATGGAGAACATGACGCGTCCTGGAAGGATAGACAGATAATGACCGCATCGCTTGATTCCGCTCGATCGACGAGGGTTTTTTACGCTTGAGAAGAAGACACACCAGCTTCAGAGAGAATCTGAAGGATTTGAACTGAGGTAAAGCGCACTGGTTCTGTATGAAAGCATGAGTTCTTCTCTGTTGTTTGGAGAGGGCTTTCTGGGCGGTGTGGTGAGCGGTGCGCCATCGGACGCGGTGCCCAGAGCTCTGCGCAACGACCTGGGATCCAACATACATGTGCTCAAGACCCTCAACCTGAGGTTCCGCTGCTTCCTCGCCAAAGTCCATGAGCTGGAGAGGAGGAACAAACTCCTGGAGAGCCAGCTGAAGCAAGCCTCCAGTCAGCCGAGGTATCCCGGCTTCTCGTTCACGCGTGAGGTGGCCGTTCAGACCGACTCTCTGGAGTCCAGACTTCCAGGCACCATCTGGAGTTACACGCATATCCTGAGACACGGGGAGCGCGTGAAGGGACCCGGAGTCTCCTGGACACATCCGGACGGGGTCGGGGTCCAAATCGACACCATCACCCCAGAACTGAGAGCCTTGTATAACGTCCTGGCCAAAGTCAAGCGGGAGCGGGATGAGTACAAGAGAAAGTGAGTATACAGATGCTTTGTATAGGCCTGAATGAGTGAGCCTGCTGGTCAACGACTGATTCATTGCAGCAGAATTTCTTGGCAGGTGAACAGCATATATCGAAGGGTCCACACAGGACAATGTATATAAATATTTCAGTCAAATGATTCATCTGACTGGACCTATAAGTTCTTTAAAGATGCAATCACATTATTTCTTTTGCATGTGCATTGCTGATGATTATTAAGATGATCTTGAGCGCGTTTGTTTTTCCATTATATGGTCACCTCTAAATATACCAGCAATGCTCAGTCCTCCTGCAAAACAT
The DNA here is from genome assembly GCF_988280905.1 of Pimephales promelas. NCBI lineage: Eukaryota > Metazoa > Chordata > Actinopteri > Cypriniformes > Leuciscidae > Pimephales > Pimephales promelas. The sequence continues at coordinate 29,272,739 of NC_142789.1, read as the reverse complement.
GCAGCTGTCTTCAGAAATATGAGAACCTCTTTATTTCAGTTGCCCAGTGTTTCAGTCGTTGCATACTGACAATACGGCATACTTTATATTTTCAAATTAGTCAAAGTAAATCAATAGGATGCAATGCAGTAATGAGGCTAATTTTTTGCATTTACAGTAATAAAAATTTGAGGGTAAAATGTGCTGAAAACTACGCTCTTAAAGTGATTATTTTGTTTCATGGATTTTTGCTAAATATAGTTTTGTTCTAATGGTTTTGGAGTGTAACGCGAGACAGACATGATGAAAGATTTCCTGATTTCCATGCAGCCTTTGTAAATGAGATTACAGCTGGATGTTGAATGGGTTTTATTAATGCATGACTTCTGAATGACTTCAAACACCCGTGACCTCAGAGGAGCCGCGTGAATGTGTGTGTGTGTGTGTGTGCCCTCTTTGCCCAAGCATGTGCTGACTCACTAGTAAATACTGCTGCCTTATCCTTCAGAAAAGCTACAACAATGAGCTCAAAATGAAGGCGAGCGGAGAGGAAACGTGTGTGTGAATCACATCCTGGTCCTCCTGTGTGTGATTCACAGCCCTGTTTAACACTGTTGTGGGCTTGTCTTTGTCTTCCGATGGCCATGACCTCACACAGGCCCCCTTAAAATGGGCCACGGACAAGTTAGGATATGAAATGATGACAATATCTTTGTTTTTTGTAAGAGATTTGTATGTTCTACAGGAAGTTTACCAACCATTTATAAATGAAACTTCTTATAGTTATTATGCCTTTTTAAAGGCTCCTAATTTTGTTTTGCAGGTCTCCTACTTCAAAAGGTTTATAGTAGGGCTGTCAAACGATTAATCGCGATTAATCCAAAATAAAAGTTTGTGTTTGCATAATATATGTGGGTGCACTGTGTATAATTATTTTGTATATATATAAATACACACACATGCATGTATATTTAAGAAAAAAAATATTATTTATTATAAAATATTTATATTTATATATAATATAAATTGTATTTAAATCTATATACAGTATTTACATGAAAATATTTCTTAAATATATACAAGCATGTGTGTGTATTTATATATATATATATATATAAAATAATTATACACAGTGCACCCACATATATTATGTAAACACAGACTTTTATTTTGGATGCGATTAATCGCGAATTTGTGCTTTGTTCCTTTTTTGGATAAAAGCGTCTTCTACATATGCAGCCTAATAAAATGTTAAAATAATGATGATTGTTATTATTATTTGCGGATACGGAGTTTTTGCGAAATGGATGTGTTGCCAATGTGCGTATTTTCAATGGGCAATTTCAGTTTGAAGGGTGATGGAAACGCGCCTACTTACCACTGCGTTTTATTTCTATAAATTAATTTAGTTTCAAATGGGGTCCAACCAGTTATTAGCTAAAGGTGTTAAAAATTAACTCTGTATCTCGAGGTTGCGGCGCGCACACATGGTTAACCGAGTATAAACCGATAAGGGCCTCGCTTAACGGTTATTGAAAAACTTGAAAACGTGCAGCCCTAATCGCGATTAATCGTTTGATAGCCCTAGTTTATGCATCAAAGGCCAAAAAAACACTTTCATTTTCTCTATTGAGTGTGTGTTTGTTATCATTGTAACATATATAAGGCCACTTTTCAGTCTGTAATATGCCTCAATATATTCTGAATATATTATGTACAGTATGGGGATTTTTCTCAGCAAATAGTGATGCATGCAATTATTTGCATCTACTTATTGGTAATTGTATATTATGAAGTAAATTTGATTTTAAAATGTAGTCATTTGATATTCCCATTCCAGAGCATCATGATTGAATTTGATAATCTCTGTGAAATTGGTTTCCTCTTGGTCTCGTTGACATACAGGTGCTTCTGGTTATGTAATGCAATTATGATTGTGCACTTAGAAAAGTAATAACACATGCATAATTAAAGGTAAACTTCCCTCTGAAGTTGAATACTTAGTGAAATTAATATGAGCAATTGTATTTGGGATGCTGGACTGCTAATCCTGTTACTAATCAACCATATTTTAGTTGTCTGTCTTTTAAAAAAGCGACATTTCTCATAAAGAATGTGCTTGTTGAATGAGACATTCACAATACTGCACCATTCAGAGAAAGACGACGTTAGTGTCTTTGCACTGCGTGAAAATCCATGTGCAATGATTGGTCAAACCCGCTGAGTTTGTGAAGATTATTGATTTCCTATAGACACTTCAGTGACATTTCTCTTCCGCCGCTCCACCAATAAAACAGTGTTTTCTTTATCATCAGTGCAGAACAGAAGAAATCACTGGGATACTTATAAAGGGAGATACATTAACCTCTTAAATGAGATATAAATGTTGTGATCAGCATGCTAACTAACTAACTGCAAGTCATTACATTTTCACTCATTATTTGATTGAACTGCTAGTCATTTTTATACCAAACATTCAATATCTAAATGAAATAAAAGCGTATATTTTTTTAAGATGATAACTGTGTATACACGGCACGCTGGGGTCAGTACGATTGTTTTTAAAGAATCTCCTTCATTTATTCAGCGAGGGCGCATTAGATTGATCAAAGGGGACAGTAAAGACATTTTTAATGTTACAAAAGATTTCAAATAAATAGGATTTTTTAAATATTTTTATCATGGTTTACACCCCAATGTTCTTCCACAAAACTGAAGATGAAACTGTCGTCTGAGAGGCTCCGTCAGCACACACTCGTTCTCCCGCATGAATAATTGAAGCTCCGCTGTTTTTGGCTCGAGTGCTGAGGATCACGCAGAGATCTGTCTGTCCATCTATCTATCCATCCATCCATCCATCTATCTATCTATCTATCTATCTATCTATCTATCTATCTATCTATCTATCTATCTATCTATCTATCTATCTATCTATCTATCTATCTATTGAAATAACCTGCACACCTTCTATATCCATCCTTCCATCCATCTATCAATTCATCCATCCATCCATTTATCCATCCACCTATCTATTTACCCATCCATCCATCCATTTATTTACCCATCCATCCATCCATTTACCCATCCATCCATCTATTTATCCATCAATCTATCAATCCATCCATCCATCTATCAATCCATCCATCCATTTATTTACCCATCCATCCATCCATTTACCCATCCATCCATCTATTTATCCTTTAATCTATCAATCCATCCATCCATCCATCTATTTATCCATCCATCCATCTATTTATCCATCCATCCATCAATCTATCAATCCATCCATCCATCTATCTATCAATCCATCCATCCATCCATCCATTTATTTACCCATCCATCCATCCATTTACCCATCCATCCATCTATTTATCCTTTAATCTATCAATCCATCCATCCATCCATCTATTAATCCATCCGTCCATCTATTTATCCATCCATCCATCTATTTACCCATCCATCCATCCATCAATCAATCTATCAATCCATCCATCCATTTATCAATCCATCTATTTACCCATCCATCCATCAATCCATCCATCTATTTATCCATCCATCCATCTATCAATCCATCCATCTATTTACCCATCCATCCATCCATCCATCAATCTATCAATCCATCCATCTATTTACCCATCCATCCATCAATCTATCAATCAATCCATCCATCCACCCATCCATCTATTTATCCATCCATTCATCTATCCATGGGCAGTGTGAGATGTAGTCATGTTTCAGGGATGGTCATCAGATTAACAGAGCATTAAAGTTTGACAGATGTCTCCTCACAGTCTTTCAGTCAGTGGTTAGACATCTCGATCGTGTCCATCTCATGCGGATGGAACGGGTGTGTGAGGAGGTTTAGGGCGGACCGTTCTCTGATTCAGACGGGCTAATCTCTGCCAGGCTCGCACATGTCCGGTGTTAACATGACCACAGTCATCCGTGACGTGTTGTTCTCCGGCCTGTGGAAGCACACATGAAATGAACGACTCTGATCTCTTTTAGCTCTTGATAGTAGTGGATGCATAACTTTAAGGTATTGCCACATTAATGTAGCATTTAAAGATGTGTGCATATTTAGAATATTATATGATGGCTTTTAGCCTTGAAAATGGCTAAAAAAATACCATATTCAAGCAGACTGGATGGTACTAACTAATAAATATTACATATCTCAATTTCAACATTTTATACATGTTGTAGATTAATGGACAGGCTGTTAATTCATAAAGTGATCGGCACAATGTTCATTTCAAACCCTGTTGATATTTACGTATATTATTTGTATTAATATGCATGAGCTGTAACTATATTCACAATATCATGGTCTTGACAATCTGCAACACTTTATAATAAGTAGTTTATTAATGTATCAAATAATCAAAGCATTTGCTGCATAATAACAACAGGCCTTTCTAGACTCCGCAATGCACTTTAGTTCAAAGCCTTTTGATAAATTCTGGTTGATTTAAAGATCTTTTTGTGAACTTTAATGCATTATCGACCACTTCTATAAAGGGAATTGGTAATTAGCCCCGTTACTCTTGCATCGATGACCGTTTTCTGGCACAATTGAGAAACCATGGGTCAACTAGAGGATAAAGGTATCTTGTATTTTGGGTGTTGCTAAAGCGAACAAAACAAACCTATAAATCACACTTTTTATATCAAGTTATATAACACAGTCCTAAAAGTTATATCAGTCCTAACAAGCCTTGTGGTTTTTGGATCAAACGTAGGTTTTTCCGTCTACGAGGAGTGGCAATGAATAATACCGCCCTGAGCGTCAGCAGTGCAAGTTATCACACAGGAACGACTTGTATTTAACTGTTCTTGGCTGGCATTACAAGTTATTAACATCAATTAAGTGTTCTTTCTCCAGAAGTTGTGATGGGAATTAACATGCAAAGTATTTTTTGGCTGCGCCTTGTTTATGTCGAAGCCGTTGAGGTGTATTATTGTTGGGTGTGTGTGTGTTGAGATGTGGATCGTGACAGCAGCGCACATGAGATGACAGGGATATGAGATAATGAGTTTGTTTAGCGGCACATTGCTGAACACACTGGGTGCGATGAGGCTGTCCAGGGCCGGACAGGAGGCTGGATTAGTCGTGACGGCCCGTCATCCGGCATCATTAGAGCAAAACATCCTTAAAATTACATATTTAAATATATATTAATATTGATATTACAATATATTTAGCACAATGGCCCAACAACATGCAATAAATTTAACATTAATCACTTTGTGACACGAGTTTGTGCAAAAATACAGCTGCGTTTTTTTGCTTGATAAGCTTTTCTTGTATTTATCTATATTAATATCATTATATGCATGATTATTTCGGTCATTTGCATTGTTTCCCTGCTGCTCAGATTTCTCTGAGTACTTTTCTTTGAATACTTTTCAGCTCAGATTTAGCCTAAGTTTGGTCTCTTTTTTTAAAGAAAACACTTGGCAGATTGTTGCTGACGTAAAAAAAAAAAGCTATAGACATTTGCTATTATTAAAAATGCACAAAAATACTATTTTAAAATCGTGAAATATATATATTTTGCAAAACATGGTTTACTTTAAAACTGTGAGAAAATTGTTTAAAAATGCACAAAAATTTAAAACTGCACAAAAATAATTTATTTGTAAAGATACTTTATTTATACTTTATTTGACCTTTAAAACTGTTTAAAATTGCACAAAAATACTATTTTAAAATCGTGAACTATATATTTTGCAAAACATGGTTTACTTTAAAACTGTGAGAAAATTGTTTAAAAAAATGCACAAAAATTTAAAACTGCACAAAAATACTTTATTTGTAAAAATACTTTATTTGACCTTTAAAATGCAAAAAAAAATACTATTTTAAAATCGTATATGAAATATATATTTTGCAAAACATGGTTTACTTTAAAACTGTGTGAAAATTAAAGCTAGTGCTCCTGTTCATTTCCAATGCGCTCAGTTTTGACCATGAACAATTCAAGTGTGCACGCTAAAAAATGCTGGGTTGTTTCAACCCAAATTTGGGTCAAATATGGACAAACCCAAATGTTGGGTTAAAAGCTGAGTTAAAATTTTAAATTCCATTTTAACCCAACATTTGGGTTTGTCCATATAACCAAGACCATTTAACCTTTTTGAATCATGTCCATGATTTATTTATTTTTTGTTCACACAGCAAGTGCCACAACTTCACCAAGTTTCAAACCATTGTGATAAAGTAAAAACAGTCAAACATTTTACATTTTTTCAGTCAAAAACGACGAACAGCACCAGACGGTTAAAAAAAAACAAGTATTTTTATAAGTCATGCTTCATCTTTGTTTCAGGAGGTTTGATCTGGTTATGCATGCTTATTTCGGTTATTTGCATTGTTTTCCAGGGCTGTGAACGGTGACTGGTCTCCCACTTCTGCTCAGATACTTTATGAGTGTGTCAGCTGTTGTATTAAATGTCCACACCTGTTCTCACACATGTCTGCTTCCCTCAGTTTTCATCACTAAACGCACACGTGAGCCTCCAAATCCCTCATCATCTTGTGCTTCATGACACTTTTTTCTTTCTGTTTTTGAATCACACCCTAGTTTTTGGACTGAGCTTGTGTTGGGCGTCTTTTTAAATCCCATGTCAATAAAGCCGCAAGAGGGCCGGCATAACAGTGATTTTACCTCAGATAAGAGATGAGTTATGAACAATGGAAACCTTAAAACCACTGTTATGGATCGTTTCCAATGTTTATTATTATTTTTTTAGGGATGCACGATATATCGGCCAGCATATCGGTATCGGCCGATATATGTTCATTTTTAATGTTATCGTTATCGGCCTGTGGTCGATATATTAAAGCCGATAGATAATGTATTGTTCCCTTCAGCTGAGACACTTGTTGAGCACTGTTTATGTTTTTGAATTTCTTGAAATATGATTGAAATCTCTTCAAAAAATGAAAATACGGTTCGCAAATCTGTTATATCGGCTATGTAACACTATAATGAGAACATCATTATAATTGTGCGCTTGGGACATGGGTTTAATTGTGAGGCTTTTGTTTTTGTAATCAGGCTCTCAAAATTAGATCAAAATTTGGATTTAAGTTTATCGGCCGATATATCGGTTATCGGTTTTCAAATATAAAGGATTATCGGTTATCGGTATCGGCCAAAATTTTCATATCGGTGCATCCCTAATTTTTTTATAATAATGGCAACAGTAATATGATTTGAGATCATATTACTGTGATCTCTAACAGTAAGGATTGTGATCTCCTGAGTATAATGATTTCAGGGTTTTCCTTTTCCAGTGCGACAGCCTGTATTATGCAAATGTTGTTTGGTTTTGCAACTGAATTTCCCTTGCGATAATTATTTGGATGCATTTCAAGAAACATGCCAGGCTATTCTGAAGGTTTCTGCCTCGACCTGCCCGACTCTTTTAAACAGGTCTTGTGGAAATAATTGTTGTGCTTGTTAAAGCAAGCTTCAGAATTATTACACTTATGTTGTTTGTTAAATCCTTTTATCCTAAGCATTAAACTTTGGCATGTAACTCGGACATAAATGAAAGGAATTGGCCAAACTTAATTTGATTACATTTTGAAAGATTAATCGAATTGTTTTATTTGTTTTACCAACATTTTTGATCATAAACGTGCTTTAAATCATCATAAATGTGCTTTAAATAATAAATGCATCATAAATGTGATTTAAATCATAAATGCATCATAAATGTGCTTTAAATCATAAAGCATCTAGAAAACTAAGACGACACAGAATTTCTGAAAAATAAAAGCACATTTCGTGTTAAAAATGCAATAATTTTTTACATTTATTGATCTCAGGTTAATTCAATTATTATTATTATATATATTTTTTTTTTTTGCAGTTTGAAAAATTCAATTGATTAGACATCCTTTTATATTATAACATTTTAGATTTTTAATTAAAATCCAGAAAAATGGAAATAAAAAACTGAATTTCTGAAAAAAATAAAAAGGATTTAATTGAGCCCTAAATATGAGATGGAAATATCTCTCGCCATGCAATAAACTCACATGGTGAAGAAGATGTTGCTGTAGACCAGCAATGATTGTGCCAGGGAAAGAATATTAGTGATAAATCACTGAGCATGTGTGTGTGTGTGATTTATGACTTTGATTATGGTCAGGTCCGCTCACACACACACACACACACTGAAAGAGCACAGAAAGATGTGTTCCTTCTCTCCTGAGGATCTCAGGTTAATCATAGACTCATAAAGTCTACGAACAAACAAATCGCTGATTTCCTGCATTTTATTTCTGCACATGCAGCAGTATTTCAGCTGAGATGAATCACTGGTCAACACACCTTTCAATAGATTGAGACAAGTAGAAAAAAATGTCAGGGAACAGGTTGCAGTGCTTTAAGCATTTAAGCTGCACGCGATGTGCTCACATCCAAGATGGCTCATGGGTATAGAAGAAACAGACCCAGAACACATGACTTTTATAGCCAGAGACCTTCATTACTGTATGCAAACAGCTGGCCGTAAACATTTTCCCTCTCATATACAAGATATTAACATATTTCCCTATGGAAGTGGTCAGTCCTCCTGGGATATTAGTATTTATGAGTTTGGCCATGCATATATTTTCCCCTCTATAAGATTTTTAGAGCTAATTCAACAATTAAAGACCAAAAGATGCTATTCTTGAGCTCCTGTAGCGAATGATGGGAAACGTTCGGTCAAATGAGTCTGTCCAAATGAGTTATAATTTCTGGCTTGTTTTGGTTCTGACAACATTCACATTTACAACCTATTTGTATGCCCATCTAGGTCATCAGTTAGCAACCGATGATGTTTGAACAGCAATGAGGTGTTTTTGTGACACTGAATCATGTGTGCAGTGCATGATGGGATCATTCATAAGGCATGCGGTCAGTAGCCAGATGTCTGTGCAATGATTTTATCACATGTCCTTGTAAGGTCTATATTAGCCCGTCGCCCGTCCAGCTGTCCTTATGGGGTTTGTTTGGGAATGAACTAGTTCTCTTATTGCTGTCATTCCTGTCTGACTCTGTCCAGATGAGATTAGGTTCAGTGTCGACTGGATTCAAATCATTCCTCACGAGTTGTTCTAGAAATAATTGTGGGTTTAGGTGCAGTAATCATTGTGTATGATTGTCGATCCTTCTTTTCGTTAATATAAACGCCTGGCAAAACCATGATTTGCCGGGGGGGGGGGGGGGGGCGGGACATGCGCATTTCAGAAGGCAGTTTATTGGACAAGCATTTGTACACGCCCCTGAGTGGCAGATGATGTCATCATCGTTTTGGGTCCGTGATTAGACGTTAAAGACTGCACATTTTAAATGTACACTACCGATTAAAAGTTTGTGGTCCGTAAGATTTTTAAATGTTTTTGAAAGAAACAAATTATTCGCAATTATTCGATCAAAAATACAGTAAAAACAGTAATATTGTGAAATAGTACTGTTTTCTATTGTGATTAGGGCTGTCAAACGATTAATCGTGATTAATCGCATCCAAAATAAAAGTTTGTGTGTTTACATAATATATGTGGATACACTGTGTATAATTATTTTATATATATATATATATATATATATATATAAATACACACACATGCATGTATATTTAAGAAAAAAATATTATTTATATATAAAATATTTATATTTATATATAATATAAATTATACATAAAACTATACAATATATACATGAAAATATTTCTTAAATACAAGCATGTGTATTTATATATATAAAATAATTATACACAGTGCACCCACATATATTATGTAAACACAAACTTATATTTTGGATGCGATTAATCGCGATTAATCATTTGACAGCCCTAATTGTGATATATTTTAAATTTTAATTTATTCCTGTGATCAAAGCTGAATTACTCCAGTCTTCAGAAATCATTCTTCAGGATTCTTTGATGAATAAAAAGTTTTAAAAAACAGCATTTATTTAAATTAGAAATCTTTTGTGACGTTATAAACGTCTTTACTGTCACTTTTGTTCAATTTAATGTGTTCTTGCTGAAAAAAATCATTATTTTTATATCATGTATATCAGCTGATAGTTGATTTAGTTAAATGTACTATCATATAAACATACTTCAAAGGCAACAGACATGGACTAAAACTCACAAAACTAATTTTGAAGATGAAATACCTCATATCTTGAATCTGATGGCAGAATATTTTTAGCTGCTGCAACGCTGCAGTTTCTGTCCTTGGGGAAAAATAAAGCTTTGCATGAATGTAAAATGATATTAATACATATACAATATCTTAGTGAAAAATGCATGCATCTCATTATATCTCTTCATATAGTTGAAATATTCATGAGATTACTTATATATTCTAGTGACAGTAAGACTCTCTTCACCCTGTAAAGCGTCCAGACTGTCCATTGTGATCAGATTGTGTCCTTCTGTCCTCTGCATCAGTGGTGACGCCACCCTGCCTCCAGCAGGAAGTGATGCGCTGTGCTGTGCTCTGATTGGCTGATGCGGATTATAAACTCAGTGAGCTCTGCACCAGCACTTTAGGAACAGCGTTCAATCACCATCAGTCCAGCCATATCTCCCACGCTCCAATCAGACACACACACACACACAGAGAGAGAGAGAAAATACAGTGACCAGCGGGAGATCAAATATCTTACTGTACGGAAGGTTAGCAGGTTATTGGGTTGATAGATTGATTTATAGATAGATAGATAGATAGATGGATAGATGGATAGATGGATAGATACAGATAGATAGATAGATAGATAGATAGATAGATAGATAGATAGATAGATAGATAGATAGATAGATAGATAGATAGATAGATAGATAGATAGATAGATAGATAGATATTTCTGATACTGAGCCAAGCTTTTAAATGTCATTGTAAATAATAGTTGAGTGTTATTTCAACTATTTACTTTTTAGGAGACAAGCCAATTTTCAAGAGGTTTCCTTAGTTTAAAGTGTGTTTTCTGCTACAGTTTCTGTGGCAACACTAAAGGAAAGGTCGACAGTGTATGTTTTGGGAAGGCAAGTGTTTAGCTGACGTGTTTTATGTGCGTTTGAGAGCGTGTGTGTGTGTGTGTGTCTATAGAGCAGTCTCCAGTTCAGTCACTTGAGATTATCGAGTGCCCTAATTAGTATGCTGACATCACACGGGTCTGTGTCCTTTATAGACGTGTGTCTCACATTCATGAGGAGGGAAATGAACTGTTTACTCCCCCGTAGGAACCGCGATGCCGGCCGAGTGTTAAAGGAGTAGTTCACTTTTAAAAAAACTTTAGCTGATAATTTACTCACCCCCATGTCATCCAAGATGTCCACGTCTTTCTTTCTTCAGTCGAAAAGAAATGAAGGTTTTTGATGGATTTTCTCCATATAATGGACTTCAATGGGGTCCAAACGGTTCAAGGTCCAAATGAGAGTTTCAGTGCAGCTTCAAAGGGCTTTAAACAACACCAGACGATGAATAAGGGTCTCAGCAAGGGAAACGATCGCTCATTTAAAAAATAAATAAAAAAGTTGAAGTTTTATAAGCACAAATCCTCGCCTTGCTCTGTGATGCGCGTTCGTGACTCTCTGTTCGAACTCGTTCATCAAAATGAACAAATCTTTTTTCGAGTCATTTGGTTCATTCAACGAACAAAATGAACGAAATGACTCGAAAAAAGATTTGTTCATTTTGATGAACGAGTTCGAAACGCGCATCACAGAACAGAGCAAGGTGAGCATTTGTGCTTATAAAACGCAAACTTTCGTATTTATTTGTGAAATGGCTGATCGTTTCGCTAGATAAGACCCTTATTCATCGTCTGGTGTCGTTTAAAGCCCTTTGAAGCTGCACTGAAACTCTCATTTGGACCTTGAACCGTTTGGACCCCATTGAAGTCCATTATATGGAGAAAATCCTGGAATGTTTTCATCAAAAACCTTCATTTCTTTTCGACTGAAGAAAGAAAGACATGGACATCTTGGATGGCATGGGGGTGAGTAAATTTTAAAAGTGAACGACTCCTTTAACCTCAGCAGGCCGTGAATGTGATCAAGGCTCAATGCTGGATTTGCGTGCAGTAGCAACAGGGAGTGATTCCTCAGGAATGATTTGATTCCCTCCGGCGTGCAGTCTTTCAACATTCTGTTTACAAGTTTGATAAACGGCCTTTTTACAGCTGTCAATCATAATTTGCAGGCTGTAACCAGACGATGCATGCATGTAAGTAATGCTTTTAGTGCTTCAGAAGCTGTTCTCGGGGTTGTGGTTTCTTCTTTCCTGGTTTTAATTTACTTGCTAAAAACCAAACAGGGACCACATAATGAAATAATGTTTGATTCAATACTTTAAACATGCATCAAAATCTCTGTGCAAACCCAAATATATTTATTGTTAATATTATCAATATTATTAATAATCCTTGTAACACAATTATTAACAAATATATTCATATTAGAGCCCGACCGATAAAGGATTTTGAAGGCCGATACCGATACAAATATTTTTGGGTTTTAAAATCCGATATATCGGCCGATATTTTATTTATTTATTTTAAACTGGACATGATAGTCACAAATTTTGTCATGCTTATTTGAGTTTAGAGAACTGATGGGGATGTTTTTTTTAATTGTTATTCAAGCAATGTATGTATCGTGAACAACTCAACGAGTGTTGCCAACAGGGACGGTGTAGAGCGCCCTCTGGTGGACAAACTATACAACACCAACACTCATGACATGGTTCAAGCGCGTTTCGTTCGTTTTTATTTTATTTTTGAAATATTCATTTATCGGCCATTATAACTGCCGATACCGATAGTTTGGAAAATGCCTAATATCGGCCGATAATATCGGTCTGGCTCTAATTCATATGTATATTTATTACAGATCAAAAGTTTGGGGCGATATGATTTCTTTAGGTGAATTTAAAAGAAGTCTTATTTGCTGCATTTATTTGATCAAACATAGTAAAAAGAGCAATACTGTAAATATAATTCCAATTTAAAATAGCTGTTTTCTATGTTAATGTATTTTAAAATGTAATTCATTCCTGTGATCAAAGTTGAATTTTTCTAATATGAAAAAATATTCATGATCTATGTTGAAAACAGCTTCATATTTTTTGTGGAAACCATTATATAAATTTTTCCAGTATTCTTTGATGAATAGAAATAAATAAATAGATATATATTATAAAATCTTTTTGATCAGTTTAATGTATCCTTGCTGAATTAAATGTCTTTAAAATATATTAAATATTATATATTTCAATCGTGACAAGTCTCAAAATAGTTTTAGCGTACATAAGTCCCGTTGCAGATCTAGTCAGGAGGAGCTGGGGAGGTGGAGGGTTCAGAGGGACACTGATCCAGACTATTCAAATATTAAGCCAGCAATCTCATTGGCCAATCAGCTAAACTAGATATATTGCTAATGGCATCCAGTTAATGTTTTCAGTGTTTCAGTGATCATCTATAACAAGAATAAGCTCAAAATCTATAAAGAATGATTCACATACATCTGCCCTTTGGTGAGTTTGAACTGGTTTTCCACGGTCAGTATTGGGTTACAGAGACACCAGGGGTGGGCGCACAGACCACAGACGCCAGCAGACCCCGGTCGAGGATTCCTGGCCTGAAGGATCAATCACACTGAAATGGAGATGATGAGCTCCTGTGTTTATAATCAGACAATGAATGGCTATCACTGGGCAGGACTGCTTTATGATATTGTCAAGGCTGATCTAGCTTTCTAATAAACCTGGGATTGTAATCTATGAATATTATTGGCTCTGTGGCTTTGAAATACTTATATTTCTCTGTTGTAAATCTCTGTGGTTTAACTTAAAAGCATTGGCTAAATGCATAAATGCAACTGTATCATGAAGCAAAGGGATAATTGGTGTTGTCACATGCCTCTGGAGGCAGAATGTATATCAGTGTCAGTGTTTCTGAACTCCCTGAAACTCCTTGAGTTTCTTCCGGGAACGAACACGTCACAATATTATTCATTTAAATAATTAATATGCAGAATAAAGGGACGGGGCCTGGTTGAGTTAGTTAGTAGTGTGTTGAACTGGCAGTTATGGAAAGGGGCGGGACATTTCCCAAACACACTCGAAGCGCTTGACCAATCACGACACACTGCTCCAGCCGACCAATCAGAGCACAGTGCGCTTTTTTAGAAGGAGGGGCTTCATCGAGACAGGAAGTAAACAGAGCGTTACTGACAGACTGGGAAGAGAGGAGCCGCAACAATGGATAATATGAGGAAAATAATGTGTTTTATGAACATTCAAGCTTGAAAACCTATTGTAGCAGAGCCTAAAAACAAGAGCATTGCTTTGAGTCTTTTTTTTTCCTGCAAGCATTACATAATGTGAATCTGTTTTTGCCCCGATGTCACAATTTTTATTTGTTATGAATTATCTGTTATTGTGGTTTGATCCCATTAAGCTCCATTAAAAAGTTAGATTACACTCTCAGAAAAAAAGTATGAAAGCTGTCACTGGGGCTGTACTTTTTCAAAAGGTAAACTTTTGACCATTTTAGGTGCTAATATGTACATTTTAGGTGTTAATACGTCAATTTTTAGGTCCTTAATATGTAGATTTTAGGTGCTAATAATATGTACATTTTAGGTCCTAATAATATGCACATTTTAGGTGCTAATATGTAAATTTTAAGTCTAATATGTACATTTTAGGTCCTAATATGGACATTTTAGGTGATAATATGTACATTTTAGTTGTTTATATGTCCATGTTAGGTGCTAATATGTACATTTTAGGTGTTAATATGTACCATTAAGGTACAAAAGTGTACGTTTTGAAAAGGTACAGCCCCAGTGACAGCTTTTGTACCTTTCTGAGAGTGTAGCATTCTCCATTAAAATGAGACATTGACATTGTTGCCACAACAGGAAAGTTGTCATAATATAAAATAATGATATTCTTATGCACACCGTTACTATGATATAAAATGACTCAAAGTGTGATATAAGATTTGATTCACACCGTCCAGCCCTGTGATACTCATCAGAGGTGTGTGTGTTTTGCAGATGGGAAGAGGAGCTGTCGAGAAGAGAACAGATGGAGTCGATGGTGGAGACGCTGCAGGAGGTGAGATCACCCGAGCAGGAGCTGCCCAGACGCTCTCGCTGTGATACTAACTACATTTGCCGTTATATCACGTGTGTGTGTCATTTTACGACCCTGAAATCTTGCATGAGTGCACACATCCAGATATCATGATGCAGGGTAACATACTGGCATTATACAGACAGACAATTTTACATTGTTAGAATTCATGAAAATGTTACCGGCGGCAAACAGCCGATTGACATTGTTTCATATTTTTACTCGCATTTGGCGGTTGACGAATGTTCATTTTAGGCCATTTGAATAGTTTTTATAGTTTTATTTTCTACATTTGCAACACGGCATCATGAGTTTTTCGTAAACATACACGCCACTTTCAAGTCAAGTGGCGTGTTATCTATAAGCACTTTGAGCATATGTCTACGCCATTAAATATCCGAGTGATTTCGCGTTATGTACACGCTAGAGCCCGACCGATAAAGGATTTTGAAGGCCGATACCGATACAAATATTTTTTGGCTTTAAAATCCGATATTCCGATATATCGGCCAATTTTTTAATTTTTTTATTTCAGTAATGTGCAACAAAACATTAACAGATTTCCCTAACATTAGTTATTTGTAGTTATTTATGAGTTTTAACTAAAATAATATGATAATGCAAACTTGTTTCTTTTATTGTCACAACAGAACAGACTGATGATAGTGGCGTTAGCTAGCTTTGTGGTTAGCTAGTCTATGATGAGCCATAATTTAGCAATGGATAACGTCATACTGCAAATTGTAAAACATACATTTTCAATATAACAGGCCGAGGAGAGATGATGCGTCTCATTGCTATAACGGTCACGCAATATTAAAGAAATACTTCAGTCACGTTGTCAAAAGTTAAAAGGACGGTCAGTCAACTACACTGTAACAACGTAACGTAATTAGCTAATTTCGCTTCATTCTCGGCTTATTTAACAGCAAAACTGGACATGATAGTCACAAATTTTGTCATGCTTATTTGAGTTCAGAGAACTGATGGGGATGATCTTTTAATTGTTATTCAAGCAATGTATGTCTCGTGACCAACTCGACGAGTGTTGCCAACAGGAACTGTGTAGAGCGCCCTCTGGTGGACAAACTATACAACTCCAACACTCATGACATGGTTCAAGCGTGTTTCTTCAATTTTTTTTTTTTTTTAAATATTCATTAATCGGCCATTATAACTGCCGATACCGATAGTTTGGAAAATGCCTAATATCGGCCGATAATATCGACCTGCCGATATATCGGTATGGCTCTAGTACACGCCGTTAAATGTCCGAGCGAAACAAAGCAAAATGTCGATCTACATCTGGAGAGCGATATTTTTTTTCCTAGGATGGTAGGGGAAGACTCATAAATGCTATTAACCCCAGTGACGGGTAGGTTTAGGGACGGGGTTGGGGGTAGGTCATATATTAATACAGTAATGTAACGTTAAGTCAACAGTGTTCATAAACACGCTGAAAAGTGATTATGCGTGTTGATAGCACGCCAAAAATGAAAATACAAATTGGCGTGTCAAGCCATTTCATGAGAACAGTCTGACATTTCTGTCAATAGATATTAATTTGAGTAACCCAATACTTGGATTCATCACCAGGTTGCAATGAATTCTAGGGTAGGCAAGTCCGCGAAGTATCAATCTGTTGTGTCTTGTATTTACCGGGAAAAAAGGACGCATTTTGAAGCCGGATTTTATGCAGGGTTTGAATTATGACAGCCTTCGTTGCGCAGCGGTGACATAATCGTCTGTGTTTAAACGTGACATCAGAACCGAACCGTTCCTACTGGACCGCCACATCAACAGCAGTGCTGCATCCCAAACGCCCCATATTCCCCAGAATCACACTGCAGGTGTGAGATCCATCTTCTGCTGAAGCAGCGGGAAAATCAATAAACGGCTGCATCTGTTTGCATTGGATTATGGGTCAGCAAAAGCGCAGAGGAGAGAACCGTCCCTGGAGAGCCCAAACATGCCATCTTTCCCAGTTCTGCCCTGAGCCGTATGGATTTCCTCTCCAACCTTCAGCCCTTCATTAGTGTTGTGTTCAAGCTGGGATTGTGCTTTAGGCCGTTTAACATGAACATCTGTAGGCTTTATTAATAAATGATGTGAAGGCCTGGTGTAAGCTATCTAATAACGACAAACATGTCTATTTTATTCATTCAAATGTGACATAAAAGTGACAAAACATTTCTATTTTAAATAACTCAAAGAATCTTGAAAAACAAGGTTTCATTGTTTCCACAAAAGGATTCTGTTTTTAATATTGATAATAATCAGAAATGTTTCTTGAGGACCAAATTATCATATTAGAGTGATTTCTGAAGGATCATGTGACACTGAAGACTGGAGATTTGATCACAGGAATAAATTACATCTGAATATATATTAAAAAAAATAAAGTTAATTTAAATTGTCTTAATATTACACAATATTTATGTTGTTACTGTGTTTTTGATCAAATCAAAAATGGTTTTAATGCTTGTCAATGGAGATGCTTTGTTTAGAAGTGAAAACTAACCAGCTAAACCTAAACCCAGACCCAGAGTGAAATGTCATCACACACAGGCTGTTTAATGTAATTGTAATCTTATGTTGCTTTGCTTTTGTGTGTTCAGAACGTGAACGAGTCTGAAGCCGCTCAGGACGGGTTGAACGAGAAGGTTGAAAAACTGAAAGCTGAACTGGTGGTCTTCAAGAGCCTCATGAACGATGTGAGTATGTCGTTCTTCCCTAACGTTCCCGTAAGCTTATAAACAAACGTTCTTCCCGGAACGTTAATAAAGCGTTCGTTTGATCATGTTCTAAAAACATCAGATGGAATGTTTTGTCTGATATGTTTCAGTTAAACATTTTTTTTAAATATTTCAGAACGTTTAGAGAACATTTAAAAAGTAACATTTCCATAATGTTTGCAAAATTGTCAAATAGAATGTTCCCTAAAATTAGCATGAACAATAAACAACGTTTTGAACTTTCATAGAGCATTTAGTGGAGGAAAAAAATGTTAATGGGAGTGTTAGCAAGATTTTTTTTTTTTATATCGTATTAGGTTCATAAAGTTCAGTGCAATTATTTTGTTTCATCACATCATCAGATCCCTATGGAAGCTTGTTTCCGCCACAGAATGAAAAATAAAAAAGGTAATCGCGACTTTTTATCTCCCAATTCTGACTTTTTTTCTCCCAATTGCTAGTTTACATCTCGCAATTTTGACTTTATTTCTCAGAATTGTGAGATACAAAGTCTGAATTGTGTGATATAAAGTCACAATTGCGAGATATAAAGACAGAATTGTGAAATTTAAAGTCAGAATCGATTGATATAAAGTCGCAATTGCGTGTTATAAAGTCAGAAATGCAAGATATAAAATCGTAATTGCGTGATATAAAGTCAGAATTGTGAGAAATAAACTATTCTGATTGGAAAATAGTTTAAAAAAAAAGAAAAAAAAAGTCCGAATTGTGAGATAAAAAGTCTCAATTCGGTCTTTTTTTTCCTCCCAATTGCGACTTTATTTCTCAGAATTTGCGAGAATTGCGATTTAATATCTCCCAATTGCGACTTTATTTCTCAGAATTGCGACTTTATATCTCGCAATTGCAACTTTATTTCTCAGAATTGCAACTTTATATCTCGCAATTGCAACTTTATTTCTCAGAATTGCGACTTTATATCTCGCAATTGCAACTTTATTTCTCAGAATTTGCGAGAATTGCGACTTAATATCTCCCAATTGTGACTTTATTTCTCAGAATTGCGACTTTATATCTCGCAATTGCAACTTTATTTCTCAGAATTTGCGAGAATTGCGACTTAATATCTCCCAATTGCGACTTTATTTCTCAGAATTGCGACTTTATATCTCGCAATTGCGACTTTATTTCTCAGAATTGCGACTTAATATCTCCCAATTGCAACTTTATTTCTCAGAATTGCGACTTTATATCTCGCAATTGCAACTTTATTTCTCAGAATTAGGAGAACTGTGACTTTATATCTCTGAATTGCGTCTTTATTTCTCAGAATTGCAGCCTTATATCTCGCAATTTCGACTTTTTATCTCAAAATTGCGAGATATGAAATCAGAATTGTGAGAAATAAAGTCGAAATTTTTTATTATATATTTTTTTTCAGTGGCTGAAACAAGCTTCCATAGATCCCTGTTTGCAGTCCAAATAAAACGTAATATTTCATGTGGATGTTTTCACTACATTTGATACGAATCTCAATCAGGTGTTTATTAGCTTAAGATAACCCAATTATCTTAAGACTTCTGTTTCGTGACAGCAGAGAAACACGCTCGGCTTTATTTGGCTCTTTCAACACACACATGCCCACATTGTCATTGTTTCAGTGTCAAACACATACACACCTTCAGTTTATACCAGCTGATGTGGATGGTGAGGAATGAATAAACGGTTTATCCTGGATTAACGGGTTAGCGTTAAACTTCACTCTCGGATTGCCTCGTCTATCAGCTAGTCATTCACACGAGTGTCGCTGTGTCCCGGTAAATAATAGAAATAGACTTGGGGCAATAAAAACTGAACTGAAATCTGTATTTATTATAAAGGCTGGCGGGCGATGCCGCTCTAGAGCCGTAGAGAACCGGAGGAAAATCCTGGACCTGAAAGTAAGAGAGAATGCAAGATATGATCTGTGTTTAATAAAGGAAAACAATTGCTTTGATTCATTTGATTCGCATCTGTTTCTTGCACTCTGTGTGTTGTGTTTTAATGAACAGACCACACACACACAGAGGGACGGATGTCTAAATAGCATTAGTTCGGCATCTGCGGTTTGGTGCTCTGCCTTTTCCTCTTCTCCATACACAATGAATGAGTCAGAGCAATTGTTTCCCATGAGGCCTTTAGGTGAAATTAACTGCTAAAGGTTGTTGCGTGCCTGTGGATTCACCACAAGACTAACTTGTTGGTCTTAGCATCTATGTGCAATGGCATTGATTTATGACTATGATTGGCGTTCAGCATGAGATTACAGTGATTTGAAGTGATCCCGTGGCATAGTGTGTTTTTAAGAGAATGGGTTTATTGGTTTGAATCAGTTTATTCACCTATAAATACTGCAGCTAAATATGATTATCAATGAATACTGTTCCTTTTGCACTCAGTTCAGTTATTTATATGCAACAACTGCATTTTCCAACCCAATCCACTCCCGAAAAATTAGTTTTCATGTAGTAGAGAATCAAACTGAACAATCAGTTCCTAATTATGCAATGTGTATTTTGTTAATGTGCATGTAATTTATTTTAATAAACATTGAAATAGATATTTTTAGTCTTAAAATAAAAATGAGTAAAAAAATAAAAATAATATTTATTCATTAATAATTTTTTTTGTAAAGGTAATGAACTATTTTTTTTAAACATTTTTATACATATTTCTTTTAAAAATTAACAGTTGTTTTTATTTTAATATATTCAAAGGTAATGAACTATTTTTTTTATTTTAAACATATTTCTTTTAAAAATTAACATTTGTTTTTATTTTAAAATATTCAAAGGGAATTAACTATTTTTTTTATTTTAAACATTTTTAAACATATTTCTTTTAAAAATTAACATTTGTTTTTATTTTAATATAGTTTTAAAAATATATATATATAAAAATAATAACATTTATTTTTAAAATAGATTTTAAAAATTATAAATTTGAACTAATTTGCTCATCGATTGGACCATCTTCAATTATCAAATTGTGTCATTTATGGTTACAACAGAAAAGTGGATTTATTTTGCTTAAAGGATAGTTCACCCATCATTTACTCGCCCTCATGTTGTTCCAAACCTGTATGAGTTTCTTTCTTCTGTTGAACAAAAAATACGATATTTTGAAGAATGTTGGTAATCAGAGAGATGATGGACCCCATTTACTTCCATAGTAAGAAAAGAAATACTATGGAAGTCAATGGGGTCCATCAACTCTCTAATCACCAACATTCTTTAAAATATCATATTTTCTGTTCTGTTTGAGGGTAAGTAATGAAAACATTTTCATTTTTGGATGAACTATCACTTTACTTGTTCATACAGGCAGTATGGACAATTGGAGTGTCCCACCTGTTAATAAATGCGGCTGTCAAATCAAATGCTGACTGTATTTAGCCCATGTCAACATGGCAAAACTTTGCAGTGTGCACGTGGCCTATGTGTAAATATAGAGGCATGGGAGTGAGAATAGCGACGATTGCTAGATATTTAAAGGCCAGTCACAGACAAACTGTGACTAAGCACAAATCTAATGACTCCAGCATCATAATTATAATATTTGCACACCAATAATTTTCTAACACCGCTTGAATCTTTGTTTAGCAAATGTCCGACCTCGACTCCAAGATTCAGGAGAAAGCCATGAAGGTGGACATGGACATCTGCAGGAGAATCGACATCACGGCCAAACTGTGTGACGTGGCTCAGCAAAGAAACTCGGAGGACATGTCCAAGATGTTCAACATCAGTCCTTCCAGAGCGCCAGCAGACAGAGTGCGTAAAATTGCATACGGTACTGCATTGCTGCCAAACCCACACTATATGTCCATGGCTTTTAAAATGCCTGTAATATTCTTGGTCTCAGGCGGCGGTTGCCTGCAGAAAGAAGGAGAAGAAGCAGGTCTCGGATGAGGAAAGCTCAGAGATGGATGCGGATCCCAGCACTTCAGAGGAGGACGTTCCCTTTAACATCACAGACGAGATGAAGCGCATGTTCAACCAGCTGTGAGTCCTATTTCTGGTGTCAGACTGCAGTCAGATATGCTGGATTGAGATTGCTTCACGTCTGTACTCTGTCTCCATCGAGTGGTGATGACAAGAATTGCAGAAAAAGGAGCAATGGGGGGGGGGGGGATCTCTGTTTGAGCATCTGATTCTTACTCATGTTAAGAGCTTCGTCTACTTTTGCAGAAATTTTCTACAGCATTTATTCATTTTAATTCCTAAATATGACTTATGCAAAAATGTTTTGAGTATTACAAATTAAATCATGTTCAGGTGGAGTGCTTCTTCAAATTGACCTTAAAGGAGTAGTTCACTTTTAAAAAAAACTTTTGCTGGTAATTTACTCACCCCCATGTCATCCAAGATGTCCATGTCTTTCTTTCTTCAGTCGAAAAGAAATTAAGGTTTTTGATGAAAACGTTCCAGGATTTTTCTCCATATAATGGACTTCAATGGGGTCCAAATCAAAAATCAACCATCAAAATGAACGAATCTTTTCCCGAGTCAACTCGTTCATTTTGTTCGTTGAATCAAATAACACGAAAAAAGATTTGTTCATTTTCATGAACGAGTTTGAACAGGAGAGTCACGAACGTGCGTCACAGTACGAGCATTTGAGCTTATAAAACTTAAATATTGTTATTTATTTTTTAAATGAGCGATCGTTTCGCTTGATAAGACCCTTATTCATCGTCTGGAATCGTTTAAAGCCCTTTGAACAGTTTGCAGTTTGCACTGAAACTGTCTTTTGGACCTTGAACCATTTGGACCCCATTAAAGTCCATTAAATGGGAGAAAAATCCTGGAATGTTTTCATCAAAAACCTTCATTTCTTTTCGACTGAAGAAAGAAAGACATAAAGTATAAAACATTGAGAACTTTTTTATTTGCATGAACGGCTAAGACTAGTCTTAAAAGTTTTTTTTTTCAAGACTGTTCCTAACTTTAAGTCAATAACATAAAAAGGTAGATGGATTGATTGATTCCCTCTTATCTAACGACTAGTAGAACCAGACCGATATATCGGTAGACCGATATTATCGGCCGATATTAGGCATTTTCCAAACTATCGGTATCGGCAGTTATAATGGTCGATAAATGAATATTTCGAAAATAAAATAAAAACTGACGAATCACGCTTGAACCATGTCATGAGTGTTGGAGTTGTATAGTTTGTCCACCAGAGGGCGCTCTACACCGTCCCTGTTGGCAACACTCGTTAAGTTGGTCACGATACATACATTGCTTGAATAACAATTAAAAGAACATCCCCATCAGTTATCTTAACTCAAATAAGCATGACAAAAAAATAAATATATAAATAAAATATCGGCCGATATATCGGAATTTAAACCCCAAAAATATTTGTATCGGTATCGGCCTTCAAAATCCTTTATCGGTCGGGCTCTAACGGCTAGTTAGTCAAACTGGGTCTCAGTTTACGCAACTGGTCCCAGATAACTTTGAACGAACATTGTATTAAGGTTACAGGAAGAATATTTGAGGGAAAACTCGTGAATGTAGTCTATATGCATGTTTTTCATCCTGTTTTGTGCTTCACTCTTGTCTTGTCCGCGAATGTCTTCACTGCCTGCTGTTTCTCTCTCCTCTTTTTCTGTCCCTTTGTTTTTCCTCGCATGCAGACATTGTTCAGATAACTCATTTGTTGCTAGGCGGGAGACGTTTGATGTCGATGATGACTGCGACAGTCTGACGTGGGAGGAGAACGACGATACGCTCCTGCTATGGGAAGATTTCACCAACTACAACATACCCTGTGCCCTTACCAACAGCAGCGACGGAGACGCTCCCGACACAGTGAGTTATATCATCTATGTACACCACTACTGCGGATGAAAATGAGCTTCACAATAGATGAACTCAACATTTAAAATCCCTCAGTTCTCCATCTCTGAAAAGCCGAGCCGATGTTGATTCTTGTTTTATTACGAGCTCTGTCTCCAGCAGACTCTCCTCTGTTCGGCGTTTGTTTAAAATGAGGGATTCTGCAGAGGTTGGAGATTTAGTGGCTAATGACAACATTTCTCACTCGTTGTGACACTAACCTCTGACCCCTCACACACACACAACTAACCTCTGACCTCTCATAACAGACACACGTCAAAGCACCCGAGCAACTGTAATCTATTTACAGATATGATGAGACACACAGGCGAGTGACACATGTACACAATTTCCCACAAAAAAAAAAAAAAAAACGGTCTAAAAACACTTACAATAGGCTTGCCATAGTGAATCAGGGTAAGACAAAAACACATTTTGGATGAAGGATTGATGATGTATCGACTCGTTATTTAAATGTTGTAAATTTTAATCAAAAAAGTTACATAGTGAACCTTTAACGTTTTGAAAGATGTCTCTTAAAGGGATACTCCACTTTTTTTGGAAATAGGCTCATTTTACAACTCCCTTAGAGTTAAACATTTGAGTTTTACCGTTTTTGAATCCATTCAGCTGATTTTCTGATATTTAGAAGAATATCAGTAACAAGACAGTTTCTGGACTTCCATAGTAGGAAAAAAAATATACTATGGAAGTCAATGAGACCAGAAACTGTCTGTTTACTGATATTCTTCTAAATATCAAAAAATCGACTGAATGGATTCAAAAACAGTAAAACTGAACTGTTCAACTCTGGGGGAGTTGAAACTGAGCCTATTTCCCTAAAAAAGTGGAGTATCCCTTTAAGCTCATCAAAAAAGCTGCATCTGTGATGCAAAACTGAATTTTCAGCATCATTACTCCAGTCACATGATCCTTCAGACATCATTCTGATTTGCTATCGTGCTGCTTCCTATTTTTTGAGGCAACCATGATAGATTTTTCTTTTCAGGATTCTTAAATCAATAGAAAGTTCAAAAGAACAAAAATTATTTGAAATAGAAATCTTCTTGATGCATCCTTGCTGAATAAAAGCATTAATTTCTTTCCAAAAACTTTTGAACAGTAGTGTATCGTGTGGTCGTTCTCAGTACATCTGTGCAGATTGAGAGTGAAATGAGTCTGTTTCTCTGTTGTGCCTCTCAGGACGGCAGTCTCGGCAGTCTCATCGATGAGACCGAGTCTCTTTTCAAGACCAGAGAGCAGGAATATCAAAAGACAATCGGACAAATTGAGGTTCGAAAGTGCCCGTTTTTCTCTTTTGTCTGTGATTGGTTAAGATTGTGTTTGTCCCCCTGTCTGAACCTCTTTTCGTTTATGACTGAGTTGAAGGTGTCTGGGATGAAGTATCGTCCTCTCTCTCACACAGGTGGAGTTGGCCACCGCTAAGAGTGACATGAACAGACACCTGCACGAGTACATGGAGATGTGCAGCCTGAAGCGAGGGCTGGACGTGCAGATGGAGACCTGCAGGAGAATGATCAAGGGCGGCAGGTGATCTCACAGATCATACAGACAATAACAGCTTATAATATGACTACTGTTTGTACTTTGTAGTCTTAAGTAGTCTTGTTGTAGTCTTACTTTTAGTCTGAAGTCTGTACTTTTGACAACTCTATCTATCATATAATGTGACTGCATATAATATCTCATTCCTTCAGAAATTCTCCTTCCATCAGCTCGACCGCGAGCAGTGACTCAGGGAACACTGACGAGATACAAGACGAGTCAGACAAGGATGGAGAGACGGAGGGGCCAATCAGCTGATACCTGCCCAGCCCGGCCCCGCCCTCTTCCCCCCACGAGCTCCAATCAGCTCTCGGGCCACCCAGCAATCGGCCAATGGCTTTATACTGAGGGACAGAGCCCACTCCCACAAACCCAAAATCCTGTAGGTGCTTTACCGTCTCCGAGTCCGAGTGGGGCGGAGTTAACGAGGGTTGTTTTTGTGCTTGACATCAATATCGATGCGTCACACGGTGCAACAACTCTGCTACGAATCGGATCAGTCCCAGCCAAAATACGTCACACGATACACCTGATCGATCCCAAATCCATATCTTGAGAAACTGGAAGTGACACATCAGACTGAAAGCCAATCAGACCAAAGCGGACTGAACCCCCTCTGATCGATGATCTCCTTAACATTTGTGGCTTTTTATTTTTCTAAAAACAATTTCTGAAATCGACGGTTTACTGCGGAAACATTTCGGCCTTTTAAGCCCCGAACCCAGTCTTGAAAGTGGAACAAGCTCACGTTCTATGCAATCGGCCTTATTTCGTGATCTGCGTTTATGATTTGCCTTTGTTTGCGATTTGTTCAACGTTCATGTGTTTTAAAGTGTTGCCCAGGCCTCACAATGTTTACGCACAGAATCTGTGGAACAGCGTCACATCATTTTGAGCTGCTACCAATGACGATTGAAGCTTTTTCAAGGGTTACAGCTATGTGCCTAAATACTGTACATATTGCAGGTTCATTTTGGATGGCCTTACTGCATTTCCACTACTTTTTATAGTTGCACTCATTATAATCATGAGGGAAATAATCAAATATATTTTGTTGATTGTATGATTGTATTTGCGAGGCTAAAAAGTAATTTTAGCTAATTTTCGGTGGAGGTTTTGATTGTATATAGACCATGTCCCAGCCAACAGGGAACGTTCTGGCAAGGTTCTCTCGAAATTATGAGCAAACGATCTTTCAGTGACGTTAATAGAACTTTTTCTTAAAGTTATATGGCCTTTAATAATTTCCTCAAAATGTTAGCACAAAAACATACGTTTTTTAAATGTTATTTACTTGAATGTTTGCAAAATGGAACTTTTTTTTTTAACTGCACATTTAGAGAACATACTTTGTTAGCTGCGGTTGGGTTTATCTGAAATCATACCCATGTCTATAAACATATGTAAATTCAAGAGTTATAAATGCAAAGGATTATGGGACAAGTTGGCGCTCATGATGGCCGCTGTTCCGTACAGATTCAGCATCTGTTTTCATGGATATGGCTCATCTATGAGGTTTAACTGCCTTTGTGTTTGTCTCGCTTGGTGTCTTTTGGCTCTTTATATTTTGCATTTTAATCTTTAAAATCCATAAATTGTTATTGTATTAATCTAAAAATGTGGGGAAATTTGATGGGTTTATTAACCTTATAAGTCATTTGAGTATGCTCAAAGATGTAATGATAAGCTCAAAATATGGTTGCAGAGGGTTTTTAAAATATATATTTTGTAGTAAATAAGCTGGGGGCATTGTTTTTGTTCATTCATTTTATTAGCTAAAGAGCTGATAATCATGTTTGATAAAAAATCATCTGTGCATTTTGCAATTTGGTTTGTGTATTTGATATCCAAACCGATCAAAAATGAAATAAAGTCTGGCTTTTGAATTTTATAAATGTATAAAATTCACGTTTTTATATTGTTAAGGGTATCCAGGGCTAATTTGGATGCTTTTCGCTAGAAAAAAATAAAACCTGCACAGAGTTCTCGCCTTTTTAAACACAAAACACTGAAACACTGTTGGTCTGTTATTTTTTTTTTCATTGTTTATGGTGAAAACTAAGCTATTTTTTTGTCTTTTCTGGGTCAGATGCCTCTTGTTAAAATCTATTTTATGTTTTATGAACAAAAAAATGGGCAAAGGGCAGCATCGCAAGGTCAGGCGAATTGGAAAAAGTGCATGTTGCGTGTTTTCTGATTTAATTCCATTGTTCATAGTCTTTATAGAGGACAAATGAGAAGCATCTCTGCAAGTATCCAAAACAAAGGTATGATTTGGTAAATATCTTTGTGCTTGAACTTGAATGTTGTATTCGGAAGGAGCTTTCTAATTGAAACTGGATGACAAAGTAATCCTGTGATGATGTTTGTTTTTAGAAAAGCACAAAATGGCAGCAAATTCAGGATGAAACTTTTGTGAAACTGTAATGATGGGGTTATATTGTGTGAACTTTCATAAGCGTGCACAACACACAAAATCGAGCTTGTGTAGCGCTTGTATTCACGTATTTCCATAGAATGTGTTTTGGGCCTTTGTTTTGTCTGTACATCTATTATGCTGTTTTTCCTTTGAGGGGTAAACGCATTAGCTTATCACATCATGCCTTTATCAACGAATAGCCATATTATCAGATGAGCTCATAGAAAATGTTATTTAGTCCATCAGACACAAGATAAAACACTGGATGTTTTTGATCTTTTGCCTTATTTTACATCACAGTACACTTTGACCGTATTAGGTCTTTTCTGAAGACGGGTTTTGTCCGCCAAGCTGCTGATACAGTGACATTGCACAATTACTTTTAGATTTAATTTGTAATAGAGCATAAAACACCAGTTCATTAGACCCCTATCAGCAAGTGGAGCATCAGCGTCACCGTACCAGCATCAGCGAGCTTCACGGAAAGCTATACAACAGATTTACAGTTTCTGTAAGTTAGTGGCTTTTGCAACATCTGTGGCCTGCATCCTTCTCATAGTATACAAGTTTCTTTTTATTATAACTACCTTGACAACTGAAATGATCAGTGCACGTACATTAGAGCATTTCTCTTTGTCATTTGTTTACGCTGCAGATGAGTTTTCCTGGTGTGTGAGCAACTGGTGTATGTTTCAAAAAAATGAATGTAATTGGTGCTGGGTCAGAAAAATAAACATAATTGATTCATTTGCTTTGTTGAGGTCCTTTTGTTCATTATGACTAAGTTTAACAAAATAATTATTTGTTTAGCTTTTATGCCATGGCTATGAATGTAGACTGTGTGTTCATTTCGATAATACATTGACAAGTTTATTTAATTGGTTATTGAAAGTGCAAATACTTTTAAAAAAGTGATTTCAAATAATACTAATAATAACATGCATAAATGAAAACCAAAAAGTAAAAAATGAGACGTAAATATTATAGAAATAAATAAATTGTATTATAAATATAATTTATTTATTATTCAGTGATTTGTCTGACTGAATTCACTGCACTATTTTGTTTATTTTTCATTAAAGTGCCAAAGGTATTAAGCACATAACGTAAAAACTACAGTATTGCCAATTATTTGCAATGGAAAGTAGCCTACCTGAAGCCCGGGGTGGCTCGTTGGTCAAGGGATTTGATTCTCCTGGGGTGAAAGAGTCCCGGACGAGCCCTGCCTCGTTTCACGGGATTTTCCTGGACAGGTTCCATGGTGTAATGGTTAGCACTCTGGTCTCTGAATCCAGCGGTCATCTGACTGGAAAGCCTTCAGAAACTGGCCTTTTAGACGAGTTTAGAGACTGGAACTTCTTCACTAAGCTTTGCTTTCTCTTCATAACGGCATAAACCGCTGCTGCTCAACTACAAAACAAAACAACACAATAGTGGCTTAATATGCTACCTGAGCACTGGACAGTAGTTGAGCACTAGTATTGTGCTACTATTTACCTTTTCACATATAGAAGAGCATGTGTTCTTCTTGCCAAAGTTCAATATTTACACCGAATGCCTTTTCTGAGGTAAAAGTAAAGTTCAGTGACATTGTTAACAAACTGTTTTACTGACGTCTTTCCGCGGTTTGATTGATCGATTATATGAGACATTATATTATGATTATATGAGATATTGATTTTGGTATTTTTCAGCATGTTGGTTCATGTTTATTTGGTTATTTTATCTAGTAGTAAAGAGGAAGAGATGATCGGTTGCCGCTTGAACTGACTGAGCGATCTCTCGCGACTCGCGCCACAGCGAGCCGCGCCATAAAAGGGTTTCAGTCACGTGATCATGATGACGCGCGGAATTCAGATGCAGGGCAGGGAGTGAAGAGCGCAATGGACGTGATGGAGGAAAGTCCGTACTGTACTACTTTACACGCTATTACAAGAAAAAGAAATAAACAAAAAATCAAACATATGTTGGACGTGATCCTTATGTTATGAAGTGGAGAGATTTTTCAACTGGATTGAAATATTTTCTTGCCATCGAGGCTGTAGATCAACTACCTCCTCTTACAGACATACTTTGATTTTACAAAGTTCGGAAACGTTACACGTTACACAAACAGTCACTTAAGTTGTATTAACTCACCTTTGACGAAGTGATCCACACACATGCCCATTTTCCCATTCGGCTCCTCCTGACTGCAGACATAGGTTTGCAAGCCGTTTTTCCAGTTTTTCGATCAATTTCTTGCATTTTTCCACAACAACTTTTGGTACACGATAAAAACTCCTCGTGGTTTGATCGATTCAAGTAACTATAAATGACTCAAAACACAGCATTTTGAGTTTGTTACAGTGAAATACAGCAAATCACTTCCTGCCCTCCATTTGTATTTATTTATTTTTATTTTTTTTCCTCCATTTGTATTTCGCGCCAAGGCAACGCAGTGGCGTGACGTCATATGAAAACCATCCCGATCAAATAGAAAAGTGTGACACAATAGCCTTAATGTTAGTTGTTTTAGACACTTAGACAGAAATACTTTAATTGTGACTTACCTTACTCCTGCTCGTCTACAACTGAGTGCATTTACTCGAGATCTTTAAAGCCGTTGATACTGACACGAATTTTTTTCCGCATCGCTGTAACTGTGATCATGACAAAGCAAGCGGAGTCTGTTTTCATTTGAATCAAATGTTTCTGTGTTAAAATAATATGTTGAATGTGCTTAAATTACTAATTATTTTATTTTAGACTTTATTTGACTGATAATGGACAGTAAAAACTGCACCCGAATTCTAAATATATATATATATATATATATATATATATATATATAATGTGTGTGTGTGTGTGTGTGTGTTTAAACATTTAGTTCTGTACTGATTAAACTCCTAATTTTGACTGCGGGAAAAAAAACAACAATATTTGCAAATGAGCGTAACATTTTAATATTTTATAAATAGTATGAAAAACGACTCATGTTTTACTTGGATCAGAACGTCTCGAAAGCTGATTGGCTAGTGAGAGATTCGCCCTCTTGACTGTCCCATTTATGAACAACAGGGGCGCCGCTTAACTTGAATTTATTATATATTTGTTTATAATAAGCCGGTAAACGTACCTTTACTATTTTAAATAAAACAGTTAATCACCAGTGTCTATTTGTATGAGAAAAAAAAATGTTATGAAATGTAACAGCTCAACACATTTCGCCTGTCATGATATCCCCCCTATCCCGGAAGTGGTAGTTCTCCATTCATGTGATGTCGTCTGTGATCTTGGAGAGTAGTACAAGTATTATAATACTACTTTAGCGCTATAGTTCCTCAGCAAAAGGATAAATATATATATATATATATTATTTGTAATATATGTGAGATCTCTCCTTCCCCTGTACGTCCGGATTAAACATGCTACGAGTGAGATCTGTCATCTGTCAGTCTTGGAAGGGGTATGTATGCGATTGCACATGGACTTACACATGACTTTCACTCTGAGAGAGTCTTAATGCCTATTTGACATTTTTCATGCTGTGCGTTGAAAATTATAATCGTATGCTTGTGCATTATCATGTGATGTGTGTAGGTTTGCGTTTTACGTGCTAATAGGCAGGCAGACAGTGTTATGTAATGTAATGGCTCAAGAAACTTGTCGTCCCACTGTTAGGTTGCTGAGCTCTATTTACACAAGTGCCTCATTGTTTTTACTGTAGATCAAGCTATTCATAAGCATAATACACATACTGAAAGACTATACAAAGGAAACATTGCAACATTGAACCATTTCTTTACTATCACTTTTATCAATTTATCATCCTAGCTGGTTAAAAGTATTAATTTCTTTTTTTTTTTAAAGACAGATAGAAAACTACTGACCCCAAACTTTTGAACTGGAGTGTATATAGTTACAAAAGAATGCAGTTCTTTTTTACATTTCAAATAATAAAGAAATGTATTCAAAGAAATGTTTCGAAAGATATGATTATTAAATAAATAATCATTAGAGTGATTTCTGAAGGATCATGTGACACTGAAGGCTGGAGTAATGACGCTGAAAATTCAGCTTTGATCACAGAAATCAAATAATATAAAAATAGAAAACCATTATTTTAAATTGTAATAATCACAATATTACTGTTTTTACTCTATTTTTAATCAAATAAATGCAGCCTTGATGAGCATAAGAGACTTCCTTAAAAAAAAAAATTTAAAATATATGAATGTTTGCAAACTTTGACTGGAACTATATACACTTATAAATTATTTTTTGTTTATTTCGACAAGTGTTTTAATACGCTTTTAACATAGTGATATTATTTTAAATAATATTTATTATTTTAGCTGTCTTTCAGCTGGATGCATTAAAAACTAAAGTGACCCAATTGTCTCCTGTTATGGATTTACAACAAGTTATTCTTGAAGCCATTCTGTCTAGATGACTTTATACAAGTTACTGATTGAAAGGCTTGTGTTTTGCGTGACCAAACGAGACTAAAGAAGAAGCCCACGGATTCACTGAGAAATATTGAAGACTTGGATAACAGCAAGCTTGTTTCTCTGCAGGTTCAAGACCTTCTCGTGCGCAGCTGTGGAGGTGAAGAATGAGCCTGTGCTCGGGTTTAAAAAGGGCAGTAAAGAGAGATCAGACCTGGAGAAGGTGAAACACACACACACACATTGACTCGGATGTTCTCACACACTGAAGCTGCATATCTGACTAACCGTCTCTGTTTTAATTTGATCATCAGGCGTTACAAAACCTGAAGGGAAAGACAGAAGAGATTCCATGTGTGATTGGAAATGAAGAAGTGTGGACCAAAGATATCAGATACCAGCTGTCTGTGAGTTAATCATTCCTCTGGTTTCTGTACGAACATGTGATCTGTAGCTCTTTTACAGTAAATTAGTCGTCGGTACCGCTGGAGTTCATCACAGCATGAAATATTACGTTTATCATTAATATTGTGCCATGCACAACAACATACATTTAAATGAACATTTAAGATCCAATTATTATCATATTTTTCTATTGCACTTGAAATAAAATCATTTCAATTTACGGCAATATTTATTATATTAACTTCTCTCTGCCGCTATACAATCACAGGCCAGTTTTTAACTCACAATTTAAATAATTATGTTACATTGATGTACATCATACATGTATATAGATATTGAGTTATTGTTCTATTAAATCATTAGTTTAGTTAGTGATACTATATTAATTAGTTCCTTTTTTCTTCACAGCCCTTCAACCACTCTCACAAAGTGTCCAAGTTCTGCTACGCTGATAAGGTACAGTATGTTTTTAGTAGGGCTGGGCAAAAAAATCGATTTTTAAAATGGGGTCGATTCAAAATCGATACTCAACGGCCACAAATCGATTTTTTCCATATTCAGGGCTATACATACAATACACACTCGTGTTTAGATGTCGGGGCATAACGGAATATTCACTTGCATATTAACTAACGTTAACGTTATCATTTCCACGTCTTTTTAAGTTTTACCAGTTTAGACATTGAATCAATTTAAACTATCCTGTGCTCGTTTTTCACTGCGTGCACATACAGTAAAGCCTAAATGCGCCTCACAAACAGCTCGTCAGTAACTTAAGTTCTTTTTTGTAAAAAACACGCAAAATGATGTCAAAACTCTGGTCTTGGTGAGTAATCTCGTAAATACAGTCGGTTATGTCTTAAATAAGCATAAAACACATGTGACAGACAGTATAATGAAACAGTAATGGATACGTTCACTAGTTCTTTAAGTGAACGCAGCCATATGTATGTCTTTAATTCTGTTGTCATAACAACATAATATACCCTTAATTGTAAGCAATCAGAATTAATGGCCTCTGTATTTAATTCAGTCAGGACTAAAAGACTATCCTGGGTTATTTTACATTGATTTACTTCAGTTTCTGTAGTATTTCTCCTAAAATACCGCCAAAACTTTTTTCTTTTTATGTCTCTTTATTTGTGTCTTTATTCTATTGTTTTTGTATTGCTTTTTCATTTTAATTCAAAGATTGAAATCAAGCTTCCATGTGTTGCATAAACTCTTAATTAACCACTTGTAAACTTATGCCCACTGTTCTTTTTTTTATAAATATAGGATTTGTATTACATCTATATTCATTATAGTCAAATCGAGAATCGAATTAGGAATCGAGAATCGAAAATCGAATTGAGAATCGAAATGAGAGCTTGCGAATCGAAATCGAATCGAATTTGAACATCTGAACCCAGCCCTAGTTTTTAGTGTAAATTATAACTTCAAAATACCAGAGATTTTATTGAACACTTCAGGATAATGAAACCATTTCAAAGGTTTTATTTTGCGTCGTCATTTGGTCTGGTTTGTGTGTATAGGAGCTGATAAATAAAGCCATTGAGGCCTCAGTAGCTGCTCGGAGGGAATGGGATCTGACGCCGGTTGCAGATCGAGCCCAGATCTTCTTCAAAGCTGCTGACATCATCAGTGGACCCGAGAGAGCAGACGTTCTGGCCAAGACCATGATCGGACAGGTGCGTCTTCACAACCCCTGGATCTGAGAGCTTTGCACATTTGGGGGCGGTTGCTGCTTCATCACGAGTTGTCTGATGCTAACTCGTCTGGGGGGGTTATGTTTGCTGGCTTCCCAATGATCTTAGACAATCCGTTCCTGATGTCCTCAGGGTAAGACCGTGGTCCAGGCTGAGATTGACGCTGCGGCAGAACTCATCGACTTCTTCAGGTTCAATGCCAAACATGCGATCGAGCTGGAACACCAGCAGCCGTTAGACAGCGATGGAAGTACCAACACAATGCTGTACCGCGGGTTAGAGGTGAGCTCCCTACTGTGGCGTTTCCTGAATAGTCTGATAATTACGTAACGGATTTGGGTATTGACTTGAATTCGACTTGTTTCAGGGATTTGTAGCTGCTGTTGCGCCATTCAACTTCACAGCGATTGGTGGAAACCTTGCCGGCACCCCTGCCATCATGGTTAGATGTTGTCAAGATTATTTATATAGCGCTTTATACAATACACAATGTATCGAGAGTGTTAATGTTGCAAAATTCTTTGATTATGAAACAAATTCAATTTCAGCTGTAAAAAGACAATAGTATATTCAGCTCAGTTCAATAACAGAGAAAAGCTCATCAATTCAATTCTGCTATAAGACATTACTGCCATTATCCAGTTTTGTTCTCATCTGATGGTGTCAGTGCAGTCAATTTGATAATATTTGCAATGACATGCACTGACACTTTCTAACCCTGACTTCGTCACAAATCTGCGTTCAGGGTAACGTGGTGTTGTGGAAACCCAGTGACACGGCTATGTCGGCCAGCTACGCCGTCTATAAGATCCTGAGAGAGTGTGGATTGCCACCCAATATCATCCAGTTTGTCCCAGCTGACGGTCCCGTGTTTGGAGACACCATCACGTCCTCTGAGCACCTGGCTGGCATTAACTTCACTGGCAGTGTCCCGTACGTCTCTTTCTAACGGCTGACTCGGTTATAGTACATGTACTCTTAGTGTAACATTCTGTCTGGGTTAAGTTTTGTCAGACTTGGCAAAGGGAGAGTTTTTTGTATTGTTGAAATTTTAATTTTAAAACTGTTCAAAAGTTTTTGTTTTTGAAAGATTTTAACGTTTTTCTTCATTTATTTGATCAAAAATACAGTAAAACTGTTGTATTGTTTTTTATTTAAAATAACTTCTATTTGAATATTTTTTAATATTCCTGTGGTCAAAGCTGTAATTTTCAGCAGCGTTAGGCCGGATTCACATATAGCGCCTAAAACGCGTAGAAAACGCTGGGCGCGCCGCATTTTCCTTTTCCCAAAGCGCTAGGGCGGTTGCGCTCCGTTTGGTTCGTCATGTGACCTACTGTGCGCTTATGGTGCGCTAGCGGCATTCTGAAAAGTTGAGATGTTTTTATCTCGATGGCGCGATGCGGTGCGGAAGCGCTTGGAAAAAAAACGAGCGCGTCGCACCGCGACTTCGTCACTTCCATTATGAGCGCGGCTACATTTGAAATAACAAACTTGAGCGCGCAAAAGACGCGATATGTCAACAGGCCCTTACTTAGCATTACTATATTATTATTATCAATGTTAAAAATGTTGTATTTTTATGGAAACCGTGATATATTTTACAGGAGTCTCTGATGAATAGAAAAAAAACACCATTTATTTAAAAGAAAAATCTTTTGCAACATTATAAGTGTCTTTACTGTCATTTTTGATCAATTTAATGCATCCTTGCAGAATAACATTACTTTATTTACTTTTGAACAGTTGTGTAATGAGCTTGACGACACAAATAAGACTTGCTCTTGTAAAAATTGTTTGAAATATGAAACATCACCTATAGAGGCCGCTAAAAATACATATAGCGCCTTTAAGATGTATATGGTTTTTCCAGACGTAGACCAAGCCTAGTTAAAAGTTTCCTGACTTTTATACTGTTCCAATCTGACTGTCCTGTACCATCTCCAGAACCTTTAAACGGTTGTGGAAGCAGGTCGCCCAGAATCTGGATATCTACAGGAATTTCCCTCGTGTCGCTGGAGGTTTGTGTTTTCCGTTCCATTGAGAATTCAATTCTATTGATGATGTGTAACATTTGAAATTCTAAAATATTTTTTTTAATTTCACGTTTTAGAATGCGGTGGCAAGAACTTCCACTTTGTGCACAAGTCCGCAGACGTTAAGAGTGTGGTGACCGGCACCATCCGCTCAGCGTTTGAGTACGGAGGACAGAAGTGTTCGGCCTGCTCCAGGATATACGTGCCAGACTCACTGTGGCCTCAGATCAGACAGGGACTCCTGGATGTGCACAAACTGATCAAAATGGGAGACGTAAGTCGAAGAGTTTGGGTTTGTTTATTACTGGCGGTCA
Organism: Pimephales promelas; assembly: GCF_988280905.1. NCBI lineage: Eukaryota > Metazoa > Chordata > Actinopteri > Cypriniformes > Leuciscidae > Pimephales > Pimephales promelas. The sequence continues at coordinate 29,236,143 of NC_142789.1, read as the reverse complement.
TGGTTGTATGTTTTAAAGGAGTAGTTCACTTTTTAAAAAAAACACTTGTGCTGATAATTTACTCACCCCCATGTCATCCAAGATGTCCATGACTTTCTTTCTTCAGTCGAAAAGAAATGAAGGTTTTTGATGAAAACATTCCAGGATTTTTCTCCATATAATGGACATCAATGGGGTCCAAACGGTTCAAGGTCCAAAAGAGAGTTTCAGTGCAAACTGCAAACTGTTCAAAGGGCTTTAAACGATTCCAGACGATGAATAAGAGTCTTATCAAACGAAATGATCGCTCATTAAAAAAATAAAATAATCAAAGTTATTTAAGTTTTATAAGCTCAAATGCTCACCTTGCTGTTTTGTAATGCACGTTCGTGACTCTTCTGTTCGAACTCGTTCGTTAAATACAACAAATCTTTTTCTGAGTGAATACGTTCATGAATGAACCAAATGACTCGGAAAAGATTTGTTGATTTGTTCATTCAGGAGAGTCACAAACGTGCTTGATAAGACCCTTATTCAACGTCTGGAATCATTTAAAGCCCTTTGAACAGTTTGCACTGAAAGTGTCTTTTGGACCTTGACCCGTTTGGACCCCATTGAAGTCCATTATATGGAGAAAATCCTGGAATGTTTTCATCAAAAACCTTAATTTCTTTTCGACTGAGGAAAGAAAGACATGGACATCTTGGATGACACGGGGGCGAGTAAATTATCAGCAAAAGTTTTTTTAAAAGTGAACTACTCCTTTAATGTCTGCTCACTATAGTCCAAAAGTATTCATGTGACATTTTTCTGTTTCACTTCACAGCCAGTCGAAGATTTCGGCACTTTCCTCTCAGCAGTTATCGATGACAAGGTACAAGCCAGCTACCTGTTTATCCATTGACAAAGCTTAATGTTCTCTTTTGTCAAAGTATAAAACACAATGTATTTTATTTCCAAGTCCTTCTCCAGAAACAAGAAATATCTGGAACATGCCAGATCCTCTCCACATCTGAAGATCATCGCTGGAGGAAATTGTGATGATAAAAAAGGATATTTCGTGGAACCCACAATCATTGAAACCACCGACCCACAGGAGAAAATCATGAATGAGGTATAAAAATCAAGCATTTTCAGGCAATTTAAGGCACAGCGGCTCCGACCTTTGTTTGGTTTTTGACCAGGATTGCACTCACTCACACACACACACACACAGGCTCAGGACGGTGAATGGGTGGACTTTGGTTTGTTTAGATAAACAATCTCTTCCATTTAACCTCATTTAACGCTTGGATGGTCTACCCACAATCACCCGGATCTAGATACTGAGAGCAGTATGTCCCCTATTTGCTTTAATATGTGTCTTTAAACATTCAAGCATGTAAATATTCTAGTAGAGGCCAAAAACAAGATCAAGACTTCAAAAAATGGACATAATAGGTCGTCTTTAATTTACTTGATGGAAAACGAGTAATGTTTTTAAAATGTGTGAAAATATAAGAGTCAAAAACGGTGAATATAAAACATTAATTCGCTTTTTCAGGAGATCTTTGGGCCCATCCTCACAGTTTACGTTTACCCTGAATCTGACTACAAGAAGGTCCTGCACTTAATAGACAACACTTCTCCGTATGCACTGACAGGAGCCGTCTTTGCCCAAGACAAGTGAGTGTTGCACCATGTCATTTGATTAAGTTAAGCAACCCAGATCAGCACATTCCCAGCTTTTCAACAAAAATGTCCAGACACTCATATCTCTGCGCTAGACTTGTATCTTTAACAAGCCTATGTAATCTAATTGCTTGTTTTAGGGCTGTTATTGATGAGGCAGGAAAGGTCTTGAGAAACGCTGCTGGAAACTATTACATCAATGACAAATCTACAGGATCCATTGTGGCCCAGCAGCCATTTGGTGGCGCCAGAGCATCAGGTAAAACCAAATACCATTGACCGACTGAAGGAATGATCCAGATTCAATCAAGTGAATCAATCACTGGCATCATTTAAAGTCAAAATAATTGAGTTCTCCATCAAAAACCTAAAATCTATAGGCAAAAACACACTCTTACTATACTTAAACTATAGCCAAATGACACTCTTAACATGTTAGCATTAGACTATTGTGATTCAAATCCCTTACTGCCCTTATCTGTGCAACTGTATATGCATAATTTCACCTTCAATGTCATAACTACAGGAGCTTGTTTCCTCCACAGACAAAAAGAGGTAATTGTTAATTTTTATCTCAAAATTCGGACTCTTTTTCTCACAATTGCAAGTTTACAACTCAATTATAAAGTTACAAAGTCAGAATTGCGAGATGTAAACTCACAGTTGCAATTTAACAAAACAAAAACAAATCAGAATTGTAAGATAATTAGAAGCAATTACTTTAATAATAATTCATAAATTATATAATAAATTAATAATAATTTAAAAATAATTTTATTCTGTGATGGAAACAAGCTTCTATAATTTTTTTCCTAAGAAATGTGAGATAAAAAGTCCCAATTACCTTTTTTATTTTTCATTTTGATGTGGAAACAAGCTTCCACATAAGTGCTTCCACAGTACGTATCACTAGTTAATTCAGCTTGAAAAGTAGTTCTAGCTCAAATATTATACAGGTTTTTGCTGAATAATTCAAGCGTTTTAATAAAAATATAAAGTTCACATCTCATGCTTTTTGTTAATGTTTTCAGGCACCAACGACAAGCCCGGTGGCCCACACTATGTCCTCCGATGGACGTCCCCACAGGTTGTCAAGCAGACATACGTGCCACTTACAGACTGGAAATATCCCTACATGGGCTAAGAGATCACGACCGTACCGCCCTGAACCCCTCCATCAACACTCGTAAAGCAATCAAACCCCGTCTTAATCGTCCCATCATACTGAAAACACAGTTGAGAGGGGTTTAAGACTGTCAGAACAAAACTAAACAAGACTTTCAACATGCAAACCACCAGAAACCAGCTAGTGTGAATGTACTCAAGAAACTCGCTGCCTCTGGTGTCCACACAGACTTTAGACATCACTGAAGAGATGCTCAATTCAAACAAACGCACTGAGTCATAATTTCACTGTGTGATTTTCTTCTTTCAAAATGCGCTATATCCTATCCAGTGAGTTCTATCGTGTAATTGTATTGTTAGATTTATACTGATCCATTTGAAATTTTAATAAGTTTAAATCTGTAGCATTCTAATATCATTTACATGCAAGTGTGAAGCCGAATATGAGGAAATGTTTTTAGTTTTGTGAAAATGACCGTCCCAGCAAGATATTAACCTGGTCAAAATATCTGAAAAGTTACTGTGCCTCAATAAACACGTGGTGTGGATGATGGATATACGTGTTATTCTGCATATTACAAACTTTAGAAGAAGACTTTCAGGGCCTTAATACAGATACTATCTGGTATATTTCCTATTCAGACTTGCTGCCAACACCTTAAATGTTTAAGTAGTGTTTTATCACTATAGAGCGCAGGTTTATGACAGAATAAGGCCCGAGTGAACATATTTACCTCTAACAAGAATTTATCATGTGTAGACTTCCAAACAAAAATATGATTTAAATGATTTAAAAGTAATATTTATACACTACTTTAGTACTTGACTCATATTTTGCCTATTTTGCCAGACACACTTTGTGTTTTATGACCTGAAAGCACAAGAAGCAAAAGAACTGCTGAAAACATCGAGAGAGAGGGAATAATTCCTTGTCATCAAGTTACACTTATACAAAAGTTGTTTGTGCCTGTGCTTTTCTTTATTTGTGTTCGAATCAACTACCAAGCAAACCAAGCATTTTATTTGTGTTGGGTCACCTCCCCGGCTCCCACAGTAACACATTCTTATATGACTCCCATCAAAGGAGTGTGACACACTTCAGACAAGCGCTTTATGGAGATATGGCTGTGGAGACACACTTCTTTACTCAATAAAATCAAGAGGACTACATGTGAGGGCCTGAGAACACAGTCGCTTTCCTCTCTCATGCAGTCAGTTCCTCTTTCAGCACTTTATGACAAGAAAACCCAAGTGTGAATTATTGTCACACTACTAGAGAATGAAGCAAATTTGAAGCAAATTTGGGTTCAAACAACCCAGCATTGTTTAGAGTGTATGTGTGTGTGTGTGTGCGAGTAATTTGCTCCTTGGGACTCTAACATACATTGTCAGTGAACTTATAAGCATTTCATATTCAATAAATCTACACTGTAAAAAAATATTGATGGTTTAACTTAAAAAAGTAAGTAACCTGGTTGCCTTAAAATTTTAAGTTGATTGAACTGGAAAAAGTGAGTTAATACAATGAAGGAGATTAATTTAACCATCAGAAACTCAAAATGATATGTTATCTGAACTAAATAAATTATTTAAGTTGATTTGACACAAGAAAATATGCTGTGATTACTACACTGTAAAAAATATTGTTGGTTTAACTTAAAAAAGTAAGTAACCTGGGTTGCGTTAAAATTTTAAGTTGATTGAACTGGAAAAAGTGAGTTAATACAATGAAGGAGATTAATTTAACCATCAGAAACTCAAAATAATAAGTTATCTCAACTAAATCAATTATTATAAAGTTGATTTGACAAAAGAAAATATATGTTGTGATAACAAATCTTGAAAATATTTTTTACAGTATACTCGGGTGCAAACTCATGTGGAAAATGTGCATTTAGGGTATTAATTAATTTATGTTTTCTATATTATGAAATACACTATAAAAAATGCTGGGTTGCTTTAACCCATGTTTGGGTCAAATATGGACGAACCCAACCATTGGGTTAAAAATGTAATTTAAATGATCAAAACCAATGTTTGGGTTTGGCACGTTTTTGATCCAAAATTGATTGAAACAACCCAGCATTTCTTAGCTTATCTGGTAAAAAAATAAAAAATTATGACAAATTAAAAATAATAATAATAATAAAAACCCATAAAAAAATCAAATGTGTAGTTTCCGTTTATTTTATTTTTTTTTTTCTATCGAACTCAACATGAGACAATTTTACACACTCCCATCAATATGACAGATTTAACACCTCTAACGGTTACAAATCTCATTAAAAAGATTATTTCAGCAGAAACATACTGAGGTGACAGCCCTCTTTTACAATATGTAAATGAAGTTAATCTCCACACGGGTGAAGTAAAGCGATAGACACACGTGCTCTCCGATTCAGGCATGGGGTAGACTGGTACATTCATGCGTCATGGCAGCTGCTGCCTACGTCAACATTTTATAAAAACAATGTTTTACTTAGGTAGAGAAAACAGTACATTCTCTATGTTTTCTTATCTCTCCTTATTAAGAGGATGATATGAATGAAGATCACCAAGGTCTCCAGAGCGCGCGCTCTCCGGCTATCTGACAGCTGTGTTTACGCGCAGGCGCACTGACACGTTTGGGTCGCTGGGTTCTGTCAAAGTGTCCCTTTAAAGGTGGTTTGTTGTTCGGTTGCTGGTTGTGAAGCGACAGGATTCGCGCAGTCTCCTCTATGCACCTGGAGAATCCGTCCGCGTAGCTCTGCGCATGCGCGTCTGCGTTTGGAGACGCTGTCAGTGGCGATGTGTTGTTCTTCAGGTAAATGACAGCCATCTCCAGGACATCTGCCTTCTCTAGTTTAGAACAGGGCTGGCTGGCTTTTATCTCGGTTTTTAGAAGAACTTTAAGCTGTTCAATGCATCTGTTGATACGATCTCTGCGCATCTTCTCCACCACTGGTTTCCGCAACTTGGGGGAAAAAAAGTTAAAAGTTTGGTTAGACCACTGATTGTAAGTAAACACTCTTGTGAAAAGCATTCAATTGTAATGGAAATGAATTCCTAAAAAGGTAAATACTTACTTTAGTTTTATCACTGCCAGTCTGAGTCACTTTGCAAACACTCGGAGTCATTCTTGCTGCAATCTGTCACTTGGTTGTGTGTGTGCGTTTCTTCTGGACTGGTAAACAGTCCCGTTATATACGCGCCTCTCCTGCGTGTTTTATGTTTCCCACACTTTTGAGCCAATCAGAACGTGGCTGAAAGTTCAATAGGGAAAGTTTAAATTAGCCTGATCCTCCTTTGCTGCAAAACAATAGAGCAAAACAGCTGGAGCGCGTGTGTGCGTGTGCGTGTGCGCACGCGGTAAATGGAAAGCCTGAAATTGCGTGCACGAGCCTTTGACAGCGTGCTTGGCTGTTCCGGCGGGAAAGTAGATGATCAGAGCAGTGAAAAGAGATTATGAGAACTTTCAAATGCTTCCCGCTCAAAATCAAAGGATCCCGCTCAAAATCTCCTTCAGAAAAGATCTTGAACAATTATTTGAAATCCTAACAATGAATAGATCTTTAGCCCTTAATTAACACAAACACACACATATAGCTATGGATGTATGTATAGGCCTACAGTATATAGCATGTATGTGTGTGTGTTTATATATATATATATATATATATATATAGTAGCCTATCCTGTATTATATTAAGATATGCAAAACAACGGAACAGATAGTTTTAATTTTAGGCTATGTGTTGGAATGTCATTTTATAAGTAGCCTTTTAAAGCTGGCTAAATATTATTTTATTTTTCAGATTTCAAATAATTTTACAGGATAACAACGACCAAATGTTTAGCCATTCAGTAAGTATTTGTTTTAGTGTGTTGTATATTATGTTTTATGCTGTATTGACAATGTACATAGGCTATTGTGAGTGCCTTAAAGGAACAGTTCACCCAAAAAATGGCAAATTTCTTTCCCATACTATGGAAGTCAATGGGGTCCATCAACTGTCTGATTACCAACATTATTTAAAATATTTTCTTTTGTGTTTAGCAGAAGAAAGAAACACATACAGGTTTGGAACAAATAAATGATGACAAAATGTCCTTTTTTGGGTGAACTGTATCCCTTTAATGTCAGTTATGCATATGTTACTTATTTTGCATCATCTTATTTAAGATCAAGAAGTGTTTTAGGACAGTTAAGTGAGCCCCTTTAGGATGAATTATTGTTAATCATTGCTCAATATATCCGCAGGGGGGCTGGTCGCCTCATTGAGAGAGCATTACTAATGCGGGGGGGAGTGCGGCACACTTCTATTGGGCCCTATTGAAGAGCTGCTGTGGGAAAGTTGGGACAACACGGGCTCCAGGATTAGACTTTGAAGAGCTCAAAAGCACAGCTGGCTCCTGTGCGCGGGAAAGTGTGGTCAGCAAAGCCCAGCGCTGACAGCCGTTTTGTCCAGCTTTTCACATGCAAGGTTCATGCTCAGTTCACTTGGCTCACTTATGCATGCAGTTGTAAATTGCTTCGGGTAACTATAATGTTATTTTAAACCAATTAGTTGGAGATGCAATCTGTTGACATAATGCACACGGATTGCAACTCATTCATCAACGAACAGGAGTGTTATGAATCTTACTCAGAAAAAAAAAAATGTAATTGCAAAATTTGAGTTTGGTTCCATTTCCATTTGAGTTGCAATGCCAACTAAAAAAAGAAAAAATGCAAAATATTCTTTATTCTGATCTGTGAACAAGTGCATCTCTTGTTCTCTGTCTATCAGGAGGTGCTGTGGTTTAGTTAACCCCAAATTCCGTTCCCACACCAGTTCCCATCTCCCGCCAAAAACGACTGGTAAAGCCACAATACATTCCATCCCACTCTGCAAAAGGGTCTTTGAATGTGGGCGCCCCCTTGTCCAGCACTCTTCTCATTCTCACACACACACTCACACACACAGTGAGGGAAGCAGATGCTCAGCGCTGTGTGCCCAGTGTGAAGTGTCCCTCTCTTCATAAAAACGGGGACCTGGGAAGCCCCTGACCTCCCCTCGCCGGAGAGGAATTCGGGTCATGATGTGAGAGGCATTCCAGCATCACATGCTCTGGCATTCACAGCACAAACGCTTGAAAAGATGCGGTTAGAGCGGGAAAATGTGACATTGTCCAATACCTTCTGCCCCCATTGAAACCCCTGAAGTCTTGCCAGGGTGTTTGTGGTCATTAAAACAAAACGACAAAAAGGAAAGATTTGGAGAACAACAGGGAAGTTGTTGAATTGTGAATTCTCCTTTGGCATAGAAAGACAATATTCAAATGATCTATCTTTATCTAATAGATAGAATAGAATTGTGGCAACAGATTACAAGCAATATTATTAATTCAATTTAACAAATTAGAATTGAGTAATAATTAATCAAATTATTCCTTAAAATGTAACCATTTAAACTGAGTAAAGTTTACCAACACTATCTCACGCCCAATTCGTACGAATTCGGCGAATGATTAAAAAGTGTCGTAATTCGTACGAACTCACTCGTACGAATTAGTAGGATTTTGCTAAATTGTACATATTTTTACGAATTGGCCAATTCGTATGAATTCGCACGAATGACCTAGCCCTTACCCCGCCCCTAAACCTAACCATCATGTGGGTTTATTCAAATCGTACAAATTCGTACGAGTGAGGTCGTATGAATTGTTACGAATTAGCCACTTTTTAATCATTCGTCGAATTCGTAAAATATGTACGATTTAGCAAAATCTTACTAATTCGTAAGAGTGAGGTCGTATGAATTGTTACAAATTAGCCACTTTTTAATCATTCGTCGAATTCGTACGACTTGGTCGTGAGATCGGGTTGAGTTTACAACAAACAAACAGACGTCAAAGATTAATTAAGAACTCTTTATTTTATACGGCCAACATTGAAGACACCTGATGTTAACAAGCAGAATCACGGAAGGAGAAAACCGTAATTTTAAAACAAACACCGATCACCATAATGGTGACTTCAATTTATGTTTTTTTGGTTGTTTTTGTAAGTTTTACTCATTTCAAATGGTTAACTTTTAAGGAATTAATTTGATTAATTATTACTCAATTCTAATTTGTACAATTTAATTAATAATATTGCTTGTAATCTGTTGCCACAATTTTTTGATTAGATAAAGCATATTCATTTTCTATCTATTCATCTCGAAAACATCTGTAGTTTTTCTGCATATGATTTGCAACCTGAGGCTTACAGTGAATGTCCATTTGCATGTAAAGATATGCTGCGACATGCAGAAACGTATTATGCACACACGCTTCCATGTTTGTTTGTGGTCGTGGGATTGTGCGCAGATCAATCTCTCCTCAGGAGCGCGTATACCTGCAGCTTTGAGGTGTGTGTGGGAGAGCGAGAGGCTTTGTGTGTGCAAGCAGAGGACCAGATGGTCTATTGAGAGAGGGAATAATGAGGCACGCTGGATCAGTGGCAGGGTGGGGTGGCTCGCTCAATGGGACTGAAGTGTGGGAAGCAGACACACACCACAGCTCTCACACATTCCTCACCGAGAGACCTGCAGCTGGACACAACGACTGTTTGTGTGTGACACTGTTTGTGTCTTATTATGGCACCAGGGCCTTTATTCCTCTGAATGATGAGAGGGTCTATGGTGGAATGAAGGCTCGTCATTCTCTAAACCATCAGTGTCATCTGTCAGGATGAGTCACTGTTGAGAAATGTGAGTCTGAGACGCTGAAGAAAACAGCAAGTTTCCCTCCAAAAAAAAAACAAACAAAACATCTGGCATATGGTGTCCATTGATATTGTTGATGATTTGAGTGTCGAGAAAATGTTTTTGTATTGGTCCAAAATGAGTAAAATAAAATAAAAGGGTAACACTTTATTTTACAGTGTCATACGTGTAGTTAGTAATAACTATTAATTATTCATAATTACAAAAGCCTAAACCAGTACTTATAATTACAGTAAGACACCTTAAAATAGTGTAATCAGATATAACATTAAGCATAGAATGAAATTGAAGATACTATTATAAATTCAGCAGTACCTCTGTGGTAAGAGCGATTTATTTTAGTATTATTTACAAAAGTAGAGCAGACTTTTTTAATTGCATTTTATTTTTATTACGTTTATCATTGTAACGTAATAACGTTTTATTTTATTAAATAAAATTTTATTTTATTTAATTAAATAAACTAAATAAAATTAATTTATTTTATTTTATTTATAAAATAAATTAATTTTTATTTAATTTTATTCATTAATTAAATAAAACTATATATTTTCCATTTAATTTTATTATTCCTTTTGCTTCACAATAATTATAAAAAGAAAAACATCTTTTATTTCATATTGTTATTAAATTAAATCATTGCAGTTTATTACTTTATATATGTAATTATATAACTTTATATTATATATAAATTAGTACCGTCAAATCTATTTAATTACAATTAATCACATTTAACATACAAGTATATATGAAGAGTTAAGATGCAAAAGCCTCTAAGTGCCATTGGAAATTTTCTTCTAAAATGAAAGCTTATATATTCAAGTTCAGTAATTTCACTTAAATGACAATTAATAGGTAATCCTCATTGCAATTTAAGTGAAATTACTGAACTTAAATACACATGCTTGATAAAAATGATCATTCTAGAAGAAAATTTCAAATGGCACTTAGAGGCTTTTGCATCTGAACTCTTCATGTATATATATATATATATATATATATATAAATAAATACACGCATATAATATACATGTATATACACACATATATAAACAAACTTAGATGTGATAAATCGATTTGACAGCCCTAATATATCTATACGGATTTTTATGGTTTTTATTATCATTATTTTTTACAATGCAAAAAATTAAGATTAATACCAAAAATCGTTTGGGTTTTATTATAATAATGTTCCAGTTTTTTTTATTTTAATTTTTTTAGTAATTCCACATTCAAACTGCCCCTGTCAGGCTGCGCCTCTGCTGCAGATGTTTCCGCACATGCTCATGGATGATGGGACGTGTGCGGGAGGGCGAGTATGAGCAGGTGATGCGAGCCGAGGCCGGTGAGAACACACACGCGTCCCGCCGCCTCTGATCTGAACGGCAGTTCAAAGGGTGTTTGTGGAGGGACAGAGGAGGGGCTCCAGCTATTGACTCCAGAACGTGTGAGCAGGAGCCAGCCTGGGTTTCCCACACTATCTGTCCATTTATTACCCAAAATTCTCTCAGGGCGGCGGGAGGGGGGGCCTGGAACAATAGAAGTGTGCCATCCTTGAGAGCACGGGATAATTGTGCTTAATTGACATTCACAGTGAATGCATTCCGGTCAGTGTGTGAAGATTGAAGAAGTTTGTTGGAGCCATCACAAAAAATATTTTCTTATAAAAATATGCATGTATTTATGGTATGGTACTATAAGTGTAATCTAATCTACAAAATTTGTGCAAAAAGATCATTTTTCAATCAGCCAGCTGTATCTGTCTTTCCCCGATAAGGTGTGCAACGTCTTATCTATACGTCCTTAGCATCCCTTGGGAAATTATCATATGTCTACAGTCCCCATCTGCAGAAGCCTTATCAGTGAGCAGCGATGTTCCCAGGTAATAAAAGTACAGCAACCTGCCTGTGTTGTGTTCGGTGTGTGGAAGACTATTCCCTCTGTGGGAGCCCTGAGGCCAGTTAACCATGAAATAATTGATGCCTCTTCTATTGTTGAGGACGCCTCACCCACTGGCCTCAGAGTGTGGGAAAGCTAATCCTGACTGGGACTCATGGCTTTGTAATGCTAATGAGCTCCTATAAATAGAGGAGCACGGCCCTCATTCCCAACACAACCAACTTGCTCTCCTCAGAGGAACATCTCTCCATCTGAAAGAATGGCTCCAACTTACACGAATGACTACTCCAAACTTTCCAACAAGGAGAAACATAAAGTGAGTATTACCTACCACTTAAAAATCGATTGTTTTTCTTTTATTCTGTGATGAATGTTGATCAAATGAAGCAAAGAACTAAGCAAATGTCTCTTTCCTCAACAGTTAAGAAAACCCGCAGTGGAAAAGATGCGCAGAGATCGCATCAACAGCTGCATCGAGCAGCTCAAATCCATGCTGGAGAAGGAGTTCCAGCAGCAGGACCCCAACACCAAACTGGAGAAAGCCGATATCCTGGAGATGACGGTGGTCTTCCTGAAACGGCAGCTGCAGAACAAGACTTCAGCTCCACAGAAAGCCCACTTTGACGGCTATTCCCAGTGTTGGAGGGAAACCATGAGCTTCCTATCGGTCAACCCCAAGGCGGACGCTGTACGTCAACATCTGAACCACTGCCAAGAAGCCCAGAGATCAGCTAAAGACCTCATCCACTCGTCTCCAGCTTCCCATCAGCCCACCAAGGTGAAGCAGGAACCATGTGCCCACAGACCGCTCTGGAGACCCTGGTAGAGACTCCAGGATCAAAGACTTTCACATCGAAACTAGATGGTGGTTTTACCATCTCTTATATTGTAGGAGATAAACATTTCCATATTTCTAGGTTCATTTCTTTTGAAAGAATGTCTTTTATGGTACTTCACGCTGTGAAGTTTGTGGAAGGAAATGGGTTTCACAATTCCATATTTCTATGTTCATTGCAAATATCGCTTCATATTGAAGTTTCGATTGTTTTACTCTTAATAAGAGTTTCTTTATTGCTATTATATTAGCATGACATTCACCTTGAGTGAATATGTCTAAAGGTGTTTTTTTCCAAGTTCTAATGTTGTTTGGCTTGCAAACAGTGATATTGCTCAGAATCTGAGCTCTTTGTACGGTCCTGATGGACGTTCATTTGATACAGCCTTTTGTGAAGGCTACAGAAAGACAATATTTGTTCTAGTGATGGCACTCCGGTGCATTGAAACATTGTAGACACTGTGTGTCTAACATTGCCTTTAATAAAAGCAGTTAATTACTAAAAGTCCTTTGATTCATGTGTACTGTGTATATATTGTCCTAAATAAATAGCAATGAAGTTCCCACACTCTTAGAAGAAAAGGTTCTATATAGAACCTTAAAAGGTTCTATCAGCGCTACGTATTTGAAACCCCTAAAAGGTTCTATACACTCTTTAAAAAAGGGTTCCTCTGGGTTCTATATAGAACCCTGGGGTTCCATACTTGGCCAATAGAACCTTTTACCAAAAAAAAAAAAATGGTTCTATTGGAGTTCTATATGAAGCAGGGGATGGAACCATTTCTGGTTCTAAATAGAACCATTTCTTCTAAGAGTGCACATAAACATTCACCAAATTATGCTAAAAGCAGTGTACAGTTCTGTTCAGCACTGGGCAAATTGTAATAGAAATATTTGCATGCATTAGATATATTTATAGTATTGCACACAGCTAAATAATCATGTAGAATGATAATTAGTCTCATATCTTGGTTTTTATCACTTCAATATATATATAAGTTTGGAAATACCAGAACATGTTTAAGATGTAATATGCAAATCATTGCTTATCATTATTCAGGGTTAGTTAACTAAAATCATAAAAACATATTTGTAACTGGAATAAAATATAAACTTTTTATATATAAATATAAACTTCTTAACATTTTATTTTAGCGAACCCATTTCTCATTTTCATTTAAGTTTAACTTTAACTTCTAAATATTAAAAAAGCCACATTGATGTATGATAAGATTGAATATTAAATAATTGAGTACAAATTGGTTTTATATTCAGTAACAACATTTTGAGTTGCTGACCTCCAACCTCAGAAACACTTGTTGACTTTAAAAGAGGCAAACTTTTTTAATTATGCAAGATTGATGCATTACTTTATTCAATTATTGCTTTAATGTAACATTTTTGTGTCATTAAAAAAGTATATAGGGTAGCCCACAGCAGGTTTCTTTCTCCTAACATGATTTTATCACCTATAAACACTATATGCTGGAGTTCAGACTGATGACACACAGACATGCTCCATTTACAATCCTTTGTCCTCATGGGTCTGAAGCGTCTGATGCTTTCCCACACTCATGGGCCAATCACAAGGCTGTCTGAAACACTTGATAACATCAGCAGCTTGGACCTGAAGAGGACAAGAGGAGGAGGAGGGCGATTCTGAAAGGGGATCTAAGACACTGTGTGTGTGTGTGTGTTACACCGATCCTGATTACACTGGCTGACACCCTCAGAAACCAAAGGATTCCCACTACTGTAAACTCAACGGAGGCACATGGCCATCCTGACGTCTACTGTATTTGCCCTAAAGTCCCATAAAATGCGTCTCACCTTTACTGTATGTGGTGAGAAAAGTGTGTCAGCACTTTAAATACTTCTACCCGCATCCTCAAATCTCAGCAAATAATTCTGTTCTGAACTTCGCTTTATTTAACTTAAGTAGAAAACTGCATGTTGCATGCATACTAATAAAGTATAATTGCATGTAAGTGTACAAATTATCGAATGATGTATAGGTATATCACATCAACAGTTCATAACAATAGTATTTTATACAACATGTAAAAAAAAATAGATTTACACAGAAAATATTTTATTTAAATTAAATACTTTAGTTAAATGCATATCTATAACCTGTCATGGTAAGCCTATATATATTTATCTTTTTTAGTTATATATACTTTTTCATGTTTGTCTTCCTTTTAGTATGTTAATTGTTCCGAAGCCATATTACCACCTTGTAGAAAATACAAGTCACTGTAAAAAATATTTTCAAGATTTGTTATCACAACATATTTTCTTTTGTCAAATCAACTTTATAATAATTTATTTAGTTGAGATAACTTATTATTTTGAGTTTCTGATGATTAAATTAATCTCCTTCATTGTATTAACTCACTTTTTCCAGTTCAATCGACTTAAAATTTTAAGGCAACCCAGGTTACTTACTTTTTTAAGTTAAACCAACAATATTTTTTGTACAGTGTAGTAATCCCAACATTTTTTCTTTTGTCAAATCAACTTAAATAATTTATTTATTTCAGATAACATATAATTTTGAGTTTCTGATGATTAAATCATTCTCCTTCATTGTATTAACTCACTTTTTCCAGTTCAATGAACTTAAAATTTTAAGGCAACCAGGTTACTTACTTTTTTAAGTTAAACCATCAATATTTTTTAAATACAAGTAGAAAATAGTTTCTGAAGTATAAAGAACTTTAAAACTGGCATGACCTGTAACAATACATCACTTCAAGTTTGCAACAAGTAGATTCAAACAACAAGTGAATGGCTGTTTCCCAGGGGGCTCAGATTTGAATTAGGGGCAATAGAAGGGAAGGGTCAGGATTCACACCACCATTCCTAATGGATGATTTAGTAAGGCACACTTCCTTAATGTCGGATCTGAAACGGGAGCCAGAGTCGCGGGTGTGGGAAATCCTGCGAGAAGCCGGCCCCACACATGATGGGAGACGCCCCCCCCCCCCCCCCCCCCCCCCCCACACACACACACACACACACACACACACACACACACACACCAGCTGTCTGATGAAACCAGAGTTGACAGCACACAGTGCCTATTATCAAGGGTTTCAGAGTACAAACACCAACATTAAGCCCCTGCGTTCTTTCTCACACATTGAACTCTATAATCATGCTCCTGGTACACACTCAACTAAGACATATGGCACAGATTACATTATCTATTTGTTTTAAAAATGCTTAAAGGGCATTGGACATATTTTAAAGCTGACATCATTAAGACATCATTCATCCTGATCATCAAATATAGATATTTCTAAAGTTATATATTGGCTGCTACGTCACTGACGTTGAACGTGATTTCACCAAGTGCAACAGGTTTTTTTTATGTCAAGTTTAGGCTTACAAACAGGATTAGGTGCTTCTACGTCAGTCTTAATCATCTATTCCCTCTGATGTTAGGGGTAACTTATGGGTAAGGTTAAGTTTAGGGGTATAGGGATAAGATTAAATTTATCTTACTAAGAAAAATTCTGGTTTACACTCATCTAATAGTCAAAATAAAGGGTTGTTATTGTAAGGGTCGTTTTTGGAAAACATACCCAGATAGATTGATCCACAACTCTAAAAGAGTTCGTCATTCAGGGAAAAGTGTAAATGGACTCCCATTAGCTGAAAAGGAGACCACTTGACAACCAACGCGAGTGTTTGTTAAAAAAACACTGTTTACATTTCAAAAGTCTATTAATCAGACATGCAGCATAAAGCATTTGTTTTGAGTAATCAATTAGAGGAAAGCAGGATTGTTTATATTCAAATAGTGTTTATTTTATGTGACCGTATGTTTGCACAATTAACATATGTCACCATATATTAGAAACAAGTGAAAATCACATCCTTCATAAGAAGAAACAATACAATTTGCATTTACAAACAGTGATAAAACATTGCAAATAATTACTTAGTCATCGACTCCACAGGAGTTAAACCTCGACTCTTCATCGTGAAGATTATTAATACTTATATTACTGTCCATCCATGAGGAAAACTAGAGGCAACCTCTGATCATAATACAATCATCTGTCGAAGGTTAGACTTTCACATTGTGAAACCCATTTAATTCCACAAACTTCACAGCGTGAAGTACCATAAAAGACATTCTTTCAAAAGAAATGAACCTAGAAATATGGAAATGTTTATCTCCTACAACATAAGAGATGGTAAAACCACCATCTAGTTTTGATGTGAAAGTCTTTGATCCTGGAGTCTCTACCAGGGTCTCCAGAGCGGTCTGTGGGCACATGGTTCCTGCTTCACCTTGCTGGGCTGATGGGAAGCTGGAGACGAGTGGATGAGGTCTTTAGCTGATCTCTGGGCTTCTTGGCAGTGGTTCAGATGTTGACGTACAGCGTCCGCCTTGGGGTTGACCGATAGGAAGCTCATGGTTTCCCTCCAACACTGAGAATAGCCGTCAAAGTGGGCTTTCTGTGGAGCCGAAGTCTTGTTCTGCAGCTGCCGTTTCAGGAAGACCACCGTCATCTCCAGGATATCGGCTTTCTCCAGTTTGGTGTTGGGGTCCTGCTGCTGGAACTCCTTCTCCAGCATGGATTTGAGCTGCTCGATGCAGCTGTTGATGCGATCTCTGCGCATCTTTTCCACTGCGGGTTTTCTTAACTGTTGAGGAAAGAGACATTTGCTTAGTTCTTTGCTTCATTTGATCAGAATAAAAGAAAAACAATCGATTTTTAAGTGGTAAATAATACTCACTTTATGTTTCTCCTTGTTGGAAAGTTTGGAGTAGTCATTCGTGTAAGTTGGAGCCATTCTTTCAGATGGAGAGATGTTCCTCTGAGGAGAGCAAGTTGGTTGTGTTGGGAATGAGGGTCGTGCTCCTCTATTTATAGGAGCTCATTAGCATTACAAAGCCATGAGTCCCAGTCAGGATTAGCTTTCCCACACTCCGAGGCCAGTGGGTGAGGCGTCCTCAACAAATCAAATCAAACATTGGCTGTACAAATCCCATAGGACTTACAATTTACCTTATCTGGTTTCAATTGATCAATAGGTCAATCACTCTTTCAAAAATTAAATTGAGTTTGAGTTTCATGCATCTTTAATTTTTTTTAATCTAAAGAAAATTCAGTGCTGGGAATATATAATTTTGCTTTAAAATTTTAATATTTTATATTTAATCGTAAAACGTTATTTTTTACTGAAACTAAGATGTTGCTTAAAAATTAAGTAATAATCTGATATTATCTCAAGAATTATTATTACATTATTCCCCAAGTCACTGTACATTATTCGTTAATAATAATAATATCAATAGTGTCTGTTAATAATATCTGTACACGTGTGGTATTTAATCAGAATATTTCACTGATTTCTATCATATTCTCTTCATATCAAAGCAGGGTCTTTATCACAAAACATTTTCACCTCCGATAAAATGAAAGGGAAACGAAATGAAATGAATCACGCAGGTGCAGGTTATTTGTTAAAACCACATGAAAATCAGCATTTCTTTGGAGACGCTCTGTAATGAACATCAATGCAATAAACTGGGACCTGAGGCTGATGCTGGGAAAGTCCGTTTACATTGGAGCAATGACACCTCAGCACTGATCAAAGACTCTGTCTGAAGCGTGTCTATCTGAATCACGCCGAGATGTTGCTCTGTAAACACTACTGGACTTCTGAGCAAGAGTCAGGCACACTTTTAGTGGCCCGTGGCCGTGTTTTCCCACAGCGGGAGAGGAAGGATACTCGCGTGCTATAAAACCACCGTTACCAATGGATTTAAACTCGCGGCTCCTGGTCCTCTCTGATTGGCTGGCAGTGTGGGAAAGCACGCGAGGCGCGTGAAATAAGCGTTACCTCAGGTAAATACAGAAAAACGCTGCACTTCATGAGTAGGCTACAAGCCTATGAATAAAAGATGATTTTACACTAATTGCTTTTTAAATCTTTGTATAATGACACCAGTCAGTCAAAATCAAGGTCGTGCGACATATTATATCATGAGGACAACAAAGTAATCACGTCAAATCTCTAACACCTCTCTCTTTCACTTGAAATTTTACTGGAAAAAAACTTACCGTTTTTCCTTTTACGTCTACGCAGTTTGAAAAGATGGGGAGAGACAGCATCAACCGCGGTATCATACATCTGAGAAAGTTGTTTCACGAAAATACACAGATGCCCGAGCGGCAGTTCATTAGACACGACAAAGCCGATATTGTGGAGATGACAGTTGATTTTTGAAAACAACGCGCCAATTCCAACTATGCTCGTCACGTGTCACTCCACGCAGACCTTAAGGCCGATGACAGAGAAGCGATCAAAAGATTCACGTGCTGCAAACGACCAATCAGATGCAATTAATGGCCTCCACGCAGAGTAGCTTGCTGCACAGATCAAAAACACCATGGAAAAGCAATTAATTTAGAGTTTTTATCAGATGTCGACTGTGTAAGAGCCATTATGCTCTATTTAAATGTCTGTTGTAGTACCACTTGGAAACAATAGGTGGAGTATGGGTTTAATTAGCTAAATAAGTCACCAGACAGCAACGTCAGGTGTAATGAAGATGGTAGGCTAGTTAATGATTTTTGACCGTGTCAGGATCATGTTGGACATGCTAACTGGTGATTGCAATGTGTTTGAGCATCAGAACTGAGACAAATAAAGTAGATTTGCTGGACTGGAAGTTTTTGTTATTTAATCAACGTATTTTGTTGTAAACGATATCACTTATTAAACATTCCTTGCATTAAAAATGTTGTGCTCATAAGTTTCAAACCCAGTGAAAAGCAAAAAGTGATTGAAGAGCATTTTAATTTATTAGGCTATCTCAAGAAGATATTTTAGCCCTCTGCAGTGTCAAATACACAAGTAGGCTATATTGATACAATACAACTTCATAACATTTTCATCACATAACAAGCCTTTATGAAAGGAATGGGTTCATTAAACAAACCTGTTCCAAAAAAAGAACTGCTTACAACATAAATTGACAAGATTTGTCCAAACATGCTCACAAAAAATGAGATATAATACTCATTGTGAGGTTTTTTAAAATAATGAAATCTTGCTTCAATGTAAAGCACATATTGAGATTACTTAAAATAAGTAATAGAACCCATCAAAACAGATGGAAAATAACATTGTTTCTATAAACAGAAATATTTTTAAACTGATTCATGTTAAAATCATTCAAGTTGGAAGCATTCAAACAGCTGAATAAATAGCTTGCACATATAATGTAAAGCAAAGTGAAGCAAAGCCTTCACTGTATCAACATACTTTATAATACAATTTTTTTCCAAAAAGAAATTGTATAAACACTTTCTCAAAAAGAGAAGAGTCTATAGTAGTGTGAGCTGCTGGTCGCTGTGAGATCTGGCACGGCCTCCAGGTGGCGCTCTTGTTGAGCTTCATCTCTTCGCTGAAGGTGTTCTGGTCGAGACACTTTTTGACTTCTGGAAGAGCTTCGGTCTTCATCTCATCTCTGGATCTCACGGACACACCAGGAGAAGCCTTGATTGACAGCATGTGAACTGGAATCGTCTCCAGGATTTGTGCTTTCTCCGGCTGGGAATCAGGACCTCTGGAGCCATGATGAGATGAGAGCATCTCTGCACATCTTCTCCACGATTGTCTTTCTCAGCTGCAGATGGAGACAGAAAAGCGTCAGGAAAGTGTCTTGGAATAAGCAGTGATGGAGAAGAGTGCGATGTAATGTTGCTGGAAGGAGGATCATGTGATGTACCTTGTTGTTGAGAGGGAGATGCTCCTTTGAGATGATTGTAGGTGTCATGTCTGGATCTCTGTGCAGAGCGAGTCTGATTCACAGCGGCTGCAGATCCTCTATTTATACTCACAAATCTCCATATGAATGTGTGAGGCTTGAGCTTGTTGGACTTTCTCACAGTTTGGAGCCAATGGAAGAGCTCAAGCAGACAATGAGGGATGTGGGCCGCCACATGCTCAGGGGCTCGAAGGGAAAGTCCTGACCCGGTGTTCACATTAATGTCACTTTATCAACACACACCCTTCATAATCGATTTCATTTTCCCTAGAAATGTTAGAAAACAAAAACTCTTCAGTGTTGTCAACCATAAACATGCAATGCAATTTTAAAATATATATATTTATAATATACTTTAGTTAGATTGCTCATAATCAAATTAGTGCATAAAATGCACACAAGCTGCTGCCGTTCAGAATCAGTTGAACTGCCCTTACGAAAAAGAAGTTTATTCAAGTGTGCCATTAGTATACTTCTTTTAAACTAAAAATAAGAAAGTATACTTTCAGTTTATTTTTCCTGTACTTCAAATTACACTTAAGTGTACTAGACTTATACTGAGAGAAAAGCAAGTATATTTGTCCTGTTCTTGTACTCAATCTTTTGATCCAGAAATACTTAAAAGTATAATTAAGTATTCAAAGTATACTTGTATAAGTATTACAGTAAAAAAGTAAACTACTAGTATACCCATAAATTCACTTGCAGTACACATGGGATACATAATTATGAACTAGTTGTGCACTTACTGTTACACTTATAGTACACTACTTTTGTGTACTAAAAGTGGGCCAATTTAGTCCCAAGCGGTATTAAAATAGTACACTTACAAGTTTTCTTCTAGTACATAGTGACATTAGTATACTTACTACATAATGTATACTTAAAAATATACTTGAACATTACTTAAGTATACTACATAAAATGAACTTGAAATATACTTTTTTCATATACTACATAAAATGAACTTGAAATATACGTCTTTTTCGTATACTACATAAAATGAACTTGAAATATACGTCTTTTTCGTATACTACATAAAATGAACTTGAAATATACGTCTTTTTCGTATACTACATAAAATTAATTTGAAATATACTTCTTTTTCGTATACTACATAAAATGAACTTGAAATATACGTATTTTTCATATACTACATAAAATGAACTTGAAATATACTTCTTTTTCGTATACTACATAAAATGAACTTGAAATATACTTCTTTTTCATATACTACATAAAATTAACTTGAAATATACTTCTTTTTCGTATACTACATAAAATGAACTTGAAATATACTTCTTTTTCGTATACTACATAAAATTAACTTGAAATATACTTCTTTTTCGTAAGGGTGCTGTAATGGTTTGCAGTGTAGGTCAATGTAACAAGATATTTTAGTGAAGCAGGTGTTCTGTGTTTACCTGTTCTCAGGCTAGTGTTTCACACACACACACACACACACACAGCTGGCTCGTGGCATAATGTGGACCCCGATCACACGGCCCGGCGCTCCTGGAGCTGGTGGGAGCCGCAGAGACACACGGCTTCCCACACTTCTGTATTCATCACATTAAACCCCTCACACAATAGAAGTGTGTCTGTTCCCACAGGGCTCGACTAACTAGGCTTCTGCGGGGGGGGGGAGCTTAATGGACGCTATTACATTTTGGTTTTGATTCTATACAGTATTTACTCACTAAATGTTTTGTGAGCATTTCAGTAATGCATTTTAATATTTTTTTGGGGGGTAAAGTGTCTGGAGAAGCAACGTTCAAATGCACTATTTTAAAATATTCAATAAAAGTTTTGTTTTTTTTACAGTAAGTGCAAGTGAATATTGATTTATAGAATAATAATATTTGATGTAATAAATCCATTGCATATTTCAGCATATTGGTTATGAATGTGTTTTCGTGATGTATATTTTATCCATGCATGAAATGCCTACAGAAGCTATATTGTTTTTCTTTTTTAATTATCTTTTAAACTGTTTAAAAAAAATTAAAGATTTGTTATCACATTTTTTCTTTTGTCAAATCAACTTAATTTATTTAGTTCAGGTAACTTATTTTTTTGAGTTTCTGATGATTAAATGATTAAATCAATCTCCTTCATTGTATTAACTCACTTTTTCCATTTCAATTAACTTGAAGTTTTAAGGCAAACACACTGTAAAAATGAATATCTAATCAATTAAATTGTGGCAACAGATTACAAGCAAAATTATTTATTAAATTGAACAAATTAGAATTGAGTAATAGTTAATCAAATTAAAATTCAAATTAATTCTAATTCGTACAATTTAATTAATAATATTGCTTGTAATATGTTGCCACAATTTGATTGATTAGATAAAGCATATTATTTTTTTCAGTGCAGGTTACTTAATTTTTTTAAGTTAAACCAACAACATATTTTTTTACTTCAACATGGATTAAAAATGAAACAACATTTTTTTTACCCCCAACTATACATTTAGTCTGTGACTGAACACATACCGCAAATATTTTCCACAAATCTCCATTGCTAATCTGAGTGTGAGAACATCAGAATCGGGAGTCCTCATGACTCTCCCCCGGCTGACCCTCCAGATGGCACTAGAGAAAAAAAACCCACCTGTCCACTAAAGAGCTCAATTAAAAGACCAATGCAAATTATGGCAAGCCTATTGTTCCACGTTTCCCTGCTCTCTGATTGGCTGGATGCAGATATGCTTTGGTATAAAAGTGGACCAGATCGAGGGTCTTGTGTGGCTTCAGATACTTAATCTCTTGCACAACCGAAACTCAAACATGCCTGCCTACATGGACATCACCCCTCAAGACAACGCTCACCATGCCAGGTAAGAAAGGAACAGAAATACTTGCAATCGAGTCATTTTAATCTATTCTCACAAACAATGACACTAAAAATGTTCTCTTGAATTCCAGGTGCAAACTGTACAGCTTGGAGAGAAAATGTTTCAGCAAAGTGGAGAAGCTGAAATCCTCTTTCGAAGACCACCTCCATCACGGTATCCCTGCGTCCGACATTTTGGAGAAGACCGTGTCCTTCTTCAGCTCGAAAAAGGCTTTAATCTTCCCGAGCGGCTACTCCAGGTGTTCTCGAGAGATTCTGCGTCTCTCTCCCACTCCAGATCAAGACGTGACGCCGTTGTTCTGAAGTGAACGTCCATCACAGACTGACCTGCAATGGAAAGGGTCAACAAGCCAAGCACTTGATGTGATCTGATCTTCTGTGTTAGCACATCTACCTCAGAGGAAAATAGCACTTGTTTGGACTTTGAATAAAGAATATCACCTGAAGCCGTGCATTGATCGTGATGCGCATCGGAGGACGTGTTGTGTGCATATAACTGTATTTTTCTCTTGAGGAGAAATGCACTGAATGTTTTGTCATGCTCTCTTTTGGAGGACATGCAAAAAAAAAAGAACTTTATTTCATTTTTTAAAGATACAGTGTATCATTAGATTACATTTGTGATGATTGATTGTTTTTAATCAGTTGTGTAATGCTCTCAAATGTTTCTGTAAAATAAATGATTTTTGATTGCATTCATGTCATCATGTGATTTTTATGCTGAACCTGACAAATGTTTATTTGAATTAGGGCAGGTAAAAAAAAAAAACACTTCTAAAACACACTGTAAATCCATAAACCTTTTTTTTTCTGAATCCAAACGTAAAACCCAAACAAATCCTGTCATTTTAAATTTACCAAACCACTAATTTACCTATTGAATACATGTACACGGGTATAGGAGACAGATAACATGCCTATGTCACATTAGCATTTAGAAGCATTGAAGGCGTTATAGGAAACAAGTGGAAAAGGTCAAAAGATGCAAATACGAAGCCATACAGATTATTCATATAAATGCCTATATAATGTACTAACAATGAGCAATTCATTTGTTACCGTATTTATTAATCTTTGCTAATGTTAGTTAATTAAAACACAGTGATTCATTGTTTGTTCATGTTATAGGCTCACGGTGCATTAAAGGGATAGTTCACTTTGTAATTAATTTTTGGTATGTTTTATCTTACCTCAAGGGCATCCAAGATGTAGGTGTCTTTGTTTCCGCAGTATTTTCAATTTTGGTATTTTTAGGTCAAACCGTTCTTGTGTGTCAGTCATATAATGGAGGTCTATGGTCACCACCTCAAAGAGCATGCACAGAGAAGTCCAAATTAAACATGATTTAATGACTCGTAAATGCAAGTACACGTTGATGGCCTAAGACACGAAACGAGCGGTTTGTGTGAGAAAACGAACAGTATTTAAATTGTTTTTACCAGGTGGTGACCATAGACCTCCATTATATGACTGACAGACACGAACGGTTTGACCTAAAAATATCAAAATTGAAAATGCTGTGGAAACAAAGACACCTACATAAAACATATCAAAAATTAATTTCAAAGTCAACTATCCCTTTAACTAATGTTAACAAATATAATTTCTGATTTTAATAATGTATTAGTTAATGTTGAAATTAACATTAACTAGGATTAATAAGTGCTGTACACTGTAAAAATGAATATGCTTTATCTAATCAAAAAAAAATTGTGGCAACAGATTACAAGCAGTATTATTAATTAAATGTAACAAATTAGAATTGAGTAATACTTAATCAAATTAATTCCTTAAAAGTTAACCATTTAAAATGAGTAAAACTTAAAACAACAACCAAAAAAAAAAAAAAAACATAAATTTAAGTCACCATTATGGTGATCAGTGTTTGTTTTAAAATGACGGTTTTCTCCATCAGTGATTCTGCTTGTTAACGTCAGTTCTTCAATGATGGCCATATAAAATAAAGAGTTCTTAATTAATCTTTGACATCTGTCTGTTAGTGAGATATTTTTGTTAATTTTTTTTGGTGTAAACTTTACTAATTTTAAATGGTTAACTTTTAAGGAATAATTATTACTCAATTCTAATTTGTTATATTTAATTAATAATAGTGCTTGTAATCTGTTGCCACAATTCCATTGATTAGATAAAGCATATTCATTTTTACAGTGTACAATAATTGTTCATGTTAACTAAAGTAGTTACATGTTAACTATAATTATAAAATGTAATATTTCATTTTATTCTTCCATCCAACATCCACACTGCTCAAATGGACTCACATAGCTGACATAAACGTAGTTTTAAGGTGAGTTTGTGGCAAGTCCGTTGACGTTGTTACTAGGGTTGGGTATCGTTTGAATTTGAACGATTCTGATTCCGATTGCGATTCCTTGTTCCGATTCCGGTTCCTAACGATTCTCGATTACGATTCTTTTAAGAGGCAGGGTCAAAAAAGTTTAGCCAACCTTGCTAACCAACGGCCTTTCTGAAGGAAATACTCCTTCTGTAAAAATACTCCTTTTGTCACAAATTTTGCATTTTGCCGAGATTTCGTTATTTTTAGAAAAGTGAAGCCACACTTTGGATCGCCGACGTAAGCTACTCATGTTCGACTCGCGTGGTTATGCCAACACTTCCGGTAGACGCTTCTTCGTTGGTGTTGTTCAGCGGTTTCTTCTTCCGCTCGGCGGACTGTGAATATCGAAACTAGGAATCGAAATTTTAACTTTTGAACGATTCCGGGAAAAACGAAAAGTTAGTCTCGGTTCCAATCGATACTCGATTCTCGATACCCAACCCTAGTTGTAACTGATGATTAGCAGTGAAACTCCCTGAGGACATGACGGACAGGTGTGTGAACGCCGATAAAGAGGACACACTTCTATTGTTCCCTAAGGATCATTGAGAGCTGAGTGTGGGAAAACCCCAGTAGCTGCTGCTCTCAGTGCTTTTGTATACACACAATGAGCTGCCGAATGAGTTCATGTACACATGCAGAAGCCTATGAAAGCATATATAAGGTAGGACGCATCTGGTCAAGGCAGTCAAGCTATATAATGCGATGCTTTGGTGAAATATATATAAGAAAACGTGAAAGCTAATGATCTGAATTTTAACTTTATTTAGTTCTCTGACCTAGTTTTTCATCATCCAGTCGGGCCGTTTGCTTCCAGATGGTTGGTGACGTCAGGAAGAACAGAGTCTTCAGCGGCACTAATGCTTCATTCAGGACTCGGGATGCTTTTGTGTCCATTGATGTGAAGACAGAGAGTCAGTGTGGGAACCTCACATGAGATCTACTCACACTGACACACACACACACACACACACACACATCTGCTTCATCATCAGGCTGTGATGTCACTGCAGCAATCTCATAAATCAGGACATGAAATATCTGTGGAAAATGTTGAACTTTATGCACATAAATCCATGTGTATCTAATAAAGCGGCAACAACTGGAAACTAGAAAGCATTTAAACATCAGTTTAGTTTTTATGTATTTCATTATTCAGTATTTTTCTTATTAGTCTTTTCTCTTTCTGTTTTTATTAAGTTGAAACTTTATTCTTAAATTGTACCGCAATTTAGTTTATATTCGGTTGTTTTTTTAATAAAGCGTGATTTGACTTGATCTAGTAATACAGTTTTATATATTTGATTGATATTAAACGTAGGAATGTGAATCAGACGGCGTGTGCAGGAATGATGCGATGTGGAACGAGTCCCTGACGCCACGTGTTTCTAATGATGAGCGTGTGTAACTTCAGATCATCAGATCTCCACAGGTCAGCACTTTCCCAGATTCTCCCCTGAGACACAATAGAGGATCATTGAGCATGTGGCGGCCCACATCCCTCATTGTCTGCTTGAGCTCTTCCATTGGCTCCAAACTGTGAGAAAGTCCAACAAGCTCAAGCCTCACACATTCATATGGAGATTTGTGAGTATAAATAGAGGATCTGCAGCCGCTGTGAATCAGACTCGCTCTGCACAGAGATCCAGACATGACACCTACAATCATCTCAAAGGAGCATCTCCCTCTCAACAACAAGGTACATCACATGATCCTCCTTCCAGCAACATTACATCGCACTCTTCTCCATCACTGCTTATTCCAAGACACTTTCCTGACGCTTTTCTGTCTCCATCTGCAGCTGAGAAAGACAATCGTGGAGAAGATGTGCAGAGATGCTCTCATCTCATCATGGCTCCAGAGTTCCTGATTCCCAGCCGGAGAAAGCACAAATCCTGGAGACGATGAGATGAAAAAAACACTCCTCAGCAAAGACGTTGATTTATCCTGCAGCGCCCTCTGAAGGAACGCAAACGTGGACGCCAAGTCTACATTAGACACCGAGGATGTGGGCCACGTTTTGGTCCTTTCTGTCAGATTTTATCATTCACATCTGTGTTAGATGTCATTAACTATATTATTTCCGTCACTGGAAATGTATTGTGTATTGTTGAATACATTACAGTAATATACACCTTCTATGAAGGCAAATTACATGTTCACCTTGATATGCGAAATCTTTGCTTAATGTGAAGTACAAGTCTGGTTTTGAATATTTTATCAGTATGATAAACGCTCTGTTGTCCTCATAGGACATTTGATCATATAGAATCACATTTAAAGGTGGTTCAGTGTTCATTAAAATGCGATTAACTCACTTCTATGAGTGTGACACCTGTGGATGCACATGTCCTGATGTATTTTCCTTTACTGGAATATCTTAATTGTTGAGTATCTTGACGTTTAAGCTGTTATGCTTTAGGATGACCCCTCATGTGGAGGAATTTTAATAATGATTTGTGGTAAATTATTTGTCACATGACTTTTGTAAAGTTTATTAATATTTGATGTGTTCCAATATGCGTTTAATGTGTTTTGGAGATGTCTTCATGCAAATGATGTGATATGGTATCACCTTATTTATTTGCATTAATGATGACAACACAAAATAAATATAAAAAAGTCAAATGTACTTTCTGCTGTGGCATTTTGTTTTGTCGTGGTGGAATTCAGTTTTCTTTTTTTAAAGTGGAATTATATTGAGGAAAGAAAGCCTCAGATTTTATTAGATTGATTTCTCTTATAATGTTGATATATCTTAATCAATAAGTCTTATACAAGCTAAATGATAAACATCATCTAAAAGAAAGAATCGTCTAAAAAAAGGGTACAAAAGCTGTCACTGGGGCTGTACCTTTTCAAAAGTACCTAAAGGGTGCATATCGGTACCTTAATGGTACATATTAGCACCTAAAATGCCCATATTAGCACCTAAAATGTATATATTAGCACATAAATTTCCATATTAGCACCAAAAATGTCCATATTAGCACCTAAAATGTACATATTAGCACCTAAATGTCCATATTAGCTCCTGAATTGTACATATTAGCACCTAATGTCCGTTTTAGCACCTAAATGTCCATATTAGCACCTACAATGTCCATATTAGCACCGAAAATGTACATATTAGCACCTAAATTTCCATATTAGCACCAAAAATTTACATATTAGCAGCTAAAAAAATGCCCATATTAGCACCTAAAATTTACATTTTAGCACATATGTCCATATTAGCACCTAAAATGTCCATATTAGCACCTGAAATTTCCATATTAGCACCTAAAATGTACATATTAGCACCTAAAATGTACATATTAGCACCTAAAATGTACATATTAGCACCTAAAATTTACACATTAACACCTAAAATGTACATATTAGCACCTGAAATGTCCATATTAGCACCTAAAATGTACATATTAGCACCTAAAATGTACATATTAGCACCTAAAATTTACACATTAACACCTAAAATGTACATATTAGCACCTGAAATGTCCATATTAGCACCTAAAATGTACATATTAGCACATAAAATGTACATATTAGTAGGCTACCTAAAATGGACAAAATTTTTCCCTTTTGAAAAGGTACAGCCCCAGTGATGGCTTTTGTACCTTTTTTTTCTTTTTTTTCCAATTCTGTACAGCATGAATTGAAAATCCTCAACCTACATTTTCAGATTATGCTTTTGTAAATATTCTCATCAAGATACCTTCTAAAATGTACATAATGTCAGGATAGATGCTGTAATTATTTTTAATTTAAATTAGATCCTACTGGGAAATTATGCAAATTAAGTCCTGAACATTTAATATTTTCATAGCAAACTACTCAAAGTGACTCAAATTTGAATAACAATAAATCGTTTTATGAAAGGAAACTGTAAACAAACTGATGTTTTAATTTCACATATTATTTTATCTTTAAAATATAAAAGGACAGAAAAGTATGTCAAGTATTTACGGCACTTTGCAACCTGTAATTGATTGATATTTCCTGTGTTAGGGAACAGTTTGATCAGGTTAGACAGTGAACGTTTGGAGACGTGTGTCTGCTGTGGGTTTCGGTGGGACACACGTCTATTGTTGAGTAATTGAATTGAGTGAATGAAGAGAGCGTGAGAGAGAGAACTCACTCAAAGACCATCAGAGACAATAGACCTCAACTAAGAGACCAGGGGTCAGAGGTCAGCATGAATAGATTGCACTACAACGTTGCACTAAATAATCTCTATATATATTAATATTAGACATTTTAAAATAAAAAGGACTAAATCAAATGCTTTATTTTAAGAAATTAGTCGTCAGACTTGTGAAAATGTATGCTCATTATGACAAGAATTGAGCAGCAGAGGCGTGAGAAAGCTTGTAGGGAATCTGTCCTGCATTAAGACTCATTATCATGTGAATAGACACACTTCTATTGTTGTGTTTGTGTCTCAGTGTGAGAAACTCTGGAGAACAGAGTCACAGTTCTAGTGTCATCAGCATCCTAAACCCAAACACAACCTCAATATTTGACACACACAAGAGAGTCGACGACACACTTATGGGTATTTTTATTTATTTATTAGAATGCAGATTACAAACATACAATCATAACAGTTCATAAACAGAAATTATACAGCAAAAAAATAAATAAATAAATAAACATCAGAATAAAATTAATTTAAATAAAAAATAAATAAATAAAAATACAGTACATAGCTTAAATAGACAGACTTACAAACTAACTATATTCCTAGATTTTCACTTAAATATTTTAGAGTATAATTCAGTTGCTGATATCGCTTTCTTATTTTTAACCCTTATCCGAGACTCAAAATATATGTCAGTTTCCATTTGAAAAAATTTAAAACATGGCTTTGCTTTAGAGAATTTCGCTTTGTGAATATGGAATTTGCCGAGTAAAATAAAAAGGTTTACAATATTACACAAACTACTACTCTACAATCAAAATATGTAATAATCTGTTTCCCTTCAATTGTTATTGTATTCTTTGTTTTGAAAGACAAGTAACTTTCAACATTTTTCCAAAATGTAATGCAGAATGAACAACCATAAAAGAGATGAGGTAACGATTCTTCTTCTGTCATGCAAAAACTACAAAGATTTTCGACAGGTTTAAATTTAGAAATAAGCAAGTTTGTGGGATATATATTGTGTAATATTTTCAGATGTAATTCCCTAACTTTGTTTGAGATACAAAATCTAAAAGGAACAACACTTATGGGTATTTACACACATGCATGAGGATTTACATGATGTCACTCATGATGTCATCAGCAGTGTGACCAGAATCAGCAATATCACTATTTATTCTCCTTTACGCATCATTAACTTTTGCAATGACTAAGCTTTTGCATCAGGGACTTTTGTCATCTAAGCGCAAACATCTCTCACAAACGCAACTACAATATTATTTGATTATTTGCAAATTCCATTTTAAATGTATATGAAGGAAATTGCATGTTTGCAATAGAATAATAGTGCAGAGAAGGTGTGTGATGACTCCTGACGGGTTTCCTCCAGATGGTTGGTGACGTCAGGAAGAACAGAGTCTTCAGCGGCACTAATGCTTCATTCAGGACTCGGGATGCTTTTGTGCTCCATTGATGTGAAGACAGAGAGTCAGTGTGGGAACCTCACATGAGATCTACTCACACTGACCAGCACACACACACACACACACACATCTGGAGGCCTGGAGTCTTAGACAATAGAGACAATGACGTCTGAATTCCACAACTCTAAAGCTTTAGATACAAACGCATTTATCTACACTCTCAGAAAAAAATGTACAAAAGCTGTCACTGGGGCTGTACCTTTTCAAAAGGTACACTTTTGTATCCAAAGGCTACATATTGGTACCTTAGTGGTACATATTAGCACCTGAAATGTACATATTAGCTCATGAAATGGACATATTAGCACCTAAAATGTACATATTATCACCTAAAATGTGCATATTAACACCTAAAATTGACATATTACCACCTAAAATGTACATATTAGCTCATGAAATGGACATATTAGCACCTAAAATGTACATATTATCACCTAAAATTGACATATTAGCACCTAAAATGTACATATTAACACCTAAAATTGACATATTGGCTCATGAAATGGACATATTAGCACATAAAATGTACATATTAACACTTAAAATATACATATTAGGACCTTAAATGTACATATTAGCACCTAAAATGGACAAAAGTTTACCTTTTAAAAAGGTACAGCCCCAGTGACAGCTTTTGTACCTTTTTTTCTGAGAGTGCATACTAAAACACACATTTCTTTTCACTGCAGTTTGTATATAAATATTAAGAGCACTGTTTATTGTCAGTGTAAGTGCAACACACATATGGGCAACTAAAACAAGATCACCATAAATAAACGAATAAACACATTATGTATATATATATATATAGCTCCTCCACATGTGTGTACATCAGATCTCCACAGGTCAGCACTTTCCCAGATTCTCCCCTGAGACACAATAGAGGATCATTGAGCATGTGGCGGCCCACATCCCTCATTGTCTGCTTGAGCTCTTCCATTGGCTCCAAACTGTGAGAAAGTCCAACAAGCTCAAGCCTCACACATTCATATGGAGATTTGTGAGTATAAATAGAGGATCTGCAGCCGCTGTGAATCAGACTCGCTCTGCACAGAGATCCAGACATGACACCTACAATCATCTCAAAGGAGCATCTCCCTCTCAACAACAAGGTACATCACATGATCCTCCTTCCAGCAACATTACATCGCACTCTTCTCCATCACTGCTTATTCCAAGACACTTTCCTGACGCTTTTCTGTCTCCATCTGCAGCTGAGAAAGACAATCGTGAAGAAGATGTGCAGAGATGCTCTCATCTCATCATGGCTCCAGAGGTCCTGATTCCCAGCCGGAGAAAGCACAAATCCTGGAGACGATTCCAGTTCACATGCTGTCAATCAAGGCTTCTCCTGGTGTGTCCGTGAGATCCAGAGATGAGATGAAGACCGAAGCTCTTCCAGAAGTCAAAAAGTGCCTCGACCAGAACACCTTCAGCGAAGAGATGAAGCTCAACAAGAGCGCCACCTGGAGGCCGTGCTAGATCTTGAGCTCAACTCGGACCACATTGGTCATATTGTAAAGCTCTGCTGCTTGTTTTTAATTTTGTTTTGTTTTTACAACATATTGAATGTATCTTTATCTGGGCTTATAATAAGTTTCTAACATTTCTTTCAAAAGTGAAAGATTCTTCTCTAATCTGAACAACATGTTTGTTTGTTTTCTAAGTGTGGCCAATATTTGGACGCACTATTATGATTGTTGAGATTTATTTGAAACCCGTCTGGGCTTGTATTTGTGCAGTGTTTCTAAGGAAATAATAATCAGACTGTATCAGATCTGATGATAAAGATTGTGATCTTTCTATCTGTACCATGTACTGAACTGCCTTTTATAAGGGCATTTACTTTTTTTTAAGTAAATGTAAAAACCTTTTCACTGTGTAAGTGAAATCATGTTTCCTTCTGTGAAGGAATTATGAACTGAAAAGGCCATTGAATGTATTTCAATCAGTCTGTGGCGGAATAAAACAATCAAAAAAAAATCTCTGCTTTTGTCTATTCATTTTTCACTTTGTATGAATCACACACATTGTTATTTATTCCTGCGTGGGTTTATGTATTAGGCTGGATGCTCATGATGGCATTCTTGGGTTGTTTTTAATGTTAAAACGTGCTTTCACCGCATTTTTGTTCCTATAGAGGACATCATTAACTAATGAAAATGCCTTTGCAATTATTATTACTCTCAAACACGCAGGAATGTTTTAAAAGCCCTTTGGATATTCAGGTTTGGGAGGGAATGTGACATAAATGGCATTGAGTGATTTGATTCTGATGTGTAAAAGTCCTATATATATAATATATAATTTTAATATTTGTTTATTTTTCTCACAGAAAATTAAATGATTTTTAAACTGACTGATATTTTAAATGTACATTTATGTTGTTCTATCCATGCAAAGAGGACTTGGGTGTGTTTAAAGCTGCAGACTAAAAAGTCAATTTTGGATTTTTATTTAACCCAATTTTTCATGACTATATTGGGTTTTTAAACATTTGAGATGGTCAAAAACAATTTCTTCTTTCAGAGTCCCAAAATATTGAGATTTATTGAGGTTTTTTGGGATGCTAATGACACTGAGCTGTGATTCTGGGTACCAGAGCTTTCCCACACTGAACAATAGACATGTGCCTATTCAGATGCTAATGGCCGCTTGATCCTATAATAAAAATTCCCTCGGGAGACTGTTGAATGCTTGTCATCTAATGACAAGATAAACCCCCTTTGACTACAGGTTAACGTATGTGACGTATATGCGTGCACTGAATCACGGTTGTGGATCTTCAGGTGACATTAATGCAACTTAAACACTTAAAGGGAAGTTAAATGCTGTGTTTACGGGATTTACCACCAAAAATTTGTTCTAGGATTGTTTACTCACATTATGAACAAGGTAAAACATTATTTCTGAATGTTCTCTGAATGTTAAATGTTATTTATTTATTTATTTATTTATAAAATTTGCAAACAATAGAATTGTGAACATTAAGGGAACATTCCATTCCAGCAACTTTGTTACTTTTGAGTGTTCTCTGAACATTCCGAAACAAGTAGTAACATTTAAAAATGTTAGATGAACGTCAAGCTAAAACATTTTTGAAAAAAAAAAATAGGAAAAATAATGAATATATATACAGTATATATATATATATATATATTAGGCCTGTGCAAAGATTAATGTGATTAATCACATCCAAAATAAAAGTTTGTATTTACATATTATATTTGTGTGTGCTGTGTATAATTATTTTGTATATATAAATACACACATGCATGTATACATTTAAGAAAATGTGTTATTCATTTATAAAATATTTATATAAAATATAGATTATGTATTTATACATACAATATTTACGTGCAAATAATTCTTAAATCTATACACGCATGTGTATGTATTTATATATATAAAATAATTATACACAGCACACACACATATATTATGTAAACACAAACTTTTATTTTAGATACAATTAATCTCAATTAGTCTTTGCACAGCCCTAATATATATACTAAAATATCTTTCATATTACATATTATCTTATCTAATACATAATATTACATCTAATACATCATATTACATAATATCTTTCATATTACAAAATATACATTTTACATTTTTTTTTTGCAAAAACAAACATGTGCATCTTTCCTAAAGGCTCTTATTTGTTTATTATCGTTAATAATCAGTGTTAAATATTATTATCAAAGCTCTTTTCCCATTCTTTTTAGTAATGTCAGTATTCTGTGCGTGTGCGTAAAAGTTGGAGGAATAGTGCCGCATGATGGCATGATAAAAGTTTCATATGAGGTCACTCCCTTGACCTCTGACCCCTTGCTCTCTTATTGAGATCTATTGTCTCTCTGAGGGTTTGTTTTTAACAGCCTGTTCATTCTCTCAATTCAATTAAACAACAATAGATGTTTGTCCGCATTCATATGCACTTTAAGCTTTTAAATAAGTGCTGCTTCATTCAGTATATTTATCAAGCATTAGTAAAAGTATTAATACACTGATATTTTGCAGTCTAATGCAATGCCATTCAGGTATTTAGTTTGACTCCAGTCTTTAAACACTTCGAGACATCTTAAAATAAATGAAAACACATACAGTAGTTGAGTTGAGCTCAGTTTATTTTTCTTTACGTATGGAAAATATAATACACTGGACTTTCACTAATGAAAGCATTTATTTTCAAACAAGCCTCTTCAGAAGCACAAATGTCAGTAATAATGTGAACATAACACATTATATCAGATTTACAATAACGTAAATACAGTTAACATATACAGCAGTATATAGAGTGTACATGTATAGATGAAAATCTATATAAACGATATTCATTAACCCTCATGGAGGGATTGCGCATTCTTTTCAGAATTACAAAAATGAAATTTAATTTCTTAAAACTCCTCATTGAGGACAACAATATACTGATAGAGGTTTATCAATAATGATCAGGAAAGGCTTTTTGCTAGTTGCAAAAATGAATAGTGTTTCAACATGAAGCCAAAATAAAGCTGATTTGACTTTATAGTCACACAATACATCACCTCAAAGGTGAAAATTATACCCACAGGATATGGAAAATGCAGTTTAATGCACTGTTATACTAATTATTAGTGGTATCGATGTATTTTACAATACAAGATATTTTCTCAAAAAGAGAAAAGAGAAGTCTTCATAGAAGATCGAATCATAGAATCATCATTAATGTCTAATATAGACGTCAGTATATGTTCCCGTCAGGATCTCTTGAGTCTTCATAGAAGATCGAATCATCAGAGCACTTTGCAGTACAAATATCTCTTCCAAACTGGAACTCATGAAACAGTTTTTCTCCAAAAGAGAAGCTGAAACGACACAGTCCGCTGAGTCTAGTGTAGATGTTCAGTGCTGGTCGCTGTGAGATCTAGCACGGCCTCCAGGTGGCGCTCTTGTTGAGCTTCATCTCTTCGCTGAAGGTGTTCTGGTCGAGACACTTTTTGACTTCTGGAAGAGCTTCGGTCTTCATCTCATCTCTGGATCTCACGGACACACCAGGAGAAGCCTTGATTGACAGCATGTGAACTGGAATCGTCTCCAGGATTTGTGCTTTCTCCGGCTGGGAATCAGGAACTCTGGAGCCATGATGAGATGAGAGCATCTCTGCACATCTTCTCCACGATTGTCTTTCTCAGCTGCAGATGGAGACAGAAAAGCGTCAGGAAAGTGTCTTGGAATAAGCAGTGATGGAGAAGAGTGCGATGTAATGTTGCTGGAAGGAGGATCATGTGATGTACCTTGTTGTTGAGAGGGAGATGCTCCTTTGAGATGATTGTAGGTGTCATGTCTGGATCTCTGTGCAGAGCGAGTCTGATTCACAGCGGCTGCAGATCCTCTATTTATACTCACAAATCTCCATATGAATGTGTGAGGCTTGAGCTTGTTGGACTTTCTCACAGTTTGGAGCCAATGGAAGAGCTCAAGCAGACAATGAGGGATGTGGGCCGCCACATGCTCAATAGCCGCGTTTCCACTGCCGGGCCAGGGCCGGGCCGTGCTAGTGCGTGCCAGGGCCAGTCGCGTTTCCACTGTCACTTCCGGGGCTTGATCGGGGCTTCCTCAGGGCCAACGGCCAGGATTTCTGGCCCGTCGAATACCTTGGGCCAGAGGGGGCCAGCTCGGGCTAGAGGCGTGTTCAAGGTAAAGGCGGAGTTATGGAAGGTTATGATCTGAAGCAAGATGCACAGGGGTGTCCATGTTTAACCGATTAACCGTTTAAAATTGCATAACATTTTAATTTGAACTGTAGGCCTATGCCAAAATCTGCGCAAAAATATATAGGCTACATATCGACGAATTTTCAGATATTTGTTTGATTTTTTTGCCCCTTAAACATTTAAAATATTTGACAAATTAATATGAAAAAAATATATATTTTACTGGTTTTCTGAGGCCAAATTAGAACCTGGAAATGATATTTTCCCCGCAGTGCTGAATGAGAAGAGCCATAACCACAGCCTACAGAAAGGGGATTTATGGGTGATTTAGGCTATAATAAATGTGTCTGATAATAAAATAAAATAAAATAACGATGCATTAATTGTTTATTAATAAACTATTGTTTTCTAAATGATTTTCGGCTAAAAACAATTCTCCATCTCCGGATGCACATTTAGAGAGAAATTAAGCAACAAAAACATAGAAGA
Source organism: Pimephales promelas (assembly GCF_988280905.1). Lineage (NCBI taxonomy): Eukaryota > Metazoa > Chordata > Actinopteri > Cypriniformes > Leuciscidae > Pimephales > Pimephales promelas. The sequence continues at coordinate 29,199,060 of NC_142789.1, read as the reverse complement.
TATTGGCTTTCGATTCGAATTTGTTCGTTTTAAATTGGACATTTAAAGCTTTAATCTACAAAGGATATAACCTAAAGCTTTAAATGTCCAATTTAAAACGAACAAATTCGAATGCGGTGGCTGTTTCAGGTCTCGCGCTTCAGTTCACGGAAATCATGAAGCGCGCCTTGATTAATTGTTAAAGCACAACGTTTTCTTGTTATTGTGAGTTTACGCAAATAAATGTATTTGCGAATAATGTATTATTATTTTCTGTATGACCAGAAATTAAAGAGTATTTTAAGTTGTTTCCACTGAAAGAAATGCAACGAAACTGTTCACATGGGCGTCTCGCAGCCATCAGTGCGTGCTCCACACACACTGGATATGCGCTGATATTTGTCAAAAATATTTTGTTTATTTGTGCTCTGTTCCTTTTTTGGATAAAGGCGTCTTCTACATATGCAGCCTAATAAAATGTTACAATAATAATGATGATGGTTATTATTATTATTATTATTATTTGCAGACACGGAGTTTTTGTGAAATGGACGTTTTGCTTATTTTCAATTGGCAATTTCAGTTTGAAGGGTGATGGAAATGCGGCAACTGCTCCGTACTTGCTGCGTTTTATTTCTATAAATTAATTTCGTTTCAAATGGGGTCCAATCAGTTATTAAAGTTGTTAAAAATTAACTTTACTTTACCAAAAAATTAAAATTAACTCTGTATCTCGAGGTTGCGGCGCGCACACTATGCACCGAGTATTAACCGATGGGCCTCGGTTAACGGTTAATAAATAACTTGAAAACGTGCCCGCAGCCCTACTTGTTATATCGCGCAAAAAATCGCTGCTTAAAATGGAGAATCGCCTGTACTGGTCTCGGGACACTATTGGAGCCACCACGGCAGGTGAGTTAATATACGCTATCTTCCTAATTTAAAAAATAAATTAATTCATAATACCCGCTGAAATGGGTTGGGTTTTATGACGTTTGATCCAGAAAGGTGTGTTAGGGGTGGGGTCTGGGGCAGCGCTGTGGGGCTACTGGCCCGGCAGTGGAAACGCAAGCCCGGTGCTTGAGGCCCGAGGCCACTAGCTCGGCCCAGCTCGCTGTTAGCTCTGGCCCAGCCCTAGCCCGGCAGTGGAAACGCGGCTATTGATCCTCTATTGTGTCTCAGGGGAGAATCTGGGAAAGTGCTGACCTGTGGAGATCTGATGATCTGAAGTTACACACGCTCATCATTAGAAACACGTGGCGTCAGGGACTCGTTCCACATCGCATCATTCCTGCACACGGCGTCTGAATCACTGTGTAAAGCAGTGTTTGATTCACATTCCTACGTATTAATCAAATATATAAAACTGTATTACTAGATCAAGTCAAATCACGCTTTATTAAAAAACAACCGAATATAAACTAAATTGCGGTACAATTTAAGAATAAAGTTTCAACTTAATAAAAACAGAAAGAGAAAAGACTAATAAGAAAAATACTGAATAATGAAATACATAAAAACTAAACTGATGTTTAAATGCTTTCTAGTTTCCAGTTGTTGCAGCTTTATTAGACACACATGGATTTATGTGCATAAAGTTCAACATTTTCCACAGATATTTCATGTCCTGATTTATGAGATTGCTGCAGTGACGTCACAGCCTGATGATGAAGCAGATGTGTGTGTGTGTCAGTGTGAGTAGATCTCATGTGAGGTTCCCACACTGACTCTCTGTCTTCACATCAATGGACACAAAAGCATCCCGAGTCCTGAATGAAGCATTAGTGCCGCTGAAGACTCTGTTCTTCCTGACGTCACCAACCATCTGGAGGAAACCCGTCAGGAGTTATCACACACCTTCTCTGCACTATTATTCTATTGCAAACATGCAATTTCATTCTTATACATTTAAAATGGAATTTGCAAAAATATATCTATTATTTAGAATCAAAATAATATTGTAGTTGCGTTTGTGAGAGATGTTTGCGCTTAGATGACAAAAGTCCCTGATGCAAAAGCTTAGTCATTGTAAAAGTTCATGATGCGTAAAGGAGAATAAATAGTGCTATTGCTGATTCTGGTCACACTGCTGATGACATCATGAGTGACATCATGCAAATCCTCATGCATGTGTGTAAATACCCATGAGTGTGTCGACTCTGTTGAGGTTGTGTTTGGGTTTAGGATGCTGATGACACCATAACTGTGACTCTGTTCTCCAGAGTTTCTCACACTGAGAAACAAACACAACAATAGAAGTGTGTCTATTCACATGATAATGAGTCTTAATGCAGGACAGATTCCCTACAAGCTTTCTCACGCCTCTGCTGCTCAATTCTTGTTGAAAAAAAAATCATTAATTTTTTAATGAATTAGAAGCCTTTTTTTATCAAGTATAAAGTCAATAACTCTTTGTTCATTCATGTCATTAATAAACACATGCATCTTATTGGTGCTTTAACTTAAGCCCTACCAGTAAATTTAGTGAGAACAATGGTAGAATCTGCATGAGACAGAGTATATTTTTAAATCAGATGCATGAACATACAATGATGTGAATAAGTATGCTAAAGTTGCCTAAAAAGAGGAATAAAAAAAAATCATCTTTTGGAAATTGATCTTAATGCCTTAATTAGAAAAATGAGGAAAATCCAACCTTTAAGGACACCAATTTTCTTTGTGAATGAATAATGTTTCATAAATAAATAAATGTTCTTTCTTAAAAACACAGGGTGCATAAGTCAGGACACCCCTATGTTAAATTCCCATAGTCAGGCAGATTTTTATTTCATAGATCCAGGATAATATGCATCCTCCTGATAAAGTTCCCTTGGACTTTGGGATTAAAATATCCCCACATCATCACACACCCTTCACCATATCTAGAGAGATCGGCATGGGGTGCTTTCCATAAAATCATCTTTCAATGCAAATCAAACCAGCTATTAGGCGAAGTTGCGAACTGAAATAAAACCATGCCAATCTGTCCAAACCTATTCAGAACACTGTATGTGTATTTGATTTGTGGGCAAAATAAACCCCAATACAGAATGAACATGGTGCTCAGATCTATAAATACATGAACAGGAACTATTGATGCATAACAATATTCCAAATATATTAGTGAAGCTCTGAGGTCATTTCACAGATCCGACAGTTATAATGAAAATATCATGATTATGGGTTACATATAAAAAGAAGGCACATCCAAACTAACCAAATCACATTAGTTTTCACATTAAACATCACACCAGATGTTAAATCACTCAATTTATGAGGTCCAAACATCGAAAAGTAAATGAAATAATATCTATGTTAATAAATATTTCATAGAAATAGACATAACATGAAAATAAATAAAAGTTTATTTAGACACGCTGAGTATTAATACTCCAAACTCAAGTTTCATTTGAATTTGATTATGTTCATTTTCCCGTATTTGAGGCGTGGTTTACGAATGCCCGGCGCCGTTTATTGGGTGCTAAGAATGTCTATCAAATGCGCCTAACACAAGTATTATGTGCAGTTTAACATAGATGTTGAAGTTGTTATTTGCATTGGAAATTGTTTGCGCTTGTACTTCACAAGTTTAAAAAAATTAAACTAAATGACTAAAGTGTCTACAACTTTAATTGGGTAACGTTACGTGCACAGCTGAAAGTTATGCTAAGCGGTAGCTGTATATTGATATTTAAAAGCAACACAACTTAGTCAGTGGCACAATTTGATATTAATAAATACCACTTACCATAAGTTAAGTGGACTTCGTCGACGACGCTCATCCAGGCCTCGGGACTGCCGAACAGAAGTTGGTATCGACAATTCTTTATCGCATTTTCTTTCTCAGGACACAGCTGAGCGGCAGATATTCCAAGGTTGACTGCCTCCTGTACCTGGTCCTCCATTATAGGGCGATTAATGGCGAGACAACAAGTCTCGTGAAGTTTAACGCCAAAAGCTGCTCATTTTTCAAAATAAACATGCATTTTAAACTACTTAAAACAATATCTAAGGCTGCATCAAAAGGTAGCTTCGCGTCTGCTGCCATGTTGAAGATGTAAACAAACTGCTTCGGTGTGTCGCATAGATGTCGTCATCGTCTTGCTCCTCCCTCCCCGTTCTGTGATTGGTTCCCTAAATGAGGCGAAAATCTGGCCATGGTTTCCAGACTGACTTTCAGCGTGAATAAAATCGCGTTGCGGGAAGGCAGCATGAGGAAACCCAGACTAGAAACATGCATCAACCATTTCAATTTATCCGTTAAATAAAACACCTCACCTGTTGAGTAATAAAAACACCATCATCTCTACGTCGCTTTTCTTTTCAAATCCAGTTCTCCATCTCTGAAAAGAGCTAACAGCTCCATAGCTAACGGGTCCAGGCTCCTAAAATATGTTTCCGCTCCAAGTTAAAACAGAGAAATGCATTTGATCATTTCATTCATGCATTAAATGCATTAACTATCCTAAGAGCATTTTAAGTCAGCAGGGTTGCCAACTTTTGAGTTTTGCTTGGAGTGAGATTTTTTTTTTGAGGGGGGGGGGGGGGGGGATATAAATTATTGTTCTTTTCCATGATTTAGTAAAACTATATTGAGACCTCTGTCCTTCTAGGGGGGTTCGGGGGCATGCTCCCCCGGAAGAAAATTTTGTACATTTTAAGGTTAAATGCATCAATCGGGTGCACTTTGAGAGCTCAAAATTAAGAGTTTTAATCGGCTTCAAATCATGAAATGTGACATTCAACAAAGCAAAAGCCTCGACTTGTACCTGGACATAAAGAGGGATCAAACATCTTTTTAGTTATGATATAAAGTCTATGATATAAAGACTTTATGATATAAAGTCTCAGTCTCTTTTAGGATAACAAACGATTATTATAATAATGTAATAATGATTTATATAATTATTCCTATTACGTAAAATCAATATTGGCCTAGTCTATAAATGTAGGCTGCTGTATAAATGAAAATGAATATTTCAAAAGTATATTTTACTTACACTATTGTATAGGAAAATTACAATAGTTTTGTCCTAATTTCTTGACTTGCAAGAAATAAACCCTTGAGCTTTTATTTTGGAGAAAACACCAGATGAGAAGAGAGAGTAAAAGGCAAAATCCGGATTCGAACTCGGGTCGAACACGTCAAAGTTTGCTATCAGCACCTCACGCCCTCGCCCTATGCCACTGTAGGTATTTAGTGAAAGATATCTTTTTTGCTCAAAAGACAGGCACGTAGTGCAAATGTACGCTCTCAACTCACGTTCAAGGTCATAGGCAGCGCAGCGTCTCTCTGTGCATCGCAAAAGCCCGTGTTGACAGTTTGTTAATATAAAGCGGGAGATTACCAGATACAGTATTTTGCTCGTGCCCTGTGGGTGTTGTAGCCTAGGCAACTGTATCACGTGCCGTTTGAACTGACGCGCTACTGCGTTCTTCTGTCACATTTAAAAGCGCCAAAACGCTCCATATGAATGCGTGAGTGTCACGCCAGCTGCGTGAGAGTTGGCAACCCTGCTGAGTCAGACAAGCACGCGCGATCGGTACGCAATTTCCCGCTAAAACCATCCCGACATTGTATAAAATATAAACACCTGTAATAGGCTTCCCATATAAGGGAAAGACAAAAATACTTTTTGGATGAAGGATTGATTATGTATTTATGACATTCACACACATGTACGGAAAGCCTAAAGGGACATGATGAGGAAAAATAAGATGTCATGAAAAACGTATTATATTACTCGCGTTCCATTGAGAAATGTTGCATTCGCTTGCAAAGAACACAAGTTTGGCAAGGGAACACAAACTTTCTTGGGGGAAAGCAGGTTTTGCGAGTGAATGCAGTTTCTTGGGGAATGAAAAAGCATTAAAATATAGCCTATTTTTCCATTACCATGTCACTTAAGTAGGCCTACTAATGTAGAAAAGTTTCACATTATTTATTTTTATTTTCTTAAAAAAATAATTGAAAAAATCTGGACATTAATCATGTAATAGTTTTATGAGGCACTTGAATCTATTCGCAGCCCTAATATTTTAAGTCATAATTTCATTTTATAATATTAAAAGAAAATCCAAGTACCTGGTTTGAGTATAGCCTACACAATCTCCATATTAACTAAAAGCAGAAACATGTGGCAGTTTTTATATGCAAGCCTGTTATGGAGCAGGAAATCTTCATAATACATGAAATAAAAGACTGAGATGTGATTTGTAAAAAAAGATAACTTTGTTTATTTTCTATTTTTTTGGACACAGTTGTCCATTTGTATGGCTTGAGATCATTGTTGAATCACAATACTTATATAGAACAACATTGGCTCCATTAAAGGAGCTTTGGGTTTAAAACTCTTTGTGCAGTTCAAACAAAAACAGCATTCATTTACAAACACAAAGATTAAATTGCAGTGTAACTGCCAGAAACAATGCATATAATGCATAAAACGGAGCATTTGTAAAAACAAAAATATAAAAATATTCTTTTGAGCAAGAAATATAAATCCAAATGTAAAATCATTAAGACATATATACAAAGTTATAGTCATTAAGTCTTCTTGATGTTTAGAGCTTTTCAGGTGATGTTCATTCTTCCGAGCACAACGCTGCTACATCCTCTGAGTGATCCGGGAAAAGACGCAGGATGTCACGGGAATATTTGGAGTATCCGTCATGGGAAAGTAAAACTCGTTTGAGGGTGAGGAAGGACACGGCCCTCTCCAGAAGATCTGACGTGTGGAAGCCGTTCTGAAGGTACTCTCCCAGAGCAGATTTCAGCTTCTCCAAACTGTTGCCACACTTTCTTTCCAAACATGTAAGAACACATCTGAAAACAACAACACAATCACTTCAGCTCATGTGCATTTAAAAGATTAAAGCTGAATAAATACCAGAGGATAATGCTTTATGTACAGTATATCCCTGAGTTTGTGAAGCTCTCACCTTGCGTGTTGAACATGTTGAGTCTTGAAGCTGCTCTGGAAAGACACGTCCATGTAAGTCGCCATGTTGAAGTTCAAGCTCAGTTTGGACTGAAGCTGTGAAATGTCGTCTCGTGATCTTGCATTTATACTCGCACCTCACTCCTCTCAGCCAATCAGAAGTCTTGTGAACAATGTGTTGATGAGTGCATCGGTGGGATGTTCTCCTCACCGCCATCTGTCAGTAAGGTCACTCATAGTCGTCTTTATGAATGTGGGGATGCAGGACATTTCAGGTTCCCACAAGATGTTCAACTCAAGAGTTGACTTGTAAATAATGCAGAGGACACAGTCAATATGCTCTGAAAATCTGTTTTAAAATAATAATAAAAAATGTAAAGAGTTATTCATTTCAGCACAGGTTTAAGCTTTATTGTCAATTTCAAACAAAAACAAAAGGAAAAAAAGTTAAAGTAGAAATTTCATTTGGGTTTAGGCTTCATTTCTATGAAGTGAATTTGAAAATACAAGAGAGTTAAAAATTGATAGAGATGATTTTTGATCTTGTCAGTGCTAAACGAACACTTGTGGACTCTTGAAAGTCTAACATGCTTTAAGAATCCAGGATAAAGCTTGTGCATGTGTGTAAATACCCATAAGTGTGTCGACTTAAATATTGAGGTTGTGTTTGGGTTTAGGATGCTGTGACTGTGTTCTCCAGAAACCATTCCGACATACGTCTAAAATATAAACACTTATAATAGGCTTAACACAGTGAATCAGGGTAAAACAAAAACATTTTTGGAGGAAGGATTCATTATATAGATTGATATAGATTACAATCACCTTGTCACTTAGTTACACTCTCAGAAAAAAAGTACGAAAGCTGTCACTGGGGCTGTACCTTTTCAAAAGGTAAACTTTTAACCATTTTAGGTGCTAATATATACATTTTAGGTGTTAATATGTCCATTATAGGTGCTAATATATACATTTTAGCTGTTAATATGTCCATTTTAGGTGCTAATATATACATTTTAGGTGTTAATTTTAGGTGCTAATACGTCCATTTTAGGTGCTAATATGTACATTTTAGGTGCTATGGACATTGTAGGTGTTAATATGTCCATTTAGGTGCTAATAATTGCATTTTAGGTGTTAATATGTCCATTTAGGTGCTAATATTTACATTTTAGGTGTTAATATGTCCATTTAGGTGCTAATAATTACATTTTAGGTGTTAATACGTCCATTTAGGTGCTAATATTTAAATTTTAGGCGTTAATATGTCAATTTTAGGTGTTAATATGTCCATTTTAAGTGATAATATGTCCATTTTAGGTGCTAATATGTACATTTTAGGTATTAATATGTCCAAGGTGTTAATATGTCCATTTTAGGTGCTAATATGTACCATTAAGGTACAAAAGTCTACCTTTTGAAAAGGTACAGCCCCAGTGACAGCTGTTGTACCTTTTTTTCTGAGAGTGGGTGCTCTGTATTAATGCATCAAATTTGCACATTTTTTTATCCACACTAGAACTGTGACTCTGTTCTCCAGAGTTTCTCACACTGAGACACAAACACAACAATAGAAGTGTGTCTATTCACATGATAATGAGACGGGCAAATACTAATAAAAACCCAGGGTCAGGGATTTAAACTCTCAGTAGTTTCCCACGTCATTCACGTTCACTTCAAAATCACTTCTGTGCATAAGGTTTTTAAGTTTATCAACATTTTTTAATCCGGGCCAATTTAAACAGAAAATATCCTGATATTTAAGTAACATTTTTAAAATTTTGAAGGATTTATAACTGTCTAGCTATAAAAAAAAAAAGTTTAAAGGTCCAGTGCGGCACACGGCACAGATGATTCAGGATTTGGGCAGCGAGTTACTCCCATGAGAACAGACACACTTCTATTGTGCGAGTGATTTAATGTGATGAATACAGAAGTGTGTGAATCTCTGAGACTCCAGCAGTGACAGCAGTCAGAATAAAGATCTGTTCGAAAGCAGCTGCGTGTTCATTGAGCTTCGAGCATGTGGCGGCCCACATCCCTCATTGTCTGCTTGAGCTCTTCCATTGGCTCCAAACTGTGAGAAAGTCCAACAAGCTCAAGCCTCACACATTCATATGGAGATTTGTGAGTATAAATAGAGGATCTGCAGCCGCTGTGAATCAGACTCGCTCTGCACAGAGATCCAGACATGACACCTACAATCATCTCAAAGGAGCATCTCCCTCTCAACAACAAGGTACATCACATGATCCTCCTTCCAGCAACATTACATCGCACTCTTCTCCATCACTGCTTATTCCAAGACACTTTCCTGACGCTTTTCTGTCTCCATCTGCAGCTGAGAAAGACAATCGTGGAGAAGATGTGCAGAGATGCTCTCATCTCATCATGGCTCCAGAGTTCCTGATTCCCAGCCGGAGAAAGCACAAATCCTGGAGACGATTCCAGTTCACATGCTGTCAATCAAGGCTTCTCCAGGTGTGTCCGTGAGATCCAGAGATGAGATGAAGACCGAAGCTCTTCCAGAAGTCAAAAAGTGTCGTGCCTCGACCAGAACACCTTCAGCGAAGAGATGAAGCTCAACAAGAGCGCCACCTGGAGGCCGTGCTAGATCTCACAGCGACCAGCACTGAACATCTACACTAGACTCAGCGGACTGTGTCGTTTCAGCTTCTCTTTTGGAGAAAAACTGTTTCATGAGTTCCAGTTTGGAAGAGATATTTGTACTGCAAAGTGCTCTGATGATTCGATCTTCTATGAAGACTCAAGAGATCCTGACGGGAACATATACTGACGTCTATATTAGACAACACTGACTTTTCCATTAAATGCATCTTGATAAGATGTGAAGGAAACACTTCCTTTATTATATTAAAGGTCATTCATAATCTGATAGCATGATGAAGAGTCGATTTACACGGCATGTTATACGAAATGTTATAATTTCTTGAAATGAATGACAAGAATCTTGCTTCATTATTAATTATGTGCTTATTTCCTTGCTTTGATTTCCTCTTAGATGATATTCATAGAGAGACTTTTTCTCTCTTTTTTTCTTTTTTTTTTTTCTCTGATGGGAACATAATACTGACGTCTATATTAGACAACATTGACTTTTACATTAAATGCATCTTCATGTCATTTTTTTAAAGCTTTTATTATTGTCCTTATCAGGGCTACAAAGATAATTTACCTAATATTACAAGCAAAAAAACATTTGAAAACAAAAAAAAAATTGTTTTTTGTCCATTTTTGGGATTGCTTGTTCTCTTTTGTCTTCAGTGAAGACTTTATCCAGGTCATCATCATGGACTTATGATACAGAATCAACGATTCAATCTGAATTTGCTTTGGTAAAAGCAATGCTACAGATGAAACAATTTCTGTAAAGGAAATATAAACCCTTTTTATTAATCAAACTTTTGAAGTTAAAGTTTTTCTTTTTTAAATAATCATTTTCAGCTTGGAAAAATATTGATACTGCTATTAAGTACTTTTCTGACTCTGTCTTCTGTGAAGCCACAAGCCGTAATGTGATGCAAATGTACTCAAAAGTCTTTTATAAAGAAGTGCAGTCACCCATGAATCATGTTCTGTTTGTGATTTGGAGAGTTCTTCAAATGAAATGTTGTGATATGTTATCACTGAATGAATGCAAATATCACTGAAAATAAAACAAAAACTTCATTATGTTTCCATCCATGTAAACTGAACCTGACAAAACACCAATAATAATAGATTAATACTATACGCATTTGTATAATATGAATTATGTTTAAGACAGATTTATGAACCAAAACACTACCAAAGCAAAGTTATGATTAGCAAATATTTTTTTGCATACTACATTTTAAAGAGAGTCTCATGTACAAGGTTAAAACAGCAGGAACTGATCTAGAAGAACTCTATATAGTAGAAAGAAAGTGATGTAATTGTCATGTGATGACTCAAAAAACATGGTAAATGACTAAAGGGATCGACGTATAGGCTGTGTCTCGATTTAAAAGGATATAAACACAGACATTCTATATTAAATAAATTACCAGAACTGTTTTAACGTACTTTTATTTAATTTATTTACACTGTAAACCCTAACGGTCAAAATTATTAATTGGTTTGAGTAGGACAAACCTAAATTCAACGAATTAGTTCAGTCAAATTAATTTTTATGAGTATTTAGCACTTTCTTTTTCTTTCAAGTTCACAGAACTGATATATTTGTAAACTGAACTGTTTCATTGTTTCGAGTTTTATGAAATTATTTATTTTAATTTAGACGAAAATTTAAGCTTAACTGAAATGGCTGGGATACTGTTTCCCAGCATGCTTTGCCGATGGCACTCAAAAGAGAGTGTAAATGCTAAAATTAAGTGCAATATAATGTTTTTTTTTTGTGTAAGATTAATGTTAGGTGTGAGATTTAGTAGTGATTAATGTTTTGTTATGCTAATTTAGAAGAATTTCTGTTAATGTTGGCTTTAGGATGGTGACAAGTGGTGCATTCAGCTTGATTTGAGAGCAAATTATCCCTTTATATTATTACGCTCATACAGTGCTTATAACATACTGTTTCTAATATGTTCGCATTTACTATGTCAGCAGATTAGCTTTTAAAGCTAACTAAGTTTATTCTATTAAAAGTGATTTGAGTTCTGCCAACTTATTCGGGTTTACAGTGTACTTCATAGATTTAAGTTATAGTAACTAATTAGTACTATTAACTTTATTTACCCAAGTTATCTTAACTATAAGTTATTGAGTTACTTGGAAACCAATCAAATATTTTTTTATGCTTAAATAAACTTAAATGATTTAAGGCAACCGGTTTCCTCAAACGGTTTGAGTTGAACTAACTCATCAGGTTTTTCAGTGTATTTTTCTATGTATTTTTTGAGACTATGTGTGTTTTTATACCTTGTGGTAATGTTGTGTGTTGTGCCTTGTTTTTTTTTCTGCTGGCTGTACAAATAATTGCCCTTCGGGGACAATAAAGTAACCTTGACCTTGATTAGTTCAGGGAAGTGCCTATGATGTCCAGAAAAGCTGATCTGTTCAAACATTCGGAAAATTATCAGGATATAAATAGGGAAAATCAACAAGCGTTTTTGCTGTAATCTAAGTATAATAGAAATGGATTTTGTCTGCAGGACACTGATCTATATCTGCATAGATTCTGAAGTGCTTTTCAACTCTGAGCGTCCCTGAGCGTTCACTACAAAAATAACTTTTACTGCTTATTTACACACATAGTTACTTCTAAAAGAGCCTCTCATCCAAAGCATCTGTATGAAGTGTGGTCCAGTTTGTGCTTCAACACCTTTATGTTTGTAGCTGAGATCCTTAACCTTTGACCCACCAGTACGCCACGTATATTAAAGGGAGTCCGGTTTTAGGAGCGTTTCTTGTTGCTGTTGATTCCTGCGTTCTGCTGTGTGATGATAAAGTCCAGGATGAGCTGGGCAGATTTCCTCGGCCGCTCCATCACCACAGAATGACCACAGTTGTCTAGCAAATGAACCTGGGATCCTGGGACGGCTTCGGACAGAACTGAAGCCCCGGACACGTCCAACACCTGCAGGATACGGTATAGTTTAATCTTTAATGAGGTCACAATGGTCGATGAAATGCATTTTTTCAATGGCTGATTCTTAAACTAACAATTACATATGTGATTTCAAACCTTGCAAAGAAAGCAATACCCTTAATCGGTGAAAGTGCCTTTAAAGTTTTAACACCGTTTTCCTGGTATAAATCGCAAAATCAGCTAAAATTTGACTGTTTTCCGACAATGACTCAATTTAAAAGGAAGATAAAGGACTATTTGAGTACTAGATGCACATGTGCTCTTACTGAGAGCTGCTGGTGATTATGTTGAGATTATGTTATATTGCCAACAATGTACTTTTTTTTTATATGTTTTGTATATGTATTTTTTTTTTAATATGGAACTATTTATTCTGCTGTCTTGGCCCGGACTCCCTTGAAAAACAGATTCTGAATCTCAATGGGACCATTTCCTGGTAAAATAAAGGTAAATTAATTAATTAATTAAAGCACCATATCATTTAAACTTTGTCAAAGTAAGTTTGGAATTGACATTTCTAAAGTAAATTCTAGCAGTATCACATCAGTTTCTGTGTGTTTAGCAATGCATCACACATCACAAACCGTGGCATTACTTTTTCACAACATGTTTTGTGCCCACATTGCTCAAAATGTAATGTTGAAGGTCGGAGCAAATGTAGTTCATTGCACCACACCCTATTATTAAGATATTCTTGTACCTTTTTCTTTTTTTAAATGATTTGGAGATTTTATGTTTTAGAAAACATGTTAATGTGAGTAAAGAATGTGCTATATGATGGCTATCCACAGTTACTATTCAGGAAACTGTAAAACTAAACATGGAGTGCAACAGTATCCATCCACATTTTCAGTGGCCTTGGCTGCGCAAGTATTTTTCCTATTAATCTTTTCCCATAGAGATTTGATTAATTACAGTATTATAAGCCCTAAAGCCTAAACCAACCAGCTGAATCACCACACATTGAAGCCTAAAAGTATTTAAAAATCAGACAAAAAAAGGCAAAGGTACAAGACTGTACTTAAACTTAAAAAAAAAAAAACTACAATCCCATGTACCATTGTATGTACACACCAGTGTTGGGTAAGTTACTCTAAAAAAGTAATTAATTACCTCTTCAACAGTGTAATTAGTAATTAGATTACTGTACTAATTACTCTCTCTAAAAAGTATTTAATTACTAATTACTTTAAAAATCCCATCTCAATCTCAACCAGCTGAATAATACAAGGATAGACATGAATCTGTTTTAATTCTTTCAAATAAATACTATAAAATTGCATGAATTATCCTTAAACTGACCAAGGTGGAGAAGGTTACATTACAAAAACATACTTTAACATCAGACAATACATTTTGATATTAAACCCACTATTGTTTTATGTCTGATCTCATGACATTTCACACTTTTTTCATACATATTTTACAATAAATCATAGGAATTTGTACGAGTGCGGTCGTAATATTTAGACACCTCATAAAATGCATACGAATCGCTGTGAGATCGGATTGATCCATACATAGTATTTACCTCAATTACATCAGAAGTAACTGTAATTAAATTACAGATAAATTAAGAGTAATTTACATTTTCAAGGGAAAAGTAATTAAATTACAGTAACTAATTACTTAGTAATTAGTTACACCCAACACTAGTACACACACACACATAGTTTGAGACTGTAGGGTGCTATATTGGCATGGTTTGTTTGTTTTGATTCTCTGATTGGTGGAGATGATTTTTCTGAAGAATCATGGGTAATGTAGTTATTCTTTCAATCATTATTTAAAAAATAAGCTGAAATTATGTGGACTGATGGTTTTAACAAAAGCTCATACCATAGATTTAAAACCTCATAGCTCACAGTAGGGCGGTCTTTAAAGGTTTTATAAGTTATGTAGAGAAAATGACTGTTGTGCTCTATCTATTCAGTTAAAGTATGTCCATACCTGGTCGTTTTTTCCCCAAATGACTTGCAGAGGAGTTGAGATGAGGTGCATGTTCTCATGTAAAGAGTGTCTGGATTTTTCTCCAATAAGCTCCATAAAACCTGCAGACAACATTAAGAGTTAATGACAAGATACACTCAAAAAATAAATGTTTGCCTCTTGTTCGATTTAATTAATTAAAATAAGTAGCACGACATTTTGTTTAATTGTGTCCAATCAACTTAATATATTTAAAACTTAAACTACATGAACAATTTTTGTTGACAACTAACTGGGCAGTGAATCTGTAGTTCCCAGCATGCTTTGCAAGAGACTGCATTAGGAGGGTAAATTTAGGGATTAAAGTGTTATTTTATGTGTTTTTCAGTAATAGCTGTAGTTAATGTTAGTGTTTAATGTTCAGTTAAGTTAGAAACGTCGAGCATTTTCTGTATGTTTTTGAAGTGGTGAGTGTGTTTAGGCACTCAGTATAAACTTAGACTACATAAGTAATATTGATTGTACTAATACTATGTAAAAAGTGGTTTTAATATAATTGAATATAATTACTTCACTTTCATTGAAAGAAATTGTAGAGTCAAATTAGATAAAGCATATTATTTTTTTCAGTGTAGATGAAATTTTACTTTTATCTAATCAATAAAATTGTGGCAACATATTACAAGCAATATTATTAATTAAATTGTACAAATTAGAATTAATTAGAATGTTAATTTGATTAACTATTATTCAATTCTAATTTGTTCAATCTAATAAATAATATTGCTTGTAATCTGTTGCCACAGTTTTATGGATTAGATAAAGCATATTCATTTTTACAGTGTAGGCAGGACAAAATTTAAATGTAGTTAACATGACACAATTTTAGTAATGGCAAAACTTTAGGAAATGACTATTTTTTTTAAGTAGTCTTGACTAAATCAGTTTAAGTTCATACAACACGATTACAACAAATAATTTCAAACTGATTCGATTTTGTTGCAAAAATGTAATTTAATTGTGTGGAAAAGTTTTCCTTAATTTAATTAAGTTTGTTCAACAGCTTATTTTTTTGAGTGAGATAAAACAACACCAGCGATACTCACACTCTCGGTAGAAGTCATTGTTTGGGATGCGAACGTCAACCAGACCTTGAAGAATCTAGCAAGAAAAGATTCATTAGCAACTGATTCAGTGTTCAAACTCTCATACGAAGAATCAATGTACATAAACACACCTGTTTAGGAATCTTAAAGCGCACGAAGGAACACAGTCTGAGCATCTCCTCCATCTCCTCCGGTGTAGAGGGAATCAGCGGGATCCCGTCACTGTCCTGGCTCTTCTCCAGTTCCCTCAAACGCTCAACAAA
The DNA here is from genome assembly GCF_988280905.1 of Pimephales promelas. Classification (NCBI taxonomy): domain Eukaryota; kingdom Metazoa; phylum Chordata; class Actinopteri; order Cypriniformes; family Leuciscidae; genus Pimephales; species Pimephales promelas. The sequence goes on along the minus strand of NC_142789.1, from coordinate 29,183,255 downwards.
CTTACTTTCAGTGGGATACTGAAGCCCTGTGAATCCAACACATGTTTGAGTATAGGCCATCACATTTCAGGGAGAAGCATCATAAAAATAAAGTCAAACTGAATTAACCTCTTCTTACAGTTTTTTACAGTATAATGGCCTCATCAACATTTGTTTTGGCACAAAGTACATGTCATAAGATATTAATATGATACATTGGGCCTAACATTGCAAAATAAGATTTCTTGAAAGTTCATAAGGAACCGATTGCAAAAAAAAAAAAACATTCCAGATCCTGACATTTCTTAAGAATTGGCCTTTTGCTCCAAATGTTGAAATATCCCTTGATGAACTATTACTGACTCAACTAGCAATGTTGAAGAGGTATAGGGTCAGAAACAAAATCAACACACACACACACACACACACACACAAGAACATTCCTTAGGTGTAATGGTTTTTATAATGCACTAATGACATTTTCTAGCCCATAACTGTAAACCCATCACTGAAAAGGTTCTGCATTTTTACATTTCACTTGTTAGTAATGGGGTGGTCAAACCAGTACACACACACACACACACACACACACACACACACACACACACACACAAGGACATTCCTTAGGTGTAATGGTTTTTATAATGAGCTAATGTCATTTTCTAGCCCATAACTGTAAACCCATCACTGAAAATGTTCTGCATTTTTACATTTTCGCTTGTTAGTAACAAGTCATATGTTTATTTTAGGCATGTCCTCATAATGTAGAGGGGTGGTCAAACCAGTACACACACACACACATACACACAGACCTGCTGGACAGATGAGAGTGACGCCGCAGAGATCAGTCGGGTGACGGGCAGCATAAACTCCTGCTACGTTTCCACCCATAGACGTGCCGATCAAATGGAAAGGCCTTTTCTTCAAGCCGGAGCTCTTCACAAACTGCATAAATAGGAAAACATGAGAAAATACAAACAGCTGTTATTATCATCCCGTTTTTTAATGTTTTATACAAGTTTTTTTTTACTGGTTGTACGAAATATTCCATTTAATCATTATATTGCAAACATTATGGGATCGTTACATTTGAACACTCTCTGAACATTCTAAAACAAGTAGTTACATTTAAAAAATGAACGAACATTCTAAATCAAGTAGTTACATTTAAAAAATGAACGAACATTCTAAATCAGTTGGATTTTAAAAAATGAACGAACATTCTAAATCAAGTAGTTACATTTTAAAAAATGAACGAACATTCTAAAACAAGTAGTTACATTTAAAATTTATTTTTTTTCTTGTTTTTTTCCCCCTTTTTTCCCGAAAAAAAGGGAAAAAACGAAGGAGAAAAAAAAGAATTTTTTTTTTTAGATAACTTTGAACGAACATTCTAATAACATACTGGAAGAATGTTTGCTCATAATTGAGAGCTTGTCAGAACGCTGTTGTTAGCTGGGATACATCTTAGTTGCATAAGAGCGATGCAACAGTATTCAGAGACTTCATCAAATGTGCTCCAGAGATAAAAGTGAGTTATTTTTAATCTGCATCCATCAAAACAAGGGGCTTCACCCTTTATCTCGCAACAAAACACTCCAGAAAACGCCTCTTTCAGCGCAATCTGCTCATCCGTGCAAATCAGTAACTACCACAAGTTGCTTTAAATGATAGCTGAAATCAATCATGTATGGGCTGTGTATTTCAGGCTGGGAAACACAGTCAAGTGCCCCAGGTTTGAAGAAGTTCATCTATTTCAGGCACAAGCCCGTGTTGTTGAAGGAAAGCTGATTAGCTCCGGGAGAAGAATAGAGGAAATGAAGACACAAGGGCTTTTCACTGATCTCAAGATACTTCAGAGAAATCTCAACATGTAAGCCTAATAAATCCACTGTGTCATCATGAGAGATGTACTGTGTGATGTTTGGCCAAAGAGAAAAACTGGGTCAGTGGCTGGGGGTTCATCAAGTTCAAATACATCAACACAACTAAAGTGATAGATTTTAAGAACAGAGACTTTTCTTTATCGTCTAAAAGAAATCAGTTCAAATAAAACATATTATTATCATATCGGTTGATACCTCTTGGAGATATACATATATACATAATATAAACATATTTAATTAAGGATTATTATTAATTGCTACACCTATACATTTTATATATACAGGTGAAACTCAAAAAAATATAATATCGAGCAAATGTTCATTTATTTCAGTAATTCAACTTAAAAGGTGAAATTAATATATTATATAGACTCATTACATGCAAAGTGAGATATTTCAAGCCTTTATGGAAACCCCAAAGTCAGAATTAGAATATTGTGAAAAGGTTTTCAAGCCATAATCATCAAAATTATAACAAATAAAGGCTTGAAATATGTGATCGTTTAATCTTTTAAATTGAACCTTTGCACAATATTCTAATTTTTCGAGTGTCGCCTATATATATATATTAATGTATTTTCTGTATATTTTTTTAAATATATACATATTTTACCTAATTTTATCATTTTTTGTGTGTGTTTTTTGTTTTTCACCTGATGTATCCGGTTGACTTGGCCCTCTATGGAATAATCCTCAGCACCGGTGCGTGTCGTACCTTCATGTCCCGGCATGTCCACACACACCAAATGCAAATTTCGAGGGAGAAACTACAAAAAGCAAAGAAAATCCGTCAAACATTTCTCTTTTTACTTCATCATCTGATCCATATAAAACAAAGTAATGATTGTGTCAGCAGAACATAATACTTTATGACTGCTTTCTAAATCATATCACATAACTCTTCATGTGATTTGTTGGTTAATAAATGAAATAATTAATTAATTTTGAGCATTTTATATGAATTTTTGCCCTTTAAAACCCTGAAAAATTGCATGTTCGAGCTGCGATTTCTTGCCTTGACCACACCGAGCCACATGTCCTTGTGTGCAGAGAATCCGTGTAACATGAGGACAGACGGACGTGCGCCTGGATTCCCTCTGTGAGAGAAACAGAAGCGATATCCTTCATATTCGACATAATCCACCTGCATTCCCAGCCTCCTGCGCCAATACCTGTTGAACAAATCACCAGAAAGACTTATCAGCTCAATGCTGATAGAGGCAAATCTCATGTTTTGCATGTAAAATAGATGGTCATTTCATGGTATTTTGATATACACAATAGTACTAGAGGTTTAAAATGCTTTCACCATGACCATGCATGCTATTTATACATTTCCTGAAGCAAATGCAAGTCAAGTTTGCCGGTGCATGATGAAAAATAGTTCCTTTTTTGTCCAAGACACAATATTTTACCCAACGTATGGCTATCATCTACCCATTTAATCCGGTTACATAACAAGACTTGCATGGGGAATCGTTCAAAATGCACTGCGCCTTTATTTTAGCAATAGTAATAGTGATGCTTTCAGAGTCAGCAACCCAGAAGTGACACTGAAGCAAGTAGTCCCGAGGCAAACAGCAGTTTTGATGACTGTGTCATTTAGAGCAAAGTTTGCCTCCCAGATATTACGAGAACCAAAGTCTACTGGGCAGCTTGCGTAAGATTCAACTGACATCAGCAACAATGTTCACAGCTAATGCACACACACACACATTCAGCTTCCTGGATGCAAAGAAACATCATGCATTATTCAAAGCTAAAGCCATTTGAATCACTGGCACCTTGTAGATATGTGTGACGAGTCAACGAACCCTTCAGCCAGTTTAGTGGCACGATAAAAAGAAGAGGGCTGTTAAACGAACATAGCTTTATCACCGTCACCAGATGAGAGACGTGCTAAATAATACAAGCATGAAAATCAGTAGTGAATCCTGAGAGATCGGGCCAGAAAACACCCACACAGCACAAAAAAATCATATTCTAACCTCGTATTTTTGTCTTATTTGCTTTTTTCCAGACATTTTCAACTTAAATCAGGATGCATTTACTTGAGAGATATTAAGATATTGATGATCAAAATTAAGAGTTTATCCTCAAAACAAGAAGACCAAGTCGGCCCATGGGGTAAGATAGGGTAAGAAGGACATATATTATATTTTTTTAAGCATAATTTTATTAAAAATATATCATTTTTATTAAAAACATGAGTTAATGCTTTTTTATAATAGTTACTTAAAGTCATTTTTGCTTCTCAAGTAAGTATATCTTGATTTAAGAATGTGTGCTGGACAAGACAAAAACAAAATGAAACAAAAATATGTTCATGCCCTGGAAACATGATTTTTTTTACTGTTAAACATCATTCCTTTGGACTTTTATCATATTTTTGTGTGTTTGGTGCTGCAAATGACATCTTGCAACTTTATCTTGTGGATTGGACCCTGTGGTGTGTGTAACGGATTGTATTGATAAGGCTTTTAAAATAAACCAAGTGAACATTTTTTTTTCTCGTTTAACCGCAACACTGTAAGAAATATCAAGTGTTAAACTGCTGAAATGACTCCCCGGACGAATATCTGGACTGAAAATCCAGGTCACTTCTTCAGATGCTCTGCACAAATGAGGATTTAGTGAAATTAAATGTAAGCTCAGATCTCTCCAGCACTTACCAGTGATAAACTTTAATGAGAGCTGCAGGCCAGAGCAGGAACGAGGCAACGAAAGCCAGTATGGGGATCGCCAGCGTCCCTCCGGCAATGATGAACATGTTCAACACGTCCAAATCCATCCTGTTAAATAACACAGCTTTGGTCAGATATATAGCATCTCATAAGTAGATTATCAAACCATAACTGCAAGATATTTTTAAGCAATGACAGAGGAAAGGGTTGATGCCCAGATGTGCACAGCTGAGACCAACACAATCCATTAGCGATGCAAAGTAAATCATTTAGTGAAGCAAAATTATAACAACATAAGGGTTAAAGATCTCTGGTCTTTATAGATAAATGTACAAAGCCAACCATGGTCAAAATATAAGGGCAAATAATGCAATTTTACCTAATTATATACAATATATATTTATATGATACATGCCTTTATACTATATATAAGCCTTTATTTGCTTTCATAGTCCTGAATTATATGTTTATCAGTGGATTAAGCAATACATGGATCGTTCAAACTGAGAAGGGAAGTAAAACAAAACAATCAATCATTATTTAGATCACATGAATTTGAGAAGCTACGCTTTGCTTTCATTTTTACTAAAAAAAAACATGAATTAATAACACTCAGATTTTTGATTTGATTTTTACATTGTAACACAACAGATCTGTCATGTGATCAAAGATCTGAGCTTGAATACACTTCCATGACATTGAAATCGCAATATTAAATGTAAATGCTCTTTAAACACAGTAAACATACCTTTAAATGTCCGTGTAATGCGAGAATGTCCAGTAAAGGCCGATCAAAGCACAGTCATATCAGCCTTTGAACTGCCGAGCTGCAGACGAGCTCACTGAACAGGGAAGTTCGCTCGATTTAAAGGGGAATAGATGTGGGGAAATAATGTTCCGTCGATAGGAATTATAAGCGAACATCTGTCAGGTGCATGTCTGACATCAGAGGAATCAAGTGGGCGGTAAATGTCGCTGGATAATAACAGTTTCCTGACAGAAACGTCCGTCAGGTGGCGCTCGGCGGCTCACATAACCAAACCCCACATTGAAGCGCATTCAGATGTCAAGGATGACGTTTGGTCTACTGGATACACTTGTCCAATTAAAATTATAATTGATTAAATAAATGAATATGGCTCTTATACAAAAGAAAATTGGCCAGCAGTCATATCAACGAAATGATTAATTAAAATCCCTTTTCCAGTAACCACAAACGGCTGTGATTGGTTCATCATGACCAGCGTTGAGAAATGCAACAGATATCAACTGACACCGCGCCGTCTGGTCAACTGTCAAACGCTGCCTCCTGAATATTTATTCTACTGATTAAATTTAATTATCCTTGATTTTAATAATAGATATTGAAAATTAAGAAAATAAAAAAACAAGCTAATATAAATATATATTTTTAATCGATCCCCTGGAAAACTTGCTTATTTAAAGGGGAATACACACTGGGAAAATAAAATGTCGTTTAAAATGTAGTCGTAGTTAACTTATGTCAGTTGCACAACCTGCGTCTCAGAACGGTAAGGACACGTATAACTCGAGTTTTTTTCAAGAAAGCGAAAGCATAATTAATAATTAACTATTTCTGTTATTTTTTACTGCGGTCACTTTAAGACCTGTACCTGGCAAATGTGCGCGTGCAGCTGCGATGGCCGAGTGGTTAAGGCGTTGGACTTGAAATCCAATGGGGTCTCCCCGCGCAGGTTCGAACCCTGCTCGCAGCGACGGGTTATACCTTTAATTAAAACTGGATCTATAAAAAAAGGATTCTAAATGATTCAAAGTGAAGATATCTATCTATCTCTGTCTGTCTAATATCTGTTTCAGGCTCTGGCTGTGAGTGATCATTTCCCACTCTGCTTCACTGTGACTCAAGCACATAGGAGAGGATGACAACATTCTCACTTTAGTCTTTTCCCACTTGTCTGCTTCATTAGAGCCACAGATGAGATTGAAGAACAGCTTATTATAAAAATGAAGCGGTTCAAACATAATGAGAGATGCAGAAAGTGAGAGTTCAGTCCTTTAGAAGAGGAACAGAAATGCTTCACTAAAGGATGAAGAAGAGCTTCCAGTGCTTGTTAATTATGAACCAGATCTGCAGTGTTGGTTTACCAGTTGCTATGAGACTGTAGAGTTAGTTTGCAAAGCTGTTACACATTTAACCCATCTATTTCTCCAATGAATAACTGTAAAAGTGGTTTATTTACATATAACAGCCTTTTACAATAAATGTTTTATCAAATGATTTCAAATCATAGGGATTGATAATGCTTAAACAGAAAATATATGATTTCATTTAAAGTAAATAAAGAATAACTTCAGAAAAAAGCTTGGATTAAAGGTGTCTGTTAAAAGTTCAGAGAGTGCGTTTCATCCGAGCTGATCCGTCACTGTGGGAATATTGAAAATGCCATTCCTGGCGTAGAAAGTGTTGCGTACAATCCCAGATCTCCCGCTGGCTGGAGTTTTACAGTCGATCTCATAGTCTCCTGAGGAAACAACGGGTTTAGTGCTTTTCACAATGACATGTATAGCCATTATTATTAAGCTAACATTTTACTCTTTAATATTTCATATTCAGGATTAACCATTTTACTAACCATATTTAGTTTTATATACACAACTCTTCAAGTTTTTTTAAAAAAAAGTATTGCTTTTAGTGTATTTTAAGTGTATATATATACTGTATATAACTAATTTCAGATAATATCAGAAATTCCTGAGCAGCAAATCATCATATTAGAGTGATTTCTGAAAAAAAATCAGCAATGATGCTGAAAATTCAGCTTTGATCACAGGAATAAATTACATTTTACAATATTTTCACATAGAACATAGTTTTTTTTTATTGTAATAATATTTCACATTATGTCTGTTTTACTGTATCAAGCCTTGGCGAGCATTAACATTAGAAAACATTACGACCCCTAAACTTTTGAAAAGTCTCACAATACAAACAGATAATTACTAAAAGATTAATCATTAATCATCATGTTTACAATTGCTCAACTCTACAATATTAAACTTTAAAATTGTATTCCCATTTTTCCAACTTTTTACTCACCTAATCTCCATCCATAATCCCAAGATGAGAGAATGGGATAATCGAACTTTTCCTCAGGACCTTTTTGGGCTCGCTTCCTCAGGTACAGGTGTCGTCCTTTGCCTTCGTTGGACAATCCCTGATAAAGGTCAGCTTTAGTCTGCGGGGTCACGGGCCTCATCAGAGGGGCTTCGCTGAGGGACCGGCGCACTATCACAGGCTTCTTCTTCTCCTGCTTCTGAACCACAGGAGGTAGTGTGAGTTTACTGGCAGCTGGAGGGTTAAACACACCAGTGGACTTGGACCTGCGAGCCGTGAAGGTGGTCGGGTATTGCTCACTGTACTTCATCTTCCACGCCAGCCGTGTGTAAGCCTCCTTCAGGATCAGCTCACGGTAGAAGTTCTGGTCCTGGGTGGTCAGCAGGTTCCTCATGTCTCTGACTGATTAACGGGACAGAGAGGCCACAGAAACATAAGAGGTGCAGGGCTGACCAATCACAGGAAAGATCACTCAGTGGAGAGGCCTAAACACACACACACACACACACTGTGCTGACAGGAGAACAAAAGAGACTCTGCTGAGTGCCAGAGCAAAGGGAATCAGTTTCAGCAGAGAAAGAGTCACATACAGAAGGCATAAACAACAATAGGGTCTCAGAGTTGAAATGCTGAAAAGGGACAGTTTACACGACATGTTTTATTTTCAATTAAAAATTTAATATTTTTACATGACTACGCATTTTGGGGGGACTGAAAACGCAAACTTTTGAAAATAGGTTTCAAAGCAAGTTTCTGAAAACGAAACTGTTTAGCGTTTTTTTTTTAATTGAAACATTTTCAAAGAAAACAATCACAATATAGAACAAATAAACAGAAGAAAACCCAAAAAGAAAAAAAAGACTACAAGACAGGGGTATATAACTAATCAGAAAAAAATACATATATTTTTAAAGCCTTCCTGTTACAAAAGTCAAAGATAGTCCCAAAGTAGTGTTGTATTTCAATAAGTAAAACATTGAAAAGTGGTATCTGACCTGAAAATTTACATTTATGTATATAAAATTTTGTCAACAAAGAAAGAAGATTAAGAAGGAATATTTTGTTTTTGTGTAATTGTTCTTTTTTTTCCCCGTTAACAAATCCAAACAAAACATTTTCCCAACGTAAAGAAAATTGCTTATCAATGTTCTCAATAACAAATCGGGAAAAGTCTTTCCACAATAAATTAGATTAATGGGAAACTGTTTATCGTCTCCGTGTAAACCGGTGTAAACTACTAAAACCGTGACGTGAAATCATGCGCATTGCGCATGCGCACTTCGTGTGTGAATAAGGTTCGTTTTGGTTTTGACAACGTTGTAATCTGTACACGAAAAACGCTTCTATTTTTAGTACATCTTTGTCATGTAGATAAGATTTAGCCTACATAAAGCTGGTTTATGATGGTCTTCCAACACAAACAGATGAAAAGTGCCCCAAAACCAGTAAACAGAGCAGCTAGACCAGTCAACTAGCGGTTTTCAGTCGTATTTCAGGCCAACTTTTTCGCCTGACCCTGGAGTTGTAATGCTTAAATCGGTCCTGAAGACGGCAGCAGAACATTTCTGGGCATTATCTACAATACTACAAACTCAAACCCACTGCAAAAAGACACAAAACACCCCTCCACCCTCTCTTCGCCCGCCATGTAGACTAATTTAATTGAAAATAAAGACCGTTACATAATTTACAAGACATTATGAGCAAAAAAAATCTAAATAATAACAAAAATTCCAATAATAAATCAGCACAAAGCTGAATGGACTTACTGATCACAATGGCTTCGACTAAACAAAGCACACTAATGAATAATGTGCACGACCTTTGGAACTATAAATATTCTTGTTTATTTGGCAATACATTTGCTGTACTGTATACAGGGTCATTTCTATGGTAACAACAGATAGATCAAGGTGGCCCATTCACTTCCTGTTAAACACGACACATTTAAAGGAACAGTTCACCCAAAAAAAGAAAAGACATTATCATTTACAACCTCTCACGCAAGTAATGAGACATTGTAGATTCTGAATTCTTTATTCCAGTCAATTTTAATAAGCAAATGTACATCAAATCTACTAGCGTGTTTCACAATAAGGCACCAATGGCTAAATACAAAATACGCCCCTTGCCACTTACAAAATACTTCACCACTGGAGTATCAAAACTAGTAGAATTAAGACAAACATGAAGGTCTAAGGAATGAAAAAGAGTTCTGCATAAATCTAGCATATTAATCTTCAAAAAGCAAGAAATTCTGATGTGAAAATACTGAGTGTTTTGGTCTTGAAGGCTCTGCAAGTCTACGATCTTGATATACAGAAATTGTTTTATGTTACATCTTTATTTCCTCGTTGCATCTAAACTGTTCAATATGTCGCAGTGAAACCGTTGACATGTCTACAGATGTGCTTGATTTGAAGAGATGGACGATGCTTTGATTTACGAGTAAATAAACATCAGTTTACACAGTGAGAATCGAACACAGACATGGAAATGTTATAATATGCTAATTAAAAGTGACAGAATGTTAGAAACAAACGAATAATTAGAGTCAATATCAGTAGTAAAGAGATGTTAGGGTGCAAAACCCTGATCAGTTTGTTCATACACGGTCATTTCAACTTTAACACAACAGAAGAGATGTACAATTCATGCATCATATCATGCTGTCAACGTTACCGTCATAACGCATCACATTCCAGTCAAAAACCTGATCAAGTGCAAACAAAATTAAGAAGGTCTGAATGATTCGTTCACTGACGCCTTCTATTTATTTTTTTACAGTGTCTTTCTCTCTCTCAGGAGTGTTTTGGGTTTAACCGCAGGGAATTATGGGACAGTGACTTGGAAGGGGGAGCCTGGGATGTGTTCATCTCCCCATTTGACAGCCAGAACGTAGTTGCCCCGCTCCTTTAAGACGTAGCTGATATTGTACTGCATGTTTCCCGTGTGTTTCACCAAGATCTCCTCGCAGGGCGTCAGAGGACCGTGAACACCGACCAGGAGCATGTTCTTCCCTGGTAAACAAAGATGACATAAAAATTAAAAATGCATGCAACTAAATGTGAAAGTATTAGAGGGCCTAAAAATACACACAACTACACAACAACAACTAATATTAGTACTACTACAATAAAAATAAAAAACAATAATATTGTAAATATATTAATTAACTATTATGGTAGAGTGGTTTCAAAATAATATAATGATAAAATAAGTTACATATACAAAATTATTATTAGCAGTAACGGCAATAAAAATAACAATAAAAGAAATATAAATAAAATGTATTTAATTAAGGATAATAAACAATAAAACATAACAAAAGTATTATTAATAACAAAATAAATTACATTTATAATGTATTAAATTAATAAAAATAACAAAAATTACTCGCATGCATACATTTCTTTTATTGTTAAAAATGTCTTTTATTGTATAAAAAAACAATATTGTAAATATATTAATTAACTATTATAGTAGAGTTGTTTCAAAATAATATAATGATAAAATAAGGTACATATACAAAATTATTATTAACAGCAACGGCAATAAAATAACAATAAAAAATATAAATAAAATGTATTTAATTAATGATAATAAACAATAAAACATAACAAAATAAAACAATAAAAACATAACAAAAGTATTATTAATAACAAAATAAATTACATTTATAATGTATTAAATTAATAAAAATAACAAAAATTACTCACATGTTTACATTTCTTTTATTGTTAATTTCTTTTATTGTTAAAAAAACAATATTGTAAATATATTAATTAACTATTATAGTAGAGTTGTTTAAAAAAATATAATGATAAAATAAGGTACATATACAAAATTATTATTAACAGTAACGGCAATAAAAATAACAATAAAAAATATAAATAAAATGCATTTAATTAATGATAATAAACAATAAAACAACAAAAGTATTATTAATAACAAAATAATTACATTTATAATGTCTTAAATTAATAAATTACTCACATGTGTAATTTAATGTTATTTTTCTTATTAATTGAATATATACACAAACATACAAATGTGTGTATATATAAATAAAGTCATGCAAATTTTCCTAGTAATAAACAGATCTCACCTGCTTTACTGCAGTCGACAGTGAAAGAGGCTTTCTGGCCCACGAAGGCCTTACTGAGACCCGGCCCTCGACTGAGCACTTTACTGGCGTCAGAGGCGGCTCTGGGAGACGAGCTGTAAGAGTTCACACTGCTCGACCGGCTCACCGACTCCACCATCAGAGTGGACATCTCGCTGGCGTTGGTCACGTTCACCAGCCGTTGACCTGAACACCACAACAAGAGTTCAACACCTCGACTAACAACTCAACCTCAAACACAACACCATACTGGATCCTTCTGGCTCAGATCAGAGCACACGTCCAGTTCCACACACACACACACACCTGTGACTTTGGCCTTAAACGGGCTTCCGGTAATGTGGTTGGGGCCGCCGTATTTGATAGTGATGATGTAGTTTCCAGGGGCCATGGGTGTGTAGTGCACTTTAAACCCTTCGGGACACTCCTGACACTCCATCTTCACCTTGGACGGGCCCTCGATCGTGACGGACAGAGATCCGGGTCCAGCTTTGGTGTTATTGATGATAAACTCGGCCTGGTTTCCTGTCGATATGATGTGAGAATGTCAATTTAGGAATGTGTATGATGAGCTACAATATTCTCATTTCCTGCTTCGGCACAAAGACTGTTCAGAATAACAAACTACTAAGTAATTAGTTACTGTAATTTAATGACTTTTCCCTTGAAAATGTAAAGTAAGGGATTACTCTGAATTTATCTGTAATTTAATTACAGTTACTTCTGATGTAATTGAGGTAAATACTGTGTATAGATCAATCCGATCTCACAGCGATTCGAGGTGTCTAAATATTACGACCGCACTCGTACAAATTCGTATGAATTATTGTGAAATATGTATGAAAAAAGTGTGAAATCAGACATAAAACAATAGTGGGTTTAATATCAAAATGTATTGTCTGATGTTAAAGTATGTTTTTATAATGTAACCTTCTCCACCTTGGTCAGTTTAAGGATAATTCATGCAATTTTATAGTATTTATTTGAAAGAATTAAAACAGATTCATGTCTATCCTTGTATTATTCAGCTGGTTGAGATTGATATGGGATTTTGAAAGTAATTAGTAATTAAAAGTAATTAAATACTTTTTAAAGAGAGTAATTAGTACAGTAATGTAATTAAGATTCAAGATTCAAACAACTTTATTTATCCCAGTAGGGTAATTCAGTTTTAGCCTAGCAGTCGTAACAACAACACTTAATCAACATAGAAAAAAAAAAAAAAAAAAAAAAACGCTGTCAGTGACATCATTTTGCATTTGGGCACTGGGAACAGAGCAGCAAATACACAGGCCAAAAATACATGGACTCACAGAGAACAACTGTTAAAAAAAAAAAAAAAAGATAAGTAAATGAATAATAGCTAATTACATTGTTAAAGAGGTAATTAGTAACTAGTAATTAATTACTTTTTTAGAGTAACTTAACCAACACTGCAAACTACTATATTTCTCACTTTTATTTCTACAGTCTTTGTGCACAGTATAATATGCATGAAAACAATGATTACCAGTTTACTATGCAATGGTGCAAATGCAGGTTATGCATGCATGTGTGTGTCTAACATCCATCCAGTGCCAGACGTGACCATCTGGAAAGATGCAAGCTATTCTGACCCTTTTAGCTTATGGAAAACCAAATTTATTCTTTCCTGTAAGCCAACCATGTGGCCTTTTGCTCTTTAGACTCATGCAGCTGCAATGACTAACTCTATAACATTTCTAGCTACCTTAAGAGGAGGCATAATAATACGTTACATTACAAACCTTTCGCTTTGTGTGTGGAGCCGAGCTAAACGTCCCCGTGAGCGTTAGACGAGTAACTATGAAGACTTGCATTTGTTCTGGATGTGATCCATGAGAAATAGGTTAGCTAATCCAAAATCCTTCTGTTTAAATCATTTTGCTACAACACGAGCGAGGGAGCGTAACTTCCTCTCGACATGCCAAGTGAAAAGAAACGTCAAGCAATCAATATTCACTGACGGCATGGAGGAAATCTTGCACAGGCTTTTATTCCCGCAGAATTGTTTTTAGCCCTGTGCCAACAAGTAATGTGTGTCCAATGAATGTGGAAAGCATTACCTGTGGTTCCTCTTTCTAGACCGGCTCCGTACGCAGTGACGAGTCCGGCATCCCCGATCTGTCCCGGTTCTCCCACACGGACCTGGAAGGGACTGCCAGGGATGTGCGTCCCGTTGAACTTCACGTCGATGAGGTGGATGCCGTTCTCCCGCGGGATGAAACGGATGGCGTACTTATCTGGAAAACGAAGAGTATATTAGACAGAGAACCAAAAGACGAATTAAATGACACTAATGACAAAAATAATGGCAGTCAGGGTCTCGATTCACGGCGGAAATATTATATACCTATTTCTATATTTCCTCAAGTATAATAGTATATTAGTTAAAAGAGTAGTTCACTTTTACAAAAACTTCTTTTGCTGATAATTTACTCACCCCCATGTCATCCAAGAAGGTCATGTCTTTCTTTCTTCAGTCGAAAAGAAATGAAGGTTTTTGATGAAAACATTCCAGGATTTTTCTCCATTTAATGGACTTCAATGGGGACCAAAAGGTTCAAGGTCCAAATGAGAGTTTCAGTGCAGCTTCAAAGGGCTTTAAACGACACCAGACGATGAATAAGGGTCTTATCTAGCGAAACATTTCGTTACAAATGCCTCGAAAAAAAGATTTGTACATTTTGATGAACGAGTTCGAACAGGAGTCATGAACGCACATCATGGAACAACGCAAGGCGAGCATTTGAGCTTATAAAACTTTATTTTTGAAGTGGCCGATCTTTTCGCTTGATAAGACCCTTATTCATCGTCTGAAATTGTTTAAAGACATTTGAAGCTGCACTGAAACTCTCATTTGGACCTTGAACCGTTTGGACCCCATTGAAGTCCATTATATGGAGAAAATCCTGGATTGTTTTCATCAAAAACCTTAATGTCTTTTCGACTGAGGAAAGAAAGACATGGACATCTTGGATGACATGGGGGTGAGTAAATTATCAGCAAAAGTTTTTTTAAAAGTGAACTACTCCTTTAATAAAAGTCACTCTACTTAGCACAATGTCCAACGTAACATGCAATTCATCATTTCCGGGTTTTTGTTATAACTAGAAAACAAGATGCTTGTTATATGAAAAACTTCATTAACTATATTAACTACATGAGTTAACATGAACAATGGAAATAGTTCTAACACATTTATTACTGTTAATATTGACAATTGAATACATTATGATAATTAAAATGAAAATGCATCTGTTCATATTTAATGGACCTGAGCTGACATGAACTAACAATGAACAGTTCAATAAAAACTAACAAATGTAATTTCAAAGCTCAATGTAATTTAATGCGTTAATAATGGGACTTTATTGTAGTGTTATCAAACATTTATTTATTCTTATTATGTAATTTATTGTAGTGTTGTAATTTAAAGTCATGATTTCAATATTTGAAGTCAATATTTCCGAGGGGAACGTCATGCAAAATGGGTTGTAAATGCAGTTTCATGTTCAAATAATAATAAAGTCCTTTCACTTTTAGTTATACCAGAAAATTATTTAAAGGGATAGTTCACTTTGAAATTATTTTTGGGTATGTTTTATGTTACCTCAAGGGCATCCAAGATGTAGGTGTCTTTGTTTCCACAGTGGTTTCATATTTTTAGGTTAGGTTTTTTTTCTCTGTGCATGCTCTTTGAGGTGGTGACCATAGACCTCCATTATATGACTAACAGACAATAACGGTTTGACCTAAACTATATGCGAAAACAGACACCTACATCTTGGATGCCCTTGAGGTGAGCTAAAACATACAAAAAATTTATTTCAAAATGAACTATCCCTTTAATGCGTGAAAAGTATCATATCCAGTTATGACAGGCTGTTAAAGAGTGTATAAGCTCATGATGATGTCACCTTGCTCCAATTCAGACACCACACACTCCTCCAACGCTCCGGACGGACTGTGAACTTTGGCATCGATGTTCCCCTTCGCCCCGTTCAGACGCACTGCGAACGATGTGGGCTGGTTCACCTTCAGACCTGACTCCTACATTAGTGAACCAACATTTAGAGCCAGTGCATTCTGGGAAAGACTGTTGATGCGTGCCGCTCAAAAGTTTGGGGTCGGTAGGGTTTTTCATGCTTTTTCTGTTAATAAAAGCTGCATTTATTTGATGAAAATAGTAAAAAAAAAAAAAGGGAAATATTACAATTAAAAAGAACTGTTTTTAGTGTCACATGATCCTTAATCATGTTTCATAGTTTAATATTTGCAAAACAGCAATTATTTGAAATAAAAATCTTTTGTAATATAAACGTCTTACGGTCAACTTTTGATAAATTTAATGCATTCTTTCTGAATACAAGTATTAAATTCTTTCACATAGATATATAAAAAAAAAAAATGAATGACCCCAAACTTATGGTACAGTATAAAAAGGTACATTGTTATACATTTAAAATGTGCATAAACAAAAAACAGCACTAAAAACATGACCTCTGACCTGGCCTCACCTAAGATCAGCTCAAGCTGAGAGAGAGATTTGACAATTTGACGAGAGAAAATGAGAACTAAAGGGTTTGCTAAACTACAGGGAATTATGGGATGGAGGTTTCTAGCAGTCGGTGTCGTCTTCCTCTCTCGGCTTCAACTGATCCTACTTTACAACGCTTGAGTCTGTTAAAAGCCTTTAAATGAAACACAAGAGAAACACCAGAACAGCCACAGAAAGATGAGTGATGTCCGACAGCTATTCAAACAAAATACACAAATCTGAGCTGCCTATCTAGACAACACTGTGTGCACTTCCTGTCTAAAAGTAGACGGCAACATTAGAGCAGACAGTTTTTATCCGCATTAAGTGATATCGAATGAAAGATGCCTTAACCGTAACATTCGATTGAATTTTACGCATATCGGTGTCATCGGATTTTATCTCGATCGATATACGGCTTATGCGATAAACACTGATGGAAACGTTATTGTGGCCATCTAGCAAAACTTTGTTGGCAAATGTTTGCTTGAATGTTGTGCAATTCGGTTAACCTTAACATGTCTCAAATCAATTCCATAAACCAATCTGATCACAAACAGGTTTTTATTCGCTTTAAAGCAGTTTGATGGAAACACACTTTCACCAGCTTTATTCGCATGAGGTTTTTTACCGAACTTCAGATGGATGGAAACTTGGCTAGTGTCTCGCTGAGACTGGATATGGTGGAGAGGGTTATCACAACGCTCAGAATCCCTCAAGCATTTAATAAGGACTGATTTAGATGAGTGTATTTTATTGATAGATTAAGCCATTTTAAATATTGGGTTCGAGAGATTTTTTTTCTTTTAGAAAGAAATTAACACGCTGAATTGATCAAAAATGACAGTAAAGACGTTGCTACAAAAGTTTATATTTCAAATAAATGCTGATTTTTTTTAAAAAAAAGAAACTTTTATTCAAAGAATCCTAATGTTTCCACAAAAATATTAATATTTTCTACATTAATAATGTTAAAAAAATGTTTCTTGAGCAGCAAATCATCATATTAGAGTGATTTCTGAAGGATCATGTGACTCAAGAAGACTGGAGTAATGATGCTTTGATCACAGGAATAAATTATATTACAATAGAAAAGTCATTTTTCACAATATATCACGGTTTTGATTCAATAAATGTAGTCTTGGTGAGCAGACTGCTTAAAATAAAGAAATAAATAACTAAACGTACAGACCCTTAAAGGGATACTCCACTTTTTTTGGAAATAGGCTCATTTTACAACTCCCCCGAGAGTTAAGCAGTTGGGTTTTACTGTTTTTGGTCTCATTGACTTCCATAGTATATTTTTTTTCCTACTATGGAAGTCAATGGGACCAGAAACTGTCTGGTTACTGATATTCTTCTAAAATACAGAAAATCGGCTGAATGGATTCGAAAACGGTAAAACTCAACTGTTTAACTCTGGGGGAGTTGTAAAATGAAAAGTATCCCTTTAAACTCTTTATTTGGGCACTTTATATGAAAAGCTCAATTTGTAGCTGCCTATGTAGACAGCGATGTAGCTCACTAGTACGCATGTTAACTTCTGTATACATTTATAACGTATTTAAGGGAAAGTGAGTGTCGTTACATAGAAAAGTGAAGTTTCGCAGTTTTCCACTGTAAAAGTTTGAGAAGTGAATAGCTGTGGACATGAATCTGTGTGTCGATGTTTCCTCGTGTCTCACCTGAAGACTGGAAACAGTGAGTCGACGGGCATCGCCTTCGGGAGCGCACACGGGAACCAGGAACGGGCTGTCGGGAATGTGCTCGTCGTTGAACTTTATAGACACTTCGTAGTCGCCTGCAAAGAGTTTCCAGATAAGATTAAATGAAGCGATACAAGAACTCAAATCACATGAGGACATTTTAAAAGGAGCACAGGACAGAAAGGCATTGGTCAAGTGTGTGTGTGTAAATATACCAGGTTCTTGAGCTACATAGGAGACGCCACATGATCCATCCTTCCTCTCCTCAAATGAGATTTCTGCACGACTGGGACCCTCGACAGCGATGGACAGCCCGCCAGCGCCCGCCTCTCGCGTCCACACGTTAAACTCCGCTAACGAGACCAGGAGGACATTATTAGATCTATAAAACACTTTTAGGTCACGAAGACACTCGTAATTAAACAGAAAACTGCAGAATGAATAATGAAACCTTGAAGTATTTCCGGCTACGTCGCCCGTGACCTTTTGAACGCAATTACGTATTACGTGACGTTACAAACGCGCCTCACAGAATAGAGCAAGGCTAGCATTTGTCCTTAGAAAAGTTACATTTTTGGATTAAGTTTTGTAATAACCGATCGTTTCGCATGATAAGACCCTTATTCATCGTCTGGTGTCGTTTAAAGACATTTGAAGCTGCACTGAAACTGTTATTAAATGTCGTTTGGACCTTGAAGCATTTGGACCCCATTGAAGTCCATTATATGGAGAAAATCCTGGAATGTTTTCATCAAAAACCTTCATTTCTTTTCGACTGAAGAAAGAAAGACATGGACATCTTGGACATCAAGTTTTCAAAAGTGAACTACTCCTTTAAGGTTTTTGATGAAAACATTCCAGGATTTTTCTCTATATAATGGACTTCAATGGGGTCCAAACGGTTCAAGGTCCAAATGAGAGTTTCAGAGCAAACTGTTCAAAGGGCTTTAAACGATTCCAGACGATGAATAAGCGTCTTATCAAGCGAAACGATCGCTCATTTAATAAATAAATAACAAAGTTTAAGTTTTGTAAGCACAAATGCTTGTCTTTCTTTGTTTTGTGCTGTGCGTTCGTGACTCTCCTGTTCATCAAAACGAACGAACAAATCTTTTTTGAGTCATTTTGTTCATTTTGTTATTGAATGAACCATATGACTCGAAAAAATGAATCGTTCATTTTGATTAATTAACTTTTTTATTCGTTTCGCTTGATATGACCCTTATTCATCGTCTGGAATCGTTTAAAGCCCTTTGAACAGTTTACACTGAAACTGTCTTTTGGACCTTGAACCGTTTGGACCCCATTGAAGTCCATTATATGGAGAAAATCCATCAAAAACCTTAATTTCTTTTCGACTGAAGAAAGAAAGTCATGGACATCTTGGATGACATGGGGGCGAGTAAATTATCAGCAAAAGTTTTTTCAAAAGTGAACTACTCCTTTAAACTGGACCGTTACGTCATAGCTAATAGATAAATTGGACCCTAATCTAAAGTAGATACCTGGCACGCTCGCCTCGGCCTTCTCCAGACCCGGACCGCCCGCCCGCACCTTGTGGGCTCCACCTTCTCCCAGCGGACCCACGGTGAACTGGAAGGGGCTTCCCGGCACATGCTGCGCGCGGTACTTCACGCTGACCGTGTGAACGCCCATCTCATGAGGCACGAAGCGCACGCAGTACGTGTGGTTTCCCACACACACGATCTCAGCCGCTTCTGTGGCTCCCGACGGGCTGGTGACCTGCGCAGACACGTCCTGAACGTCGATTTCTGGGGAGAACAGAGCAGAAGAGAGTCTTGGGAGAGCTGAATGGATTTGCAAGAGAGATGATGATGCTTACAGCACTCAGGATTATTAAAGGAATAAAAGGAAAAGGCTAACAAACAGTGGAAAAGGAAATGCTAACAACTTACAATAAGGATCCATTTGTTAACTACGAGTTAACATGAACTAACAATAAAAAAATAAAAAATAAAAACTATCGGTCACATGTTTGGAATGATTAAGATTTTTTTTTGATATTTTGAGAGAATTTTTTTTTTTTTAAATTATAATTTAATATAACCGTTTATTTTTTGAATATATGTTAAAGTGTAATTTATTCCTGTGATTTTCAGCATCATTATTCCAGTCTTCAGTGCCACATGATCCTTCAGAAATCACTCTAATTTGATGATTTGATGCTTAATTAAAATAGAAAAAATAAATTTATTTTATATTATAATTTTTTTTTATTTATCTTAATTGTTCCAAACCTTTGACCAGTAACGCGAAAAAAAAGAAAAAAAGAGAAGCATTTATTAAGCGTAGGTCAATTTAATGGGCGGAGGCCAAATACTTTTCATAATTTTATAGATTTAGAGTTTAAAATCTTGTTGAATTTAATGTAGAAAAGGTACATCACTATCTTCACCAAAGTGATTTGAACACACTTGATATAATTACAACTCATATATACGGACTTCCCAGGAACACTTGAATGCACCAATTTCAACATTTACCAACATATTATTACGCTCAATCTGTTAATATTTTTTGGACCTGAGCTAAAATTTAACTAAAATGCAAAATGTTAATGCATAAACTTATGTTAACTTATGAGACCTTAATGTTTCTACCATGCAGCACAAATAGACCGACAGCAGGTTTGTGTGCCACAATAGAAATAAAGGTGTGCAGCAACATGATGATGTGTAAATAACATGAACATTTGATGGAGTTGTGATGAGCAAAAAAAAGCAGCTCTCGTTCATGCGAACACCTCAAGAGCAGCGCGTTCGTTCTGCCAACCTCGTTGTCCACATGCCCAGCGCTTACAACGCACCCTCCAGCCCTCCACAGGGCCTTCTCAGGGGTGCCGTGCCCATCCGGCTGACCCGCACTCGAGTCGACCTCAGAGGGCGAGGAAACCCTGAGCTCGCCTGACCTTTGACCCCGAGCCAAAGAGAGCAGTGGGAGCGATAGACGCCGCGTGAGAGCAACTCACGAGCCAAAGCCAGAAGAAACCAGGTCACTGAAACCCGGAGACACAGAAGAAAAAGACGAGGAAGAAAAAGAGGAAAGATAAAGGACAGAACAGGTCAGAAAAACAGGAAAAGCATCGGGCCTTTTATAAAACGCACGTACGATCAAATCTGATTTTATCCTACATCAAAAGTGAGGAACAAATTGGGATTTATTAAAAGCAGAAAGTGACGTGAACATGTTGAAAAACACTTATGGTGCTCGTCGTATACCAGTGATTCAATTCATTTAACATCGATTATGAAAATGTAGATTAATCACAATAGGCATTAAGGGTCCATTTGTTAGCATTAGTTAACAAGATCTAACAATAAGTAATAGTTTTAAAGTTAAAAATGTACTAACACATTATTAAAATCAAAAGTTGTATCTGTTAATATCACTGATATAAACTAATAACGTATTTTAATTATCTAACATTAACATTTGTTACAGGATTTATTAATCTTTGTTAATGATTAATGGGACCTTGAATATTTGATATATTTGCAAGTGAGCAACATTTGACCTGCTCTATAATAATTACATAACTAAAATAAACGGAGCAATTCCACTACTCGGGTCCTAATGGACATTTTTGTGCATTTTAGAAATCCTTCATAGGACCAGTTTAGGATCATTATACGCACGTCTATATGAATGACGACCCGCATTTATACTCGTTATTCTGCTCTTTATGTCACTGACCTCATACACACTCTTGAAACATTCTCGTGAGGCCCAACAGTGAGTGAATGAGCTCCAGAGGCCATCTGTGCGTCCTGGATTGGATCAGCGCTAACCATGACATCATTAACCAGGACTAATCACACACGGAGGTCGTCTAGATATTAATCACCCAACCAAAGGCCTATTCACACTACAAACCATTGCTAAACATTAACGCCAATGCTGTCATTTTATAAAATAGACGTCAGTATCTTATCTTATTGTTTTTATTTTAGCTTGTGTGAAAGGTATTAAAAAAAAAAAAAGGTAAATCCACATCTATTAAACCTCAATTTAACCCTCAAAAAGTATCTTATTAAATTGTTTAATTAAAATAATTTAAAAAACAAATTAAAAACCCAATCTGATAAATGATAGATGCGAGATTTGATCAAAACAAATGTATTAAGAAAATGTATAAAATTAAAAAAAGATTGTTTTAAAATGTTAAAATAAATAATTACTACATTTTTTAAAATAATTAAAAAAATATATTTTAAATAAAACATTTAAATAAATAATTACTACATTAATTATTTGGAAAAGTAAAGAAATCTAGTATGAAACATTTTTACATTTTAAACTAATTTTTGAACTGCCCTTCAGTCTCTTCTGAAGAATATTGTCTTGCACTAGTAAAAGACTAACATCTCAAAAGTTTGTGCTTGTTCGCATTACTAAACACAACGAAGGGAAAACTGTCCTCTCACACACACACACACACACAGACATTTCAGACTACACCAAGACCCGACTGGAAGTGCAGTATTAGCTAACTTTAATCCGCCATCTCAGTGTTTCCCTCAAGACTAGCTAGCATTAGCGCAGCACAGACACACGACACGGACTCGGTCTAAGGGGAAATCAGTCCTAAAGTTCAATACGTTCAGCTCCACCTCCATGTGATCCCGTGTTTCAGAGAGCCGTGTGTTTTTACTCGCGGACGGAGACTTGACGTGAGCCAGCAAACAACTGCACATCCATTTGTTTCGTGCTTGTTTTGGCTGGCGTTCCTGTCAGAGATTGATATCATCATGTGGATAGACGTCCGCTTGACTTGATATGAAGTGTAAAGGTTACAGCTGGGAACTTTCATACCTGGGATCTTCAGGTTGAGGTCACACACACTTCCAACACTCGAGACGGACGCTGCTTTCTGGCGGCGAGTGATGCTCTCGCGGATACGCCCTTCTCCAGTCACCCGAACGCTGAACGGACTTCCTGCACACACAAATAAGTCACAATGATGGGAATAAGCCAAAAATACAGTAAAAATGTGAAATATTACAGTTTAAAATGGCTGTTTTCTGTGTAAACATATTCTGTGTGATTAAAGCTCGAATTTCTCTGAACATCGTTACTCCAGTCTTAAAGTTCACTTTAAAAAAAACTTTTGCTGATAATTCACTCACCCCCATGTCATCCAAGATGTCCACGTCTTTCTTTCTTCAGTCGAAAAGAAATTAAGGTTTTTGATGAAAACATTCCAGGATTTTCTCCATATAATGGACTTCAATGGGGTCCAAACGGTTCAAGTTCCAAATGAGAGTTTCAGTGCAAACTGTTCAAAGGGCTTTAAACGACACCAGACGATGAATAAGGGTCTTATCTAGCAAAACGATCGGTCGCTTAAAAAATTAACGAATGTTTGAATGAACCAAATGACTCAAAAAAAGATTTGTTCATTTTGATGAACGAGTTCGAAACAGGAGAGTCACGAACGCGCATCAGCAGAACAGAGCATTTGTGCTCATAAAACTTAAACTTTTGTATTTATTTTTGAAATGAGCGATCTCTTCGCTTGATAAGACCCTTATTCATCGTCTGGTGTCGTTTAAAGCCCTTTGAACAGTTTGCACTGAAACTCTCATTTGGACCTTGAACCGTTTGGTTCCCATTGAAGTCCATTATATGGAGAAAAATCCTGGAACGTTTTCATCAAAAACCTTCATTTCTTTTCGACTGAAGAAAGAAAGACATGGACGTCTTGGATGACATGGGGGTGAGTAAATTATCAGCAAAAGTTTTTTTTAAAAGTGAACTACTCCTTTAAAAAGTCACATGATCCTTCAGAAATCATTCTAACATGAGACATTTATGAACACTATCAATGTTCAAGAGTTGTGTTTTTCAGGATTTGATCAATAGAAATTGAAAAAGTAGTGTTTATTTGAAATAGAAATCTTTTGTAACATAATACACAGATGGATGTAGTAGGAAATGTACAGTATATACACTGTGCAATACACTTACAACTCCATTTTTAAAATAGTGTTTTGCCAAATATTGTGTAAACGACATGTATGCCATATTTGGACCATAATTTGTTTTTTTTTGTGCGTGTAAGTCTCTTACCAGGGACGTGCTCTTCTGCAAACCTGATGGACACGATGTAGGTGCCCGGCTCACTCGGACAATACGAGACGCCACACGTGCCGTCCTCCATGTCTTCTGTCTGTATGTCCACCTTACTGGGACCCTCAATGGACAACGCCAAACCTCCATAACCTGTGAACACACATTCAAGATTACATCAGTGTTCCCCAAACCCGATCCTCCTCCATCCGACCCTGGAGGCTCTGCTAACGTGCGGATGAGTTGAATCAGGTGTGTTTGATTAGGACGAGTGTGAGAATGTGTAGTGTTGGTGTGTTTCCAGGATTACATGCATTCACTTTAACAAACAAACGCTAACTGGATGCATGAGAGATAAAAGCTTTTGATTGAACAAGACAAGTTAAAAAGTGTGTGATATACTTTATATGAAGGACTAATTGTATAAATATTTGAAGTTCTTTGGGGAAGTGGGAATGATTTGCCGCTGTGGTACCGATTAAGAGCCCAATTTTCCTTTATTTCCACCCTTGAGACACTTTACACAACCTGTTTGGATAATATTCTTGCCAATTAAGTGAATTGGAGAGCTTGAAAAAACATCATTAAGGGCCAGACGGATTAGCAGACGAGGTTTATTTAGCGCTTATGTAGATCGCTTGGGAGGGTTAGACTGAACAGAAGTCAAGCTCTACGTTTAATATTAACATCTTTGTTATCAAGGAGAAATGTAATATAAGAAATGTAATATAATAGTTATTAAATAAAAAATGCATTAAATAAATAATTAACAATAGCTATTATTAATATTATAATATAATTTTTTTAATGTAATAATAATTGTATATATATATATATATGTATAATTACTACATAAAGATTGTTATTTTATTACATAAAGATTGTTTTTTTTTGTTATTTTATAATAATGAAAAAAATATGTACAACAATAGTAATATAAATATTTAAAAATCTATTTTAGTTATCAAATAAAAAAAGATTAAAAAAAAAACAAAAAACAATAAATTAATTAATAATAAAAGATTAAATGTAAATAAAAGATCAAATCTCTCTCTCTCACCAGCTTCCCTTGTGTCCACCACAAAGTCGGACATCTCGAAGGTGTTTCCCTCCACCAGCCCCTGTCCGAAGACCTTGACCCGGCTGGCGTCTCCGATCTCAGACTGGACCACCATGATGGTGATGGGGCTGTTAGGGACGTGCTGTCCGTTCTTCTTGATGCTCACCAGGTGCTCCCCAACTTCCCTCGGGATGAAGGAAATGCCTGAAGAGGAAATGACCAGCCACGTGTCACCCAAAACCAAATTTATAGCTAGCAAAAAGAAGGAGTGAGCCGACCCCAGACGTACCGATGTGGTTGTTGGGTTGTCTCTTGAGCAAACACGGCTCGTCGCGGCCGGAAGGGGCTTTGATGCTCGCGCTGAGAAGACTCAGATCCGTCTCGGTGATATCCAGAGAGAAATCTGCAGCCGAGCCCAGCTTCACCTGGGACTTCCTCTTATTGTCTTCTGCAAAGTCATCATCAAATATGAGACAAATTCAAATTATGCTTTTGTTTAAAAAGCAAAATCAGGTTAAAAAAAAGTCATGTTGTAACGAGAGACGTTTGCTGGACGAGACGTGTACCTGTGACCCTGGCGGTGAAGGGGCTTCCAGCGATGTGCTTGTCGTTGTAGCGGACGAGTATGTTGTAGTCTCCAGGGAGTGTGGGCAGGTACGAGACACTGCAAGTGCCGTCTTTGTTGTCCACACAGCTGATCTCAGCTTTCGACGGACCTTCAATGGCCAGATCCAGTCCGCCTAGTGCAAAACACTAAATTAGCATGTTTCTGGCCAACACTTTACAACAAGTTTCATTAGTTCACATTAACTAATATTGAACTGCAATTATACAGCATTTATTAATCTTAATTTCAACATGTACTAATACATTCATTTAAATCTTGTTGACGTTAGTTAATGCCAGTGTTGGGTAAGTTACTCTAAAAAAGTAATTAATTACCTCTTCAACAGTGTAATTAGATTACTGTACTAATTACTCTCTCTAAAAAGTATTTAATTACTTTTAAAATCCCATATCAATCTCAAGCAGCTGAATAATACAAGGATAGACATGAATCTGTTTGAATTCTTTCAAATAAATACTATAAAATTGCATGAATTATCCTTAAAGTGACCAAGGTGGAGAAGGTTACATTATAAAAACATACTTTTTAGCATCAGACAATACATTTTGATATTAAACCCACTATTGTTTTATGTCTGATCTCATGACATTTCACACTTTTTTCATACATATTTTACAATAATTCATATGAATTTGTACGAGTGCGGTCGTAATATTTAGACACCTCATAAAATGCATACGAATCGCTGTGAGATCGGATTGATCTATACACAGTATTTACCTCAATTACATCAGAAGTAACTGTAATTAAATTACAGATAAATGAAGAGTAATCCCTTACTTCACATTTTCAAGGGAAAAGTAATTAAATTACAGTAATTACTTACACCCAACACTGCTAAATGCACTGGGAACTTACATAAACAACGAACGGCTGTATTTTTATTAACTAACGTTAAAGGGATAGTACATCCCAAAAAATTAAAACTCTGTCAGTAATGACTCTCCCTCATGTTGTTCAACCCCGCATTCAGAACACAAATTAAGATATTTTTGATTAAATCTGAGAGCTGGATCACTCCTCCATAGGCTTCTAAAGGGATCGAAACTGGCCGGCTTAGAAAAGTTATTTAAGACATCGTTAAAATAGTCAGAGTGACTACAGAGGCTCAACTTTAAGTTCATCAAGCGTCGAGAATACTTTCTGTGCGCAAAAAATAACAACTTTATTCAACTATTCATTTCCTTCTCTGTGGGCCGTGAGATTTCACGTGGATCGAAACATGAGGGAGAGTCATTACTGACAGTTTTCTATCTATTTAACAAAGATGAACAAATACAGTAACAAATGTATTGCTCATGGTTAGGTCATGTCAGTTAATACATGAACCTTATTGTGAAGTGTAAAGGCCCATGCACACCGCGTCCGAAATTTTCGCATTTTAAAAAATAAAAACGACCCCACATTATGTCAATCACGCTTGCACACTGCCTCCGAAACTTTCGTCAGTCATAAAAAAAAAAAAAAAAAAACGAATCGGGTTCGATTTTCTGTGTTTTTCGCAGAGATGTATAAAGTACTAGAAACCCGGACTTGAGTAAAAGTACAAGTGCTCTATCAAAAAAAGTGACTTGAGTAGAAGTTGAAGTGCTCTTTAAGCACCGCACTTAAGTAGAAGTACTAAAGTATTCAACATTTTTTGTACTTAAGTATTGCAAGTAGTTTATTTTCAAATTCACTACTTAAGTACTAAAAGTAAAAGTACAAGTATTGTGTCATGCAATTATTAAAGAAAGCAGTCAAAAGTTTGAGCTAGCAATCAAATAAGGCGCTTTGGCGGGATACAGATTTGCTTTGGCGGCCATTGCAGGACAACCCCAGCATTAGTCATCAATGTGTGTGTCAATCAATACCATTACCCTATAAAACTGGCGTGTGATTTAGGCAGCATGAAAGACAACTTGCAACGAATGATTCGTAAATTTTTAGAATTGTAACGAGTTACTAGCAGAACATTAAAAAAATATCGAAGTGAAAGTATTAAATTAATCGAAAATATCTACTGAAGTAAAAGTAGAAGGGTGAGAAAAAAAACAGCATTTTAGTACTTAAGTAGTTCTACTTCGTTACTATACATCTCTTTTCCTATCCGTAGCGAGCAGTTTGAATGGTGTTTGGACTATTCAGAGCCACTGAATCACGAATACAAAAAACCACAAGTAAATTTCGGAGTCAGTGTGCAATGGCCTTAACCCATTTATTATTATTATTATATTAAATATTAATGTTATTAATAATCGTTCTGTGTTTGTACACACCTTCAGAAGCATCTTCAGTGTAGATGGTGAACATGGCGGTTTTATTGGTGGTCCCGTAGACCAGGCCCGGCCCGTACGCGGTCACGTTGGGGCTGTTTGTGTTGTTGACGTAGAACTGCAGAGGGCTCTCTGAGAAAACATGCAACACATTCAATACCACGGCAGAAAACATGCATACAACAGAATACAGACAGAGCAGCTGCTGCACACGAGAATTATTAATTATGAAGAAATCTGAGAGGTGTTTTTGTTCTGAAATGCATATTATACTTTTAAAACATTTTATATATGGTCTTATTTTCTTTTGATTTTGTGTTGAAAAAATGACCCCGACCGTTTTCATGCAATTCACACAGAAATCTGGAGCATTTAAAAAAAAAAAATATGTGAAGTTTTATTTTGTTGCATGTTTGCAAATGTTCACAACCTTTATACAAAGAGGCAAACAAAACAAAGGCAAACTAGTTTATATATTATACATGAAGAGTTCAGATGCAAAAGCCTCTAAATGCCATTTGAAATTTACTTCTAGAATAATCATTTTTATCAAGCTTGTATATTTAAGTTCAGTGATTTCACTTGATAAATTAATAGGCAATGATAATTACCTATTAATTGTTATTTAAGTGAAATTACTGAACTTAAATATACAAGTTTGACAAAAATCATCATTAAAGAAGAAAATTTCAAATGGCATTTAGAGGCTTTTGCATCTGAACTCTTCAAGTATAATATATAAACTAGTTTGCCTTTGTTTTGTTTGCCTCTTTGTATAAAGGTTGTGAACATTTGCAAACATGCAACAAAATAAAACATACATTAGAAAAATTCCAAAATTTAAAATCCAGAGCAATAAAATGAAACAATTAAAACAAAACCTGGATATAAATATAATGGGTAGTATATTGTTGTATATACTATGCATATCATTTTAATACAATTTAAGATATATATATATAAATGCATTAACAATAAGCTTGTATAAACATTGTTTTAAAATGATTTTTCACTACTGTTACTATTATTTTATTTATATTTATTTATTACACGCATGTCATTTTAATTATAGATAAAAAATTTAAAAATAATAATAAAACCTAGCAGTAATGAAAAATCAATTCAAACAATGTTAATACAATCTCATTGTGAATGCTAACATGATATCCTCATGGAGCTGTAGACACTCCAAACAATAATAATTCAACTGTATAACACATTCTTCCCGCCTTATATGGAGAAACAAACCATCGGATGAGGTTCGAATATCGCATTAATGAGATGTTTACTGAGGTTACTGATGGCACTGGAAAACATGAAACTCCAGTCATAAAACAAGCACCTACATGAGGATCTGTACCCAACACACACACCAGCTCCAAACACAGATTCCTCACGCCTGACGTCAGCCTGGAGATCTTTCGCCACGCTAAATAAATCAGCACAACTGAGTTTTTGTTCAACTTAAATCTCTTCAAAAGATGAAGCCTTCAACCTTCACATAGATCTCTGGCACCTAAAACAAATCCTGACGGCGCATTCATCACACAGATGAGATGAATCGCTCTCATGCATGCTTAGGTTCCAGTTTTAAAGAGTCAGTTCACTGAAAAATTGAATTACTAACTTTCATCAGCACAAAACGAGACGTTGAGCAGAACGTTCAAGCTCTTTCAGGCTTTTATTATATGGAAGAACACTTCAAACTAACATTAATGGTTCATAAATGACATGAAGGTGAGCGTGTTTGATGGTGTGCTGCTGACCTGGGATGTGTGAGCCGTTGTATTTAATGTGCATTTCATGAAGTCCAGCCTCTGTGGGCGAGAACTTCACGGTGACCGTCCCGTCTTTGTTGTCGATGATCTCCGGCTGAGCGGTTTTACCTGACGGCATGTGAACCTCACCTGGAGGACAAACATTAAGAGTTCGGGTTGAACAAAATCACTGCAGATTTAGAGGAAATCACTAGTATGAGTGACATGTTCATGATGACATTTCAAAAGTCGAAAAATGGATATATTTAGACATGCATGCCTATTTTATGGACCATTAAGATTTCACATTTTTATGTTGGCATAATTTAAGAATAATGTGAATAAA
Source organism: Pimephales promelas (assembly GCF_988280905.1). Lineage (NCBI taxonomy): Eukaryota > Metazoa > Chordata > Actinopteri > Cypriniformes > Leuciscidae > Pimephales > Pimephales promelas. The sequence goes on along the minus strand of NC_142789.1, from coordinate 29,153,083 downwards.
TAAATATTGAACTGCCTTTGAAATGATGATGATTCAAGTAAGTAATGTTTTTTCTCCTCATTACAGTAATAAGAATTTAGGAGTTTCATAATGAAAAATATCCATCAAAAAAATCGCGATTAATCACATCCAAAATAATAGTTTGTGTTTACATAATAAATGTGTGTAGTGTGTATAATAACACACATAGAAAAATGTGTTATTAATATATCAAATATTTATGTATATTAATTTTGTATAAAGTATATAGATGCAAATATATACATGCATGTGTGTGTATTTATATATACAAAATAATTATACACACATATATTATGTAAACACAAACCTTTATTTTGGATGCGATTAATCGCGATTAATCATTTCACAGCTAGGGTTGCCAACTTCCTGTTTTTTGGGGGTTTTTTTGGGTTGGAGGGGGGTTATTCGGTAATGACCCTTGGAATTCATATAGCATATTATAATTACTTATTAGGCCTATATTAATTTATAGAATAGCAAAGTATGCCCAATCAATGACTGTACCACATATTCTAGATATATGAAGGCTATAATGATCATTTTGCCAACAATGAACCATGGATTTATTTAATTTTTTTTTAGTTGAATTAATCACCCGATCAGCACGGCTATCCGTTTTCTCCTAAATAAAAGCTCAAGGGTTTATTTCTTGTAAGTCTAGACAGAAATAGGACAAAAGTACTTTAATTTTCCTATATTATAGTGTAATATTGATTAAAATATACTTTTGAAATATTCATTTTCATTTATATAGTAATGGATTTTACGACATCATTATTACATTATTATAATAATTGTTTGGCATCCGAAAACACCATTGCTAATGTAATGTAGACTGAGACTCTCACAACTAAAAAGATGTTTGAGCCCTCTTTATTGTCCTACAAATCAATGCTTTTTAACGAGCAGTTCATGGGTTGAAGCTCTTAATTTTAATCTGATCTGATGCATTTAACCTTAAAACATAAAAAAAAAAAATTCTTGCGGGGGAGCAGTCAGAAAAACATAAGATTATCTTTTAAAATCGATTGAACGCGGAACAGTTTTTCCTGTGAGTGAGACTGGAAAACCCGTAGTGGACGAAATGGGAGTGATAACAGAACGCTTAGAGTGCAGAGAGGAATGTGCTCTGACTCCAGTCCTGGTTTTGCGTCCGCGCCGTTAGAAGCTCAAGCTCGCAGGCAAGATCGCTCTAGATTAGAGGATATTTTAACTAATTTGCTGTCGATCACGAGTGGAGTGGCTTAACTGGTGAGGTCTTCATTCATAGTCTGTCTGAGATATATTAGAAGATGTGTCTGTCATGGATTTGCACTGAACTGATTCTCAAAAATACGGAACAAAATGCGTTCCGGATCAGTTCAATACGGAACAAGACTTTTATGCGACAAATACGGAATGATTCCGTATTATACGGAACGGTTGGCAACCCTATTCACAGCCCTAGCAAAAATAATCAATATGCTTGATTATTTGGGGGTGAAACATGACCCTGACATGAATCGTGTTTAAAGATCTGCAGCACAAAACCCCTTGAGTTAAGAAAACCCTTGTCATGAGTAGCTAATACGGGTTTTCTTTAAAGGGTATCTCTCACCTGTGATTTCCCCCTTCTTAAACGTGAAGGGAATCACCATATCGAAAGGCCTGTATCCCGTCCCGTTCACACTGTTCGCAGGGATGTACGCGCCATCTGTGACCTGTGAGGCGGCAAAGAGAAATCTGAGTAAATGAGAGCGGACGGTGCAAACGCATCCGTTAGAACTGCCTGTCAAACATTTCCATGTTTAGGCAAGTCTGTGCGATCCATTCTGAAAGCGAGAGCGCTGTGGACGAGAAAAGACATTAGCAGCCCAGTGATTCAGCCACAGCAGAAGACAAACGTGCGTTAGACACGAAACGGAGGAAGACGAGACTGTGATCGGCCCCACAGCACAGCTGACAAAGCAAAGCGGCCTGGAAAAGAGAATGATAAAGAAGGAAAAAAAATCCCCAAACCGTGCTAAACATCTCAGAAATAAAGAGAATGATTGTGTGCATTGAATGAAACATGTTGAGACATCATCGAATATGAGCCCTGCACACATAGATGACACAAGGAAGGAGCATTACTGATAAATGACTCCCGATTTCACCTGGAGGAGATGAGGTAAGCACTATGAGAAGAATTACAACTGTGTGTTAAGTTTAAAGGAGCAGTTCGTTTTAAAAAAAAACTTTTGCTGATAATTCACTTACCCCCATGTCATCCAAGATGTCCATGTCTTTCTTTCTTCAGTCCAAAAGAAATGAAGGTTGATGGATTTTCTCCATATAATGGACTTCAATGGGGTCCAAACGGTTCAAGGTCCAAATGAGAGTTTCAGTGCAGCTTCAAAGGGCTTTAAACGACACCTGACGATGAATAAGGGTCTTATCAAGCGAAACGATCGCTCATTTCAAAAATAAATACAAAAATGTAAGTTTTATAAGCTCAAATGCTCGCCGCGCTCAGTTCTCTGATGCGCGTCCTGTTTGAACTCGTTCATCAAAATGAACGAATCTTTTATCGAGTCATTTATTCGTTGAGTGAACCAAATGACTCGAAAAAAGATTAGTTCATTTTGATGATAAATCAAATGTGATGCGCATGCATCCTTGAACTGTTTGGACCCCATTGAAGTCCATTATATGGAGAAAAATCCTGGAATGCTTTCATCAAAAACCTTCATTTCTTTTCGACTGAAGAACGAAAGACATGGACATCTTGGATGACGTGGGGGTGAGTGAGTTATCAGCAACATTTCTTTTAAAGTGAACTACTCCTTTAAGTTTAAGTACACATTATTAGATCTGTACCAAACACAAAAGCTCCCAATCAGACTACAGGAAATCTCTAAAATGCTCAATTTTTGCGTTATATACACTACTGTTGTTTGGGGTCGGTAAGATTTAGTTTTTGTTTTGAAAGAAGTCTATTCTGCTCACAAAGGCAGCATTTATTTGATCAAAAACACATTAAAAATAGTGAAATTACATTTTCTGATTTAATAAATTTAAAGTATTCCTGTGATCAAAGCTGAATTTTTAAATTCATTACTTGATCATTCTGAAATCTGTGTAAAATGTTCTTACCATCATCAATATTGAATGCAGTCGGGACCCCGAAACCTTTGAACGTTATAATGTATGTTCAGAGTTTTACAGGTCTGCTTTGTGGCTTTCTTGAACTTAACACAGGAACACACGAAGCGCATAATGGTCCTGAGGTTAATGTCAGAATAATGAGCAATTTAAAACTGGTGTTCAATCCAAACAAAACTGTCAGTCTAAACACTCAGGCGTCGAGTTTCCCTCTGCTTCTGTCATCAATGAAACGCACTAGTGGGAAAACCAGAGTTTGTGTGTTCAAGTCTAATCAACGAGAGGAGGAAATAGAGACCGATGAGGCATGAATAACCATTCCAACCATTTCCTGCAAAAAAAATGATTCTTGGCTGGTCCAAAACGAGGAAGAACTGAACAGAAACCCTTGGCCAACACAAATAAGAAGCACAAAGAGGTGACAGGGTGGTGTGTGTGTGTGATCGGGAAGCTGGAGGTCAGTGCAAGAGGACGGGAGTGTGTGACTGGGGTGAGACGTGTGTGTCTTTGTACCCAGGGCTGGAAGCCGACGCCTGGCGCTGTCTTTTGCTGTTGGACTGACTGCTGCTGCATCATGGGAACTTCATCTGTTGCCTGGGAAATGATATGTATGGACATGAAACTTCAGATGCATGAGGAACATAAATGAACACACACAACAAGCACTCAAACACAGACGCCATATTGTGCCAAAATCCCGGTGTACATTCGTTCGTGCTGCTGTTGTGGTAACACAACTCCATGTGTTGTTATAACTCATAGATTGTGTAGATATAAACATGTTCACAGTTCAAGATTGCATTTTATATTTCAGAGAAAAATTGTGATTGTGATTTCATGTTTGAGGCAAAATTTGTCCAAAATATTTCATGATTTTATGTCAGTATGACTATGAAATAATAATACAAAAATAAAAGTATTAATATGATCAACATTACTTATATTATCATTATTATTATGCATTTATAGGGCTGTCAAACAATTAATCGCGATCAATCACATCCAAAATAAAAGTTTGTGTTTACATAATATATGCGGCTGCACTGTGTATAATTATTTGTGTGTGTGTGTGTGTGTGTATATATATATAAATAAATAAATAAATACACACACATGCATGTATATTTAAGAAAAAAAATATTTCTATGTAAAATATTTATATTTATATATAAATCTATATACATGAAAATATTTCTTAAATATATACAAGCATGTGTGTATTTATATATATATATATAATTATACACAGTGCACCCACATATATCATGCAAAACCTTTAAGCAATAAGAAATACTACTAATATATTTTACAGTAAAATGAAAAAAATAAAGAAATTATATATAATAATTTACTTACAATACAACTTATTGAAATAATGTTTTAATTATTTGCCAGCTTTATTTTTGGCAACAAATTAAATGTATATTAAATTGAATTTAAAAAGCCGTATTGCAATTTAACTTGCATTCTGATTTATCGTGAGAATGCATAATGTTTTGAATTACGCTCGGACGCAATCTGGAACACAAACATGCATGAAATCAAGCTTGTGTTGCTAGAAGCGTTCGCATGTGTTCTCATATGTATGTTTCAGGCCTAAATCAAAACCTTACCCTTAACATCACAAGATATGAAAACATTAATGAAATAAGTGTGATCATTTGTCTTGATAATGCAAAGAAACGACCTCTTAATTCAGGAAGCCCCCCTCCAAACTCAGAAGAATGAAGTCCAGATGAGGATACGATGATGACACATCAGTGAACCTTAAAAACGGGCCGTATCTATTGCAAAGCCTCTTCACTATGGTTCTCTTTAAGAGAGCAAGAGCCGATGTTATCACTGTTTGCTCCTCACCATGACTTTGAAGGGGCTCCTGGGGATGTTCTCCCCTCCAAACCGCACGTAAATAACGTAGTTCCCGGGCTTCGGCGCAGTGTAGAAGATGTCAAAGGTCCCGTCCTCGTTCTCGATTACATCAGCTTCCACCTCAGTGCCGTCCGGAGTGACCACAATGCAGGAGACCTTCCCCTTCCCAGCTCCTTTAGCGTTCACTACAAACCCAACTTCCTCTCCGATGCCGATGGTCGGCCCGATGCCAGGTCCTGCAGAACATGGATTTAAATATATACAATAGAAGTGAATTATTCTTATGGGGACCATGTTTTCTTATCACACCAATCCAAGTTTACGTGTGTATCAAAAAATAATCTGCACTGTTATTTTGTGTAACTGGATCCTTTTGATCAGACAGCTTGGTCAAGATTCAGAAATATTAATATTAGGGTTAATTAATTACACAATGTGGGGATTAATTAATCGCACATAAAAATTGGCTGAGAATTTACCCCATAAAAAATCATTTAAAGTCATTAATGGGTTAAATAAGAAAAGCATGACATGTATATTACAAAAAGTGGCTTTTTTTGATTTAACAAAGAATTTATTACACAAACTTAAGCTTTAAAGCCCATGAGGGTGATTAAATGGTGAGAGAATTCAACTTTTGGGTGAACTATACCTTTAATGGATTTTAAATGATTATGATAAATAAATAAAAAATGATTTAATGATACTTTCTACTGAAAAAACAAAAACAAATAAAAACCTGAAACTACAAATACAGGTCTTATATTTGTTTCATACATTTGAGTGAGTTACGTAAGGGATGGGCAACGATTAATCGCATCCAAAATAAGAGTTTGTGTTTACATAATATATGCGTGTGTAGTGTGTATAATTAATTTGTATATATAAATACCCACACATGCATGTATATATTTAAGAAAAATGTGTTATTAATATATCAAATATTTATATATAATATTAATTGTGAATAAATATATATAAAATATATACATGAACATATTTCTTAAATATATACATGCATGTGTGTGTATTTATATATACAAATTAATTATACACACACATATATTATGTAAACACAAACTTTTATTTTGGATGCGATTAATCGCGATTAATCGTTGCCCATCCCTAATCGTTTTTTACATTTCTATGCTTCCAGTCTCAGATTTAATGATACTTTTAATAAGGAGTGAAGTAAATGGTTCTCTTTATCTGAGTCTAAAAAACCCCTACAAAACGAGTGGACGTACCCGTGACCGTACACTTGCTGGCGTCTCCTGTAGTGGTCGCTCTCACTCTATAAGGAGAAGTGGGGATCTCGTCTCCGCCATACTTGATTACAATAGTGTAACGGCCCACCTTGTCCGGCACATAAGACACTTTGTAGGTTCCATCCCGGTTGTCCTGAATGTTGGCTTTCTTGGATTTACCATCCTGATCCTGAAACGCATGAAAAACCATATTAAAGTCGTGCAGGACCACCTCAAACCTCCTGGATCAGAGACAGCAGATGTGGAGGTCCTCAGATGAACTGAGAAGCAGTTTAAAAACACAGAGGAGCATCATCAACAAGAGACGGGATGGTTTCAGTTTCCCCCTGGATTTCCTGCTGCAGTTTGGCTTTCAGAAGATATTTATCTCACTGCTGGCCCGCCGCATCGGTCCTACTGCATGTGTTTGGAGTCCAAATGGAGAAATCAAAGCTAATCCTGGATAACTGGAGCAGTAACTTCTCAAAAGATAAAATAACATGCTCAATCCAAGAGCAAGATGTTTAGAAGATAAATTGTGCAATATGCAGCTATCGGTTATTTGTGGATCCTTATTCATCTTTTCCATTGAACGTCAGAAACTGAATCCACGTGTGACTCTACAGTCTGTCGGCTGATTGAAAACATTCTACTTCAAATCGACATCTAAGATGAATATTATGATATTATACAATAAAAAAAATCTTAAATTTATGTATTCTATCTCTATCTATAGCTCTTTATATCTATATCTATATCCCTATCTATATCTATCTATCTCGATACATCTATCCATCCATCCATCCATCTCGAGATCTACAGTATCTCTCGATCTATCTATCTAGATCCATCCATCTAGATCCATCCAGATCATCCATCTAGTCCATCCATCTAGTCCATCCATCTAGATCCATCCATCTTGATCCATCCATCTTGATCCATCCATGGATCTAGATCCATCTATCTAGAGTCATCTATCTAGAGCCATCTATCTAGAGCCATCTATCTAGAGCCATCTATCAGGACCATCTATCAGGACCCTCTATCTAGATCCATCAGGACCATCTATCTAGATCCATCTATCTACTATAGATCCATCCATCTATTTCTATCCACCCATCCATCCAGCATCCATCCATAAATTTTTCTTCTATATATTTTATACCATCTGTTTGTTTGCAAGCCAATCTAATAGATGGATGTATGATGTATGATTTTTGCAATATGCAGCTGTGTGATCCTTGTGGATCTTTTCCATTGAACGTCAGAAACTGAATCCAAATGTAATTTTACAGTCTGTCGGCTGATTGAAAACATTCTACTTCAAACCAACCTAAAAAAAACCTCATTTATATCAATCAGTGATATTCAAACTTTATTCCGTTTCTTCAGAACCGCAAGAGGAGGACTCGTCAGTACTCACGGTGATCTGCACGGACAGCTGGCCTTCACCGGCATCCTTAGCGTCGATGGTGAACTCGACCGGAAAGCTGGCGGAGAGACCGGTGGTCAGGCCGGGGCCGCTGGCACGCACTTTACTGGCATCATGAGTGGGCTGAACGCGCAGTTTGAACGGACTGAAAGAGATAGTTGAAGGATTGGTGATGACATCTCAGTGACTACAGTTTGATAGCAGAAGTGAATCTAACAGAAGTACCTGCGTGGAACTTCCTCGTCTGCGTACTTGACCGCGACAGAGTACGAGCCCTCGACAGACGGAGTGTATGCCACCGTGTGTGTGCCGTCACCATTGTCTGTTACGTTTACTGGTTCAGCCAAACCTGCAAACACCAGCTTGGTTACAGTCATACCAAACATTCAGTATTACCCAGGTGACCTACTCGAATACTGCAATAAACCACCAACGAATGAACCACAAGTATATATATATAACTACGGTTTAACATGTCTTGTCATTATTATATATACAAAATAAGCATATTATGTAGAGCCAGACCGATATTAGGCATTTTCCAAAATATCGGTATCGGCAGTTATAATGGCCGATAAATTAATATTTAAAAAATAAAATAAAAACGGATGAAACACACTTCAATTATCTCTCCTTGGCCTGTTTTATTGAAAATGTATGTTTTACAATTTGCAGTATGATGTTATCTATTGCTAATAGACTAGCTAACCACAAAGCTATAGCTAATGCCACTATCATCAGTGGAAGACTGCTAACGTTAACATTAATGATCTTGGAAACCACAATGAACTTTTTCTGCCTAAATAAAGTAATGATTACTGTATTTATAACTAGCATATCTCTAGTTACAGTCCCTGCATTGTAAAATGTAAGTTATACTTGCGAGGAGTGAACATTTAGACATAGAGAAAAAGTAACAAACGTATCTTGTGCAGAAAAGTTAGCTTTTCTTTTACACGTGTGTGAAATCCAACAATATTTAATAAAAAAAAAAAAAAAATATCGTCCGATATATCGGATTTTAAAACCCAAAAATATTTGTATCGGTATCGGCCTTCAAAATCCTTTATCGGTCGGGCTCTATTATATATCATAAACCTAAACATGCAACACTGTGAGAATGACAGCTACATAATACTGCTAGATATAAAAATAAATAGAATGTAAATTAATAAATGTTTAAATAAATGATTTTAATGTTCATCTATATACTGTGTGGCATGCTAGTATTTAGGAACAAAGAAAATAATAAATATAAATAGTAAAGAAACAGATGTTTAAGTATAAACTGTGCAGTGTGCTGCTCAAAATAAAATAATGCATAAATCCGAACGTGTTTTTACCTTTAGGTCCAGTTACGGCTACAGACAGAGGAGCGACACCAGCTTTACTGCAGTCAACAGTGAAGGATTGTGGGATTTTAGCTCGCACTCCAGAACCGACACCAAGTCCAGATACCTTCACCTTACTGGAGTCCACAACATCCTTTACAGGCACTTTAAACGGGCTTCCTATAATGCAAACAAAAAGATAAACGCGTTCAGATTCAGACATTGATTAGTGTGTCCATGCAAGCTAACGCAACTCAAATGGAGCGATTATAAGATAAGACGCATGAAAAACAGGCACAAAATAAAATCTAATGAGTAATAACAACGATACTTTAAACAAGGTTTTAGATGCTAGCATGTTTTATTTATCGCACGTCGTGAAAGAGTTCGTAGTCTAATTAATCTTAACTTTCCAACAACCGTCATCCTCTAAAATATTGCTCCGACACTTGATTTAAACAATCTGCATATCCATGTGGGAGAATCACACTATGTGGTCTTGGCACGCCGAATGTTTTCAATGAAACGCGAGCCCATAATGTCCACCAGTGAGAATGTGGTAGCCTGCTCTCCTCAGATACGGGAGATCTCGTAAAGCTAATGAAAACTAATTTGCAGGATAGTTTTGCAGGGGGAAACCGGGGATCCAGTAATGCCTTCTTCAGTACCTGGAATGTGTTGTCCTCCATATGTGATGTTGACATCGTACAGACCAGGAACGTACGGGGTGTATTCCACGTTACAGCTGCCATCTTTGTTATCTTTGCAGGACATTTTAGACTCTGATGGGCCTTCTACTGTTATTCCCAAACCACCAATACCAGCTCCTCTGTACGGATCAGAAGAAGGTGAAACGGTTATTTTAAGTTCTTGGTAGTATACAGAACAATATCTACACTAGCGTTCAAAAGAAGTCTCTAATGCTCACCGATGTTTGCATTTATTTGTTAAAAAAAAAAAACAGTAAAAACTTTGTAATGGAAATTAAATGTATTGCAAATGCCACTTCATAAGCTATTAAAGGAATAGTTCACAAAGATTTAAGTTGTCATTAAAATATATATATTTTTTTTATTTCATTTTATGTAAACTACTGTATTTAAACTTGTGTTTTAATTGTATGTTCCAATTTTGGGGGAGATTTGCCCAATAAGGCTGCGACAAATACAGTAAAACAGCTTTTTTTAATAACTTTATGTGAATATATATTAAACTGAATTATTCCTGTGACCAAAGCTGAATTTTCAGCATCATTACTCCAGTCTTCAGTGTCACATGATCCTTCAGAAATATATATATTTTTTTCATAAAATTTGCTGCTCATTTCTGATTATTATCAAAGTTGAAAACACAGTTGTGCTGCTTAATTGTTTTGTGCAATCATTTGATGAAGTTTAAAAGAACAGCATTTATTTGAAATCTAATGTAACATTATAAAATAATATCTTAAGCATCACTTTTGAATGCATCCTTGCTAAATAAAAGTAGTGATGCACCGATATGAAAATTTTGGCCGATACCGATAACCGATAATCCTTTATATTTGAAAGCCAATAACCGATATATCGGCTGATGAATTTAAATCCAAATTTTTATCTAATTTTGAGAGCCTGATTACAAAAACAAAAGACTCACAATTAAACCCATGTCCCAAGCGCACGATTATAATGATGTTCTCATTATAGTGTTATGTTGCCGATATAACAGATTTGCGAACCGTATTTTCATTTTTTGAAGAGATTTCAATCATATTTCGAGAAATTAAAAAACAAACAGTGCTCAACGTGTCTCAGCTGAAGGGAACAATACATTATTTATCGGCTTTAATATATGGGCCACAGGCCGATAACGATAACATTAAAAATGAACACATATCGGCCGATACCGATATCCTGGCCGATATATCGTGCATCCCTAAATAAAAGTATACATTTCGTAACATCTTACTGACCCCACCGTTTTAAACAATAGTAAAAAAATAGCAAAATGTAAGACTTGGACACCTGGTGATGATTGAGAACTTGTTGTGTTTGTCAGTCAGAGCTTCTTCTAGACCCGGGCCCTTGGCCTGCACACGCGAGGGGTCACATCCCTCTCCCACCCCGACCTGGAACGGGCTTTTAGGAACCGGAGTCTCGTCGTACAGAATCTCCACACTGTGGACTCCTGTGTCCAGTAGACAAAAGAAAATTCACACTAAGAAACAAGTTTATGAAGCTTTCAAGTCCTCATACTGAGTTCAGAGGCAGCAACTGTTACGTCCAAGTTCATAATGTATTAATATCATATTTCTTGCTTTCTTTTGTATTGAAATCCACAGTTGCAAATATATAGTGTAATAAAACAAACACTTAAATGTAGGGATGCACCGATATGAACATTTTGGCCGATACCGATAATTCTTTATATTTGAGAGCCGATAACCGATATATCGGCCGATAAATCTAATTTTTCCAATTTTGATATAATTTTTGAAAGCCTGATTGCAAAAACAACAGTCTCACAATTAAAATCCGTCCCCTAACACAATTATAATATTCTCAATATAATTTCATGTAGCCGATATGACAGCACATTTAACTATATTTTCCTTTTTGATTCCAATCATATTTCAAGCAATTAAGATCAATCATGTTGAACAGTGCGCATCTGTCTGGTGTCAAGTGTTGAAGGTAATAATTCATTATTTATCAGCTTTAATATATCAGCCAAATTTTATTATCGGGCCGATAACGATAAGATAAAAATGAGCAGATATCGTCCGATACCGTTATGGTGGCCGATATATCGTGCACCCCTACTTAAATGTGCATGTACTTTCCACTAGTCTAGAAGTAAACCGTTCCAAAACCCCCAAACATGCATGAAAGAACAATGTCTTAATCAATCATTGCCGTGCCGTCATTGAGGAATCATGAGCTTGTCACCTCACAAATGTGACCGAATTAGCTGTATATTGTGTAAAGCTTTATTGCGGTTTGTCAAAATATACAAACTGTACAAGATGAAACCTGTAGCATTCCAGTAGCTGATATAACATAACTTGCATTGCATTCATCTTGTCGCTTTGGATAAAAGCATCAGCCAAGTGTATAAATATAAATGTAAACCAGTGTTTAAGTGGAATATACCGTTCTCAAATGGTGTGTATTCCACGCCGTACGTGCCATCGCCGTTGTCACTGATGGTGCAGTCTGTGGAAGCGCCTGATGGGTTCTTCACACAAGATTTAATGTGTTTACCGCCAGTTTTGGTCAAAGCTCGTGCATCCACCGTGAAGTTAGTCGTGGCTTCTCTGAAAACTCCTGCAGACCAGAGAAGAAAAACACAAAGATGAGAGCATTGACTTTAGATAAAGAAAAGTTAAAAGGGCATCTTTCGTCAGGCAAAGGGTCGTCTTGCACTGAACTTGCAAATCTACAAATATAAAATAGATACAGTGTGATAAAATAAACACTTAAATGTGTATTTTGGATATATCCTTTCAACTAGTCTGAAAGATGACAAGTTACGGAAGCAAAGTAGTCCAAAACGAAAGCCAAAGGAAAAAAGGTTCGTTGAAAAATCGTTAAAGGAGTAGTTCACTTTTAAAACAACTTCTGCTGATAATTTACTTTCTTTCCTCAATCGAAAAGAAATGAAGGTTTTTGATGAAAATATTCCAGGATTTTCTGCATATAATGGACTTCAATGGGGACCAAACGGTTCAAGGTCCAAATGAGAGTTTCAGTGCAGCTTCAAAGGGCTTTAAACGACACCAGACGATGAATAAGGGTCTTATCTAGGACCCTTCGAGTCATAACTCGAAAACAGATTTGTTCATTTTGATGAACGAGTTTGAACAGGAGAGTCACGAACGCTCATCACAGAACAGAGCAAGGCGAGCATTTGTGCTTATAAAACTGAAACTTTTTCAATTTATTTTTGAAATGGCCGATCATTTCGCTAGATAAGACCCTTATTCATCATCTGGTGTCGTTTAAAGCCCTTTGAAGCTGCTCTGAAAATCATTTGGACCCCATTGAAGTCCATTATATGGAGAAAAATCCTGGAATGTTTTCATCAAAAACCTTCATTTCTTTTCGACTGAAGAAAGAAAGACATGGACATCTCGGATGACATGGGGGTGAGTGAATTATCAGCAACAGTTTTTCTAAAAGTGAACTACTCCTTTAAGAAAAACATTTTCACGAACGTTTCCATCGGCTACAAAAAATATGACGCATGCATCACATGAAGTGGTTTTTGTGGCCCATTTTATCTTGATATTCAATGAGAAAACCGTTGATTTTAGACGTCAATACCTTCTCCAGCAACTCCTGGTCCAGACACCTTCACTTTGCTGGTGTCAACAGCTGGATCCACGTTCACTTTGGCAGGGAAGTTGGGAACGGTCTTCCCCCCGTACTTCAGCTGTAGCGTGTACATGCCCGCAGTCAGCGGGATGTAGGTGACCGTGTAAGTCCCGTCCTTATTGTCCAGAACTTCAGTCTTAGCTTTCGCTCCAGAGTCGGACTCGGCCTCCAGCGTCAGCTGTCCAGGTCCAGCTTCGGTGCAGTCCACGTTCAGCACGCTGATCTCGCCAACCTTGCCTCGCTTCAGCCCGGATCCGGACGCCACCACTCTGGTGGGATCGAAGGGGTACTGGATGTCAGCGTGGAAAGGCGAGCCGGGAATGTGGACGTCCTCGAAGAGAATGTTAACTAGGTACTCTCCGGGTTCGGTGGGGAGGTAGGACACGGAGCAGGTGCCGTCGCCATTGTCGGAGCACTCAATTTTAGCTTCGGTTGGACCCTCGACAGTGAGCCCGAGTCCACCGGTGCCGGCGCCCTTGGTGTCGATGGTAAACTCAGCAGGGTTTGCTACAAGACCACCCTTCAATCCAGGACCAAACGCCTTGACCTGTACAGGCAGAAGTACATGTAGGCACGTCGAAAGAACAGTACAAATCCACATGGGAAAATCTCAGAGTAAAACTGGGAGTTGTGGAACAAATTAAATTAAACCTATGCATCATCTTTTTACTAGGGCTGTGCAAAAATTAATTGCGATTAATCGCATCCAAAATAAAAGTCTGTGTTTACATAATATATTTGTGTGTGCTGTATATAATTATTTTGTATTTATAAATACACACACATGCATGTATATATTTAAGAAAGTGTTATTCATATATAAAATATTTATATTTATATAATATAGATTATGTATTTATATATATATACAGAATTTAAGCACAAATAATTCTTAAATATATACATGCATGTGTGTGTATTTATATATATATATATATATATATATATATATATATACACATACACATACACATATATATATATATATATATATATATATATATATATACACATACATATATATATATATATTATTTTATATATTATTTACATAATATATTTGTGTGTGCTGTATATAATTATTTTGTATATATAAATACCTATGCATGCATGTATATATTTAAGAAAATGTGTAATTCATATATAAAATATTTATATAATATAGATTATGTATATATATATATATATATATATATATATATATATATATATATATAAATAAATATATACATATACAGAATTTAAGCACAAATAATTCTTAAATGTATACATGCATGCATAGGTATTTATATATACAAAATAATTATATACAGCACACACAAATATATTATGTAAACACAGACTTTTATTTTGGATGCGATTAATCACAACTAATTTTTGCACAGCCCTACTTTTTACTCTTAATTAATTTTATAACCGTCTCATGCATCTCTTGCAATTCCTTTTGTTTTAATTGTCATCCTTTTCTTGTAATTATTTTTTGCGTAAAGCACTTTGAATTGCCATAATGTATGAAACGTGCTTTACAAGTCAGCCTTCTAAAAGAAATGTAATCATGCTCTGGTTTCTACATACTTTGCTGGGATCAGGAGGCAGCATGGCTTCGACTTGGAAAGGACTTCCAGGCACTGGATTGCCATCATAGACGACCTCCACCACGTAAACGCCCTCCTCTTTGGGGATGTACTTCACCAGACTGGCTGCTTTCCCAGGCTCCACCACGCAGGGCACGGACTTCCCCGACGGGCTGGTGATCTTGACTTCCAGTTTGCCCTGTCCACCCGCTCCACTCGTACCAATGGCAAACTCTTGATCCTCACCCACTTGCACTCCTGAAATAAAACATTAAAGAGTTTTTTAAAAATCAAACCAAATAAAACTCTAAAAATAAATAAAACTATAACCATAAATAAACTTTTAATTATCTATTCCATCCAGATTAAAAATAAATAAATGCCTAAATGTTATATATTTGACATACAATTTTCCAGGCCGTCGACTTGGATCTTATTAAAACGCAATAATTAAATAAGTAAATAAGACAATAATTAAGTAAATAAACATTCAATATTCCATTAGCTATACTTTTATCTTGGATTAAAACTAAAATCATTAAATAATTGTATTATATATATGACATACGATTTTCCAGGCCATCGACTTTGATCTTGTCAAGGTCAAGCGGAGCCGCAACACCAACAGCGAAGGGGCTTTTAGAAATCGGGTCACCACCAAAGGTCACGGTTATCACCATCTCCCCCTAAATTGGTACAGCAAACCAGAATTAAGAAAAATCTTGAAAGTATGTCCAATTTGTCCATTTAGCCAGTGCAGATCCCTACCTGCTGAACTGGTGTGTACTTGACAGTCTGGGAATAGTCATAGTTGTCAATGATCTCAAAGTCTTGGACGGGCTGTCCTTTATTAGGTCCGGAAAACTGAACGTTCAGAGGAGCTTTGCCAGCTCCTTTGGTGTAAACGGTGAAGTGTGTTGGTTTCCCGCTCTCCACACCTGAAAATCGAACGAGAGACATGAGTCATCATCATCAATTAAACCCAGATTCTTGATGCGATCAAACGGTTTAACAACAAACCTGCTCGGGCGAGTCCCGGTCCCTCTGCTTTCACTTTGGAGGCGTCGTGTGAAGGATCCACTTTAACACGGAACGGACTGACTGGAATTTCCTGAATTTTTAATGAACACACCAAACGCTTGAAAACGGATTCAAAGATAGTTTTTTCTACAAATCTCAATGGTGGTCACTCACTTGATCGGTAAAAAGGACTTTGATTGTGAGCCGTCCCGCCCCAGGAGGAACATATTTGACAGTGATGGTGTCATTGGCATTGGGAATGATGTCAAAATCAACATCCTCTTCCTTCTCACTGATAACGTTGGCATCACACTTGATTCCAACACTTACATCACCTGAAAGATAGATTGATATTTTGTTTTATTTAAAGGAGTAGTTCACTTTTAATAAAACTTTTGCTGATAATTTACTCACCCCCATGTCATCCGAGATGTCCACGTCTTTCTTTCTTCAGTCGAAAAGAAATTAAGGTTTTTGATGAAAACATTCAATATAATGGACTTCAATGGGGACCAAATGGTTCAAGGTCCAAATGAGAGTTTCAGTGCAGCTTCAAAGGGCTTTAAACAACACCAGACGATGAAGAAGGGTCTTATCAAGCGAAACTAGCAGTCATTTCAAAAATAAATACAAAAGTTTAAGTTTTATAAACACAAATGCTCGCCTTGCTCTATTCCGTGACTCTCCTGTTCGAACTCGTTCATCAAAATGAATGAATCTTTTTTCAAAACATTTTGTTCATTCAACGAACTAAATGAACGGAATGACTCGAAAAAAGATTTGTTCATTTTGTTCAAAAGATTTGTTCATCGTCTGGTGTCGTTTAAAGCTGCACTGAAACTCTCATTTGGACCCCATTGAAGTCCATTATATGGAGAAAAATCCTGGAATGTTTATCAAATTTTCGACTGAAGAAAGAAAGACATGGACATCTTGGATGACATGGGGGTGAGTAAATTCTCAGCAAAAGTTTTATTAAAAGTGAACTACTCCTTTAATGCCATGTCAGCATCTAAAGCAATTTTCATGGCAAAAAACGCAATTACAAACATACAAAGTCACCTGAAAGAAAAACGGTGTATAATTCACACATGAAATGGCAGTGATTTTGGTGTACGCAGTAAACATGCATTACCTTCTCCAGCTTCTGTGCAGTCCACGGTGAAGTGTGTCGGCTCGTGAGCTTTCAGGCCGCTTCTCTCGATCCCTGGGCCAAACACTTTCACTTTGTGTGGATGGCTTCCCTTTCCCACATTCACCTACAAGAATAAAGCCTCCTGATTGTTAATTTCAGCTAATAATGTTACTAGGGAATGAGAAAAAAACATTGCACAGTCCGAGAAAAATATTAAGTCATTTGATGCATTTTCAGGGCATAAAGTTGCTTTGACAAACAATTAGTATTATGAGACTTCTAGCCATTAGTCATTTTTCCACTTCATTCAAGACGGGAAAATACAAATGAAACTCAAACTCACATAAATCACACGACGACATTAAAACATGAATTAGAATTTATTGAAAGTGACATTTTGAAAGCATGAATTCAGTCATTAATCAAACACTTAAATGCGTTATGAAAGTCCCTTTTCCCCTCCGCACACATTAACATGTTAGTACTTCGTTTGAACGCTGCATTTTTCCAGAGTCTTTCATATTTAGTGTTTGCATGAGCAGTGAAGCAAAAGAAAGCTCTCTTCTTTAAACTACGCAGTGAGTTTGCTTTGTGAAATGGACTGTGAGGACCACAAAAGCCAGATTATAGAGTGACATGAACAAATGATCATGTTGAACTCTGAAACACTGAGCACTCCTTTATATATCCATGCATGCACTTAACATTTAGCATTATTAGTTCAGTCATAAATAATGTACCATGTTATTTATTATAAATAAATAAAAATCTACATTAAATCAAGTTTGATTGAGTTTCATTCTTGACTTCTGGAAAAAAGCAACTCCACAATACAACATTTTACAATCATCGAAGTAGTCAGTGTCTGTATAATTAATACAATTTCCTACTGTGCAAAATTATCATGTCTGAAAATAACTTTCAAATCACAAATATACTGATTTTTGTGCTTTTGTAGTAACAAGCAATAATGGATGATTCTCTTATTAAAAGATAAAACAGACAAAAAGAAAACTAATTAATTCTGATTAAAAATTGTATTATGTAGCCAAAAAAATATGTTTGCCAGCGCTTTTGCTCATAAGAAACATGCAATGCAATCACACATTAGCACTAGAAAACATTTTTTGTAAGCATTTATCCACCGATGTGATGTACCACATTAAGCATTAAATAAATTATTTGCCAGAAAAGCAGCGACGCTCCATAACGCAGGTGGTTATGATGATGACGGGTTGATATTTGGCGGTCGGAGTGTTAAGAGCATCAGCTTTAGTTAGTGTGATAAGCTCCTCTACGGTGTTAGTGCCGACAGCTGAAGTCTCCTTAGTGTGTGTGTTAGCGGTTATGACCTCTGACTCTGTTGGTCTTACCCTGAAGGGGCTGTTGGGAACACTGACGCCTCCCCAGGTCACAGCCAGCGTGTGCTTGACGGCCGAGGTCGGGGTGTATGAGCAGGAGTAGACGTTATCTCCTTTACTCTTCACCTTCATGTCGATGGGGACGCCATTTGCATCCTGGGAAAACGAACCACATTAAAATGCAACATGGGTTCAGATTCAGCACACTCTCATTAGCTGACGCTCGATCAAACCTGTGCAGTGATTCTCAGGGGTCCGTTTCCCGCATCTTTGGCCTCGACGGTGAACTCAACAGGCTTGTTTATGAGACAGCCGGACTTCTCCAATCCCGGCCCATAAGCCCTGACCTGCAAACACGTTAACAACATTTGAGAAAAACTAATTTTCTCAGTCGGTCATACGTAGCTTAATAAATGCATGGGTCAGAGTACTTCATTTTGTGTTTGCACTATTTGTACTAAAAAAATATTTTATATTAAAAAAACATTTATATAGTAATTACATTGATGATTGAGAATAATGAATCCTATTTAATGAATAAAATAACAATTAATGCAATTTTTTAAAAATTATTGATTGTGGCAGTGTAGTACCAACTCTAATTAAAAAAAAAAAATACAATAAAGAGAATCACTAATAATAATAAAAACATCTAAAAAAAATTCAGGATATACTATAATAATAAGAAATTGGTGTAAATGTGCTTAATTGTCATGAAAATTGAAATATATATAAAACAAATAATAAAAATAAATAAATAAATAAATAAATAATATATATATATATATATATACTGTATATATATATATATATATATATATATATATATATATATATATATAGGAAGTAAATGATTTTTTCCACCGCATTTACCTGGCTGACGTTGTTGGCTTTGTTATCAGGGACGATGTAGGCCATGAAGGGGCTGTCTTCGATGTCTTCATCATCACACATGACATGGACGGCGTACTCGCCCGATTCAGTGGGCCAGTACTTCACATTACACGAGCCGTCATTCTGATCTTCACACTCAATCCGGGCCTGAGACGGACCCTCAATGGCGAAGCCTACAGATATAAAGTATTCAGATGATATGATAGGCTGGCAAAACCGGCTGGGGTCTCGGTGTCTACAGTAAATGTCTATGCTGATCTGGTGCGGTAAAAAGCCTGTAACCTCACCGAGGACTCCGACGTCAGTCCCGATAGATTCGGCCACGAAGTCCGCAGACTTGCCCACGCAGCCTCCCTCTAGACCCGGACCCCACGCACGGATCTTCTGGGGTCCGGCTTCATTGCCCACCAGAACCTCGAAAGGGCTGGACACAAGAAAACGCCACATATACATTATAAATCATTGTTCATGTTCAGACAAGACTTCAATACAAAAATCAAAAGAAATATAGTTTGCATAAGCATATTGTAGGACCCTTAAGCGGTCATCCATTTAATTTGTGAAGAACATGAACATGAAGTAAATGTTGATCAAAACGTTTTATGTGATGCAAATTTTTTATATTTAAATTGTGGCAATGCAATTCATGCACTGCAGATTTAAACAATAAAAAAATAAATACAAATAAATAAATATTTAGAATTTTAATAACGAAAGCCTGAGAATAATAAGAATAATTGAAACAGTTTGTATCAATGCTGAAGAATATGGACCAGGAGGACATTGGTCAGTGTAACTGTTCATAAAATTGTATTAATTGTTTTTTTTTTCCAGCACAGGGTCTTTGTGATATTTATGTATGTGTATTTGATGTGTTTTTATATATGTTGAAATGTGTCTATGTATTTTATGCTGCATCTTGGCCAGGTCTCTCTTGTAAAAGAGATTTTTAATCTCAATGAGTTTTTACCTGGTTAAATAAAGGATAAATAAAAAAATAAATAAAAAAAAACTAAATCCGATGCAATTTGAGCAAAAAATAAAAAAGACATTCAAATGTAAATAAAAAACAATGAGAAAAACTTTGAGAATAATAATCAGGAAAAAACAATGCATGACAATAATGAGAATTTTTGGGGAAAATATCATGAAAATTGTCAAATTGCAGAAAATTAAAAAAAAAAAAAAAAGCTTTGTCTATGCAAAATATACCTTTATTAAATGTAATATTCCTAATTTGAGGTGAAATAATGTCTGAAAAACTACTATAAAAGATCAGCAAAATGTTCAATATTATTATTGTTAAAAAGTGCTGAACACAATTATTAATATTCATTATTAATTCAATTCATTATTAATGCATTTGGCTGCACTGACACTATTGGAAGAGAACGAAATCAACTTAATAATTGATGATCTTTAAAACCAAAACTGAATCTACACTGAATGATGACACTATTTTCATTTTCCCAGGCTGCTTTGAAACAATCTGTACTGTATAAAGCACTACAGAAATAAACGTGACTAAGTTTAAATCCCCAAAAGCCCATTATGTGTCAAATGAGCATATATCTAAACACCTTATTTAAACAAATGTGTGTTAAACCTGACAGCTTTAGCGGCACATACAGTTTAAGAAAACGTTCCCTTTCAGATCCGACCACACGTCATAAATCAGCGCTCGGACTCGACGTTACCGGAAACCTCCCATCAAAAAGAGTTTGTGTTAATAGAAGCAACCTCAATATTTAACTTTAATAGGGGTCACGTCTCCGTGTCGGAGCGTAAGAGTCCAGGTTAACAGGAGGGTGATTGTGTTAATGCGAGCCCGTCTCTTCCACAGTGATCTGATTGGCTGACACTCCGGCATGCATGTGATCACCAGAAAGCGTCCATCTGCCCGTTAATACTACAGGCCACACACAGTGCAGGCTTATAAAACCTCAAAAAAAGGTGAAAAACATCTAAAAGGTGCAATTTTAGTGCTTACAAATAAAACTAGCATGTTCTCACGCTGAGCGAAAACAAATCCGACTGAAAACACAGCTGTCATTTCCGTTCCACAGTGTGTTAAATAAGATGTTTACTCTATACGGTCCACATTCATCAGCTGGCTCATGAATGCGATTAAACATCTACACGGATTAGCGCACGCGACGGCCGTTTCCTGGCGGTCTCGTGTCGTGTGACGCTGCGTTTCCAGACCTCGAACACACACTCACACAGGAGAGCATGTCGTCATGTCGCTTTCCACGACCAAGGGTTACACACGAGCCAAGGGTTACACACTAATGAGTCCTCCTGGCAGTGCGCACCACCTACATATCATACTAGCGGCGGGCGGCATGACCAAAACCTCATTTACAAATTACAAAAATAAAACTGGAAAATCAACCCGGGTGTTATTTATATACTATAATAGTGTTTAGTAATATTTTAAATTAGCTTTATTTTTAATAATAAAAAATAATTAGTTAAATTAATTAGTTTAATTAGTTTAATTAAAAAAAAATAATAATAATAAAAAAATTAGCTCTTTTTTTATGTTATCAGTTTCTTTTTAGTTGGTTAAATATTTTTATGTGCTGTTGACATTTTTATTAAAAAAAGATTTCTATTTAGCTTCAATTCATAATTTTTTTTTAGTGATTTTTAAAATGGAAGCTTTTTACTGCAGGCAATAAAATAAAAATGTAACAGACTTGACTTCTCGGAATTCTTGGAATTGCACAATAGAGTTCACAATTCTGAGAAAAAATTGTTTCGGAATGGCGACTTGACTTCTCGGAATTGCACAATTCATTGTTACATTTCACACTTCTGTGAAAAAAAAATGTGACAAAAATAATTGAGATTAATTACATGGTGAAAACAAGCTTCCATTAGTACTTTAACTGAAATAAAACAAGTTAAAGGCAACATTTATTATTTTAAAAAA
Organism: Pimephales promelas; assembly: GCF_988280905.1. Taxonomy (NCBI): domain Eukaryota; kingdom Metazoa; phylum Chordata; class Actinopteri; order Cypriniformes; family Leuciscidae; genus Pimephales; species Pimephales promelas. The sequence continues at coordinate 29,130,783 of NC_142789.1, read as the reverse complement.
TATTTTATAAAATATATCACATCTTATTTTAGCTTTTTTCCAATAAAGCAAAACATTAAGTTTTAGGTAACAACAATATATTTTTTTGTCCTAGCATAATATCTACTTTTCATAAGGAAAGTGCTATTGAACAACCAGTTGCGCCAGCACAGATAATTACGTATGTAAATATAACTTTTTAGTGAGGTTTTATTGATGGTTGAAATAGAGAATGGATGTTAAAGTTAATTGATAGTTGTATTTGAGTGACTAATTATAACATTTTATATTGTAATTCACCTGCTCGGGGACTGCAGATGGAAACTAGCTTAAGCTAAATCTGCTGCAAAGCATCTTTAATTAATGTTTTTTTTGCACATTGTCCCAGTTGAAATAAATAAATAAATGAAATGAAAAGAAAAATGAAGTCATACTCAATCATAATCATCACACTCAACACTAAACCCTTTCAGATGTACAAACAACCCTTTTGCAATCATGAATTTGAATACAATAAATCCAATCTTTATTCAAATCCCACAACTATCTATAACATGGTCTGTTCTGACTTAGACCAAAACACACACATTTACCCCAAACCTCATCTGTTTATATACGACTTTGCCTTTATACCTAAACAATCCTGATCAGATTTATCCGGTTGGCAGCTCTACATAACACTGAGAACATCTGGAGCTGATCCGCTTCGACACGATTGGTAGCACCACGACTGCGGAGCGTTCGATCAGATTTCTCGGACCTCACTGGTCTCGTACGTCAAGTCGCTCCGGCTGCACGAGTTTTAGCGATGCGATTGGTTCGGGAGATGCTCACCTCTTGGGAATGTGCTGTCCGGCCCAGGTAATGGTGACGGTGTATTTGCCAGGTGTGTGTGGATAGTATTCATATGCGTACACACCATCTGAGACGTCCTTCTGTTTCACAGGCTCCTCTAGGCCTTCTGCAAGAGAACAAAAAACATGTACTATTTAATCAAACTATTAGAGAAGAATAAGAGGACCTCATAGATACTTTACTATGAATCATACACTGAAGATTATGATGATAAATCGGGATCGCCTTTGCTCGAAGCCCCTTCGAGTCCAGTGCAAATTCCAAAGAGATAAACTTGAGTCAGTGAAGCATCTGTGACCCGGTCGGGTCATTAATCACAGTCAGTGAAGCTGACGTTTGACCTTTTTGATATGGGTAGATGGTGCCATCTGGGCAAAAGAGTCTGGGAAGCTAACTCCAAATACACAATCAACATGAAAAAGTGCCATGCTACTAACATGGTCATTTATTACCGAAGATTAATAGAGCAGGAGACATCGGGAACGGTTTTAAAAGTTTTGTGGTCAAGAGAGTAAACTTTTGTGCTTTATTGTTACTTACTGGTCGCCTGGCTAACGTCAGACCGAATCTTATTGACATTGAGACTGGGAAACGTTCATTTTCTCGTATTTGAGGCGTGGTTTACGAATGCCCAGAGCCGTTTATTGGGTGCTACGAATGTCTATCAAACGCGCCTGTGCGTAGCTCATAGCCAATCGTTTCAATTATACCAGATGACGCATGTAGAGCGACAGAAATTAGATTTATTTGCACTCTAAACTACTTGGAACAATATCCAAGGCTGCGTCGAAAGGTAACTTCACGTCTGCCGCCATGTTTGATCCATAGGTATAAACAAACTGATGATGTCGTCATCGCCTTGCTGCTCCCTCCCCGTTCTGTGAGGCGAAAATCTGGTCCATGGTATTCAGACCGCCTAGCGGCGTGAATAAAACCGTGCTGTGTATGGGGAAACCCTGGGTAACTTACTGGGTCCTTTAACTGTGACCTTCAGATCTCCACTGCCAGCGTTACGAGTGTCCACCTTAAAATCCGCCACCTGTCGTGATCGCACACCTCTGGGCTGCAGACCTCGTCCAGTCGCACGACACGCTCCGGGAACAGACGCTGAAACACAGGAAACATGACAAGACGCTGCTTTATTGGACATTACAGCCAATTATTAACACAAAAAAAATTACAAATAAATATTAATCTATATATTTTATGCATCTATATACCCATGTATGTAACGTTTATAGTGTAAGTTAAAGTATTAAAGTTTATTACATATTAATATTAATGTTATTTATTTTTTAAATTTATTTATTTTTTTAATTTATTTTTTATTTTTAAGTATTTTAAAGTAAATTTATTATATATATATATTTGTAAAATATATTTATGTTTTATTATATACAGTATATATACACAGTATATATATATATATATATACATTATATAAATATATAATTTTTAATATGTACAATATATATATATATTTTTATGTACTTTATATATATATATATATAGTACTATATATTTTTTTTAATGTACTATATATATATATATATATATATATATATATAGTACTATATATATTTTTTATGTACTATATATATATATACACACTACATAATATATATATATATATATATATAGTACATAAAAATAAATAAATAAATATACATGCACACATATATATATATATATATATATACATATACACACACACATATGTATGTGTGTATGTATATTTTACACGCAAATTTATGTAATGCATGTTTTAAACATTTTTTATATGAAATAAAGTGGCAAACATAGTGCAATTACTAGAACATGCAGTATAAAACACCACAATATATAATCCACTACAACATAATTCCTCAAAATCTTCACCCCAATTTCTGAACGTGGTTAAAGAAAATTAACGTCTTGGTATGTCTGTCAGCCAATCAGGATCAAGAATTTCAAATATGACGAGGTATAAGCTTAAATGAACTGAAACCCTCTCTTCTGGCAGCCTGCGGATCTGCTGTTTTCATCCAAAATCCTTCTGCGTAATACCAGACATACAATTAAACACTCCATTATTACCCTACCATTATACATTATGAAGTCCTGTAATGTTTCCAGAACACCAGAATAGTGTCCACAGAGAGCGAGCCAAAACCCACATTCAGCGTAATAGCATCTGTGCCGGAGAGTGAGGTGGATCCCCGCTCCGCTCTCTCATTAGCTTCAGATGTGCGTCAGGGTGGAGCGGGACGGCCGAGTGCCATCGAGACACAAAGCTTCATTCATCCCGAGCCGTCGTGACAGAAACACAAATATAGACTGACTTTATGATGTCAAACTCTAAAAATACACCCCAACCTACTGTAAGAGTCGTCTGAACATTGATGAGAATATGCACCAATTTTAATGCATGTTATTCATTTACTTCTAGATTTCCACTTATCTTTATTCATAGTAGAGTTTTTAGGATTAGGAAATATATCAAGAGCCAAATGGATTTACTTAATGGATTGTAATGTAACTCTTTAATTTGCTTGTGAAACGTCCTGAAATAACATCTTGCGCAGTTAAAGTAAAAATATCTGCTCAAATGCATAAGCCATTTTCCTGTGGGGCTCGTTTGGGTTTACGGCACATCATGTGGCTGATTTCCTCGTTCAGTGGTTCACGTGTTCTGGTTCCTGAGCTCATGCTCGTCAAACCCTGCCCCACTACAATTGCTTTAAACATCCAAAAATGATCGACAGGATCCTATGGGAACACTAAAGCTACTGTCCTCACAAAACCATGAAGAAAAATATAGAGCTGATGCATGAAATGAAAAAAGAAAAGTGACTGTTATAGGGGAACATGAACAGACTGCTTGAACAATTTGGTGAAAAAAGTATAGAAAATAATATTACAAGTATAATAATAATTTGAGATGCACACAAGACACGACTCGTGTGGCACTAGTTTTAAAAAAGAAGAAATCTTCCAATCCACATCACTGGATTTAACAATGTTGCAAACAAATTAAATGGCAAAAACAAGCCTGTAAAATCATGAGCATGATAGCGTTTAACCAACTAAAGTTAAAACAGAACTGCTGCACATTACCTGCGTCGGAAAAGGGGTTTCAGGGAAAAGGAATTTGGTGTTTTACAAGGTTTAAAGCATTTAGTGACGCACAGATTCACTAGTCCACAAGCAGAAAATAGACAAAGTGTAGCAGCGACTGCACAGAATCTCTTTTTAGAGCTTCAGAAATAACAAAAACAACAAAAAGTGCATGAAAAAAAAACAATGCATATATTTGATTTTCAATTTCTTTCTATTACACGGCAAACAAACACCATTCTAACGGTGTTAGGATAAAAGATAATGGAAATGAAGGCTAACCTTAAAGGAGTAGTTCACTTTTGAAAAAGCTTTTGCTGATAATTTACTCACCCCCATGTCATCCAAGATGTCCATGTCTTTCTTTCTTCAGTCGAAAAGAAATGAAGGTTTTTGATGAAAACATTCCAGGATTTTTCTCCACATAATGGACTTCAATGGGGTCCAAACGGTTCAAGGTCCAAAAGACATTTTCAGTGCAAACTGCAAACTGTTCAAAGGGCTTTAAACGACATCAACGACATGAATAAGAGTCTTATCAAACGAAACGATCAGTCATTTATAAAATAAATACAAAAGTTTTATAAGCACAAAAGCACGTCCTTGGGTACTTTGAAAGGCGCTATATAAATTAAAGTCATTATTATTATTAAATGCTCATCTTGCACTGTTCTGATGTGTGACTCTCCTGTTCGAACTCGTTCATCAAAATGAACGAATCTTTTCCAGAGTCAAATCGTTCATTTTGTTCGTTGAATGAACCAAATGACTCGAAAAAAGATTCGCTCATTTTGATGAACGACTTCGAACAGGAGAGTCACAAACGCGCATCACAGAAAAGAGCAAGGCGACCATTTGTGCTTCCAAAACGTAAACTTTGTTATTTATTTATTAAATGAGCGATCGTTTCGCTTGATAAGACTCTGAAAGTTTCTTTTGGACCTTGAACCGTTTGGACCCCATTGAAGTCCATTATATGGTTTTCATCAAAAACCTTCATTTTTTTTCGACTGAGGAAAGAAAGACATGGACATCTTGGATGACATGGGGGTGAGTAAATAATCAGCAAAAGTTTTTTTTAAAGTGAACTACTCCTTTAAAATGGCATGACGCGTCGGCTTTAAAGAAGTTGGCGGCATCACACACACCACAAACGAGTGCTCTGGTCAACTGCGGCTCTTTTACACGCATTTTATAGTGTGTTGCAGAATCCCATAATTGCTACATGCAATTACTAGAGTCTTTCCCTTCAGCAAGAACACAACTGTATGAGGCAATCCACACATCCGAGACCCTAAAACACAGCGCTAATTCACTTACCTTTACATTTATAACCAGCACATAGCACTGTTTAATGAAAAACACTAATAAACTCTTGCATTCCTTGTCTCACCAGTGCGTTTAAACTAATTGCATGCTCAGAAAGAGGGCGCTGGGTAAAGTACCTGGGCCGACGGTGACGGTGAAGGGGCTTTTAGGGATGGCGATGCCTCCAAATGTAATGTTGATGATGTGAGGACCAGCCTGGACCGGTTTGTATGTGCAACGGAAGATGCTTTCCCCCTTGTCCTCCATGATGGCCTCCACGGTGTTTTTATTACCCAGAGCGTCTTTAATGACGGCAGTCACGTCGCCCACTCCGGCACCTGGTTAACACAGAGACTTCAACACTGGTTTTCTTCAAGAAAACGATCCTATAAACGAGTCAGAAATGTCAGACCTGCAGTGTAGATGTCAAAGTACGTGGGTTTGTTGGCGACGTTGCCCAGCGGCTCCAGTCCGGGTCCTTTAGCCGTGACTTTAGTGGGGTCTCCCTGGGCTTTGTCCACGTTCACCTCAAACGGGCTCTTTGGGATTTGCTGTCCAGCGAAAAGCACAGTGACCTGAGGATTGCACAAATAATGTCAGTCTATTTCACAGAAAAGTGAATGGAAACAGATTTGCCGTTTATTTACACATAATAGACCAGACGGACTGTTTTTAGTCATATACGCCTATGTGACTTTTATGAAATGTAAATGTGCTGAACGGGACGACAGCATGGAAGAAAAAAAACAGTTTGGACAACAATAGATCAGTGATTCCCAAACACTCACTCAAAATGACAAAAAAAAGCCTCTTTTTCTCACCAAATTGATCAATTATTTGATTAAAATAATACAGTAACGATGTGAAATATTACAGTTTAAAAAAGTTGTTTTCTACGTAAATATATAGTAAACTATGTATTTAATAGTAATATATATAGTAAACTATATATTTAATATATTTAATTAAATTGGGACATTTAAATGTTCAACAATATTATTGATCTGTGTTGTACTACTTTCATGTTATCACTGTGAAGCTGCTTTGATACAATCTGTATTGTAAAAAGCGCTACATAAATAAATGTGACTTGACTTTATCTTGACTTAAACTAATTTATTCTTGTGATTAAATCTGAATTTTCAGCTGAGTGTCACATGATCCTTCAGAAATCAATCATTCTAATATGATGATTTGCTGCTCAAGAAACATTTCTGATTATTATTAATGTTGGAATGAGTCGTGCTGCTTCACATCGTTGTCATCAGGATTCTTTGGTGAATTTAAAGCATTTAATTGAAAGTCAAATTTGCTGCATTATAAATGTCTTTACTGTCTCTTTTGATCAATTAAATGCTTCTTTTTTGAATAAAAGTACTAAATGCTTTCTTTTCTTTTTAATCGGACTAAGCCTAAACCTTTGAATGGTTTTTCACAGAAATATTAAGCAGCAAATCGATCATAATTGTAGACAACAGGTTGAGAAGCACTGCTTTAGATCTTGACCTTGTGCGGTCCCATGACCTGAGGGATGTACGTCACGCTGAAGGTCTTTTTGCCTTCGTTGAGCACAGGTTTGACCTCTTCTCTTCGGCCCTCGGGGTCCTCAACATAGACCATGACCTGACCTTGACCTGCGCTGAAGGTGTCCACAGTGAACACAGCCGGACGCATCACCCGGTTCCCGGTCGGCTCAATACCTGCACACACACAGAGAGCATACAAAATTTAAAAAAAATCAGAGTTGACACCCATTCACACAACAATAAAGATAACTAAAAATATAATAAAAATCATTGTAAATGTAAAATAATAGCAGAGTCCACGCCGATCCACATTAATCCTCTTCTTTGTTGCATAATTTATGCTCAAAAAGAAACACATCAGATCGAAAACAGCAGTCAAAAAGTTAAAAGTTACTTCGTAATGGTCTAAAAATACTCAGTTTTTAGTTTGAGGCAAACCGCACAAACCCCCACAACCACACAGGCCCTCTGAGCTCATAAAACACTTTATTTCCAAACAGTGATTCAATTTACCACTGAAATCAAAAGTTCTCTACAGGGAACATGCGAGTTAAGAACCAAGGGGAACTGTGTGGCGTTTAGTTTGTAGTGCTTTCAGAGAGGACATCATCACTTAATGGAAAAATAACATAAATATGACATTTTCATTCTCTGCTGTAAATTATACGCTGGTTCAAAAACAGAAAGCACTGCAAACCTTGTGGTTCATTTTAGTCATTTAGGTCACAGAAAAGTTGTAGAGGTATGAGAATCAGAACTCTTAAACTCATTAGCCACCGTTTTTACAGCTTAACCCTCATTTCTGACCGAAAAATTTTCTGTTTTGAATTTCTAAAAATCACGGCTTCATCGGAATGTTATGAAACTTGGTGACTTTTATGGCATTATGTATGCGAATACAAAAAAAAAATTGAGGTCATGATCCGAGCATGCCAAGTGGTCGTAAAAAAAAGTCACACTTGTTGTCTTCGGTCAAAAATGACCCCCATAGGAAATGAATGGGAAATTGACAAAAAAAAAAATCTCTGAATTTTTATATGTGCAATCTACAAATCGTCCACAATTCTAAAAAAAAGTACACCGCAGGAAAGGGGTGACACTCTACAACATCTAGAGTGCAAAACAGACAAACCCACCTACACACATAAAAACTTTTATACATATACACACCAATAAATTGATTACAAAAAGTATGTTTTGAATTTTTAAAAATCACAGCTTCATCTGAGTGTTACGAAACTTGGTGACTTTTATGGCATTATGCATGTGAACACACAAAAAAATTGAGGTCATGATCTGAGCATGCTAAGTGGTCGTAAAAAAATAGTCACACTTGTGGTCTTTGGTCAAAAATGACCTCCAAAGGAAATTAATGGGAAATTGACAAAAACACAAAAATTCACAAATTTTAATTTATTTTTCTTACATTTTTTTTTTTTATAAAAAATCGTTTTTGAGATTGTTTCAAATATATTCAAATCCACCCAAAAAAAAAAAAAAAAAAAGAAAAAGTGTTCATAAACATCTGGGGAATTCACATGCTTCTCCATTGAGTTACACCATGATTCTACGCCTTTTCTCTATACTGTAACCAGATGGTGCTAATTTTCTTCAAAAAAAATTTTTTCCTGAAGGCCTAGACTCTATATTAAACTAAAATACTGCATTAATTTTTTTTTTTTTAATAATATATATGAAGAGTTCAGATGCAAAAGCCTCTAAATGCCATTTGAAATTTTCTTCTTTAATGATAATTTTTATCAAACTTGTATTTTTAAGTTCAGTAATTTCACTTAAATGGCAATGATAATTACCTATTAATTGTTATTTAAGTGAAATTACTGAACTTAAATATACAAGTTTGATAAAAATCATCATTAAAGAAGAAAATTTCAAATGGCATTTAGAGGCTTTTGCATCTGAACTCTTCATATATATATATATATATATATATATATATATATATATATATACACATATGAAGAGAATCACACACCGTATATATATATATATATAGATATATATATATATATATATAGATATAGATATATATATAGATATAGATAGATATATATATATATATATATATAGATATATATATAGAAATATAGATATATTTTTCCATGGCAAAAATAGACCATAAATATTGCATAAATGTTAATAAATTCAATCAAATTGTCTCAAAATACTAAATTACAAAGAATAAATATTATAGAACAAAAATAAATTGCATTGGTTTTACTGGGATGGAGGAAATTACATTTTTAGGTGTCCGGTCACTTTTGACCGGGAGGATAACAAGTGTGACTCTGAAACGAAGAGCACCTGAGGCACATTTCCAATCCATCCATCACAAAACCTGACAGAGCTGTGCTTTATTCAAACGGTACTAACGAATACGACCAAACTCAATATTAACAGAAAGCAGGAGACATCACAGATCAACGTCAAATCTCGTCACGCCACATTGATTATACTGGGACACTTCAGTCTCTGAGAAAGTCTCTGATCGTAACGCTCCATTTAAAAACAATAACCTGAAACTCTGGAATGATGACCTGAATCTGTGCTAATCTTAAACATATCTAGGTGTTTCATAGATAACGCTAGGTGTAACTAGGCAATAAATAAACATGAGACAACAGGAATATCCGTAAGCTAAAGCGTCTCACCTGGGCCGTACGCGCGTGCCTTCTTAGGGTTGAGTTTGGGTTTGAGAGGGGCTCCGGGCTTCAGTTTGCCTTTCGGGAACTGGGACAAATACGTCATAACTGACTGCTCGTCCACACTGGGGTCAATGATCTCCTCTGGAGCAATAACCTGGAACGACAGACAGTGTTGAAGCAAAACGCGAGACTAGTAGTTTGATTCCTGAAGAGTGAAAACGGTTTAAAACACAAAGTTTGGTGTGTTGTGTTGATGCAAACTCTGCAATCATTTGTTAACGGATTAGTTCACTTTTGAAAAAACTTTTGCTGATAATTTACTCACCCCCATGTCATCCAAGATGTCCATGTCTTTCTTTCTTCAGTCGAAAAGAAATGAAGGTTTTTAATGAAAACGTTCCAGGATTTTTCTCCATATAATGGACTTCAATGGGGTCCAAACGGTTCAAGCTCCAAAAGAAACTTTAAGTACAAACTGCAAACTTGTTCAAAGGGCTTTAACCATTCCAGACGATGAATAAGGGTCTTTTTCCGAGTCATTTGGTTCATTCGGCGAAAGAAACGAACGAATCGATTCGGAAAAAGATTTGTTCATTTTGTTGAACGAGATCGAACAGGAGAGTCACGAACGTGCATCACAGAACAGAGCAAGGCGAGCGTTTAATCTTATAAAACTTAAACTTTGTTATTTTTTTAAAAAAATGAGCGTCTGGAATCGTTTAAAGCCCTTTGAACAGTTTGCAGTTTGTACTGAAAGTGTCTTTTGGACCTTAAACCGTTTGGACCCCATTGAAGTCCATTATATGGAGAAAAATCCTGGAACGTTTTCATTAAAAACCTTCATTTCTTTTCGACCGAAGAAAGAAAGACATGGACATCTTGGATGACATGGGGGCGAGTAAATTATCAGCAAAAGTTTTATAAAAGTGAACTACTCCTTTAACAAACATGTTATCATTACTTCAAATAAGCTCATCGTTTCTGCCTTAAATTATGACATTGTTTAAATTAAAATATTTTTAGCCAACTAACTTTGTATACAGGTGAGATATTATGTGATGATTATGGATTACAGCTTATGACAACCACAATATAGAATATTGTAAAAAAGTTTAGAACTATAAGCCATAATCATCAAAATTATAACAAAGGCTTGAAATATCTCACTTTGCATGTAATGAGTCTATATAATATATTAGCTTCACCTTTTAAGTTGAATTACTGAAATAAATGAACTTTTTGGTGATATTCAAATTTTTCAAGTTTCGCCTGTATAATGTACATTTCTAAAATGCATAACTTAGTCACCTCTGACAACAAATCACTAAATTGTAATGTGGACTCAGTGCATGTGTATTGTTAAAAGCGCTATACAGATAAACGTGAAATCAATTCAATTGAATTAATGAAAAACCTTCCGCTTCACGAGTAAAATGAAAATCATGCACATGTAACTGAAGCGGATCAGCGAAACACACGTGTGTTTGCTGAGGTGTGATTGAGGTGCGGTGACTATCCTATTAACTTGAAAGCAAACACACGGTGTATTTCTAATGCATTTGTACATGTGCGCCTAACCCACGGCCCTTATTCTTATCGGAGGATGATATTGAGCTGTTAGCATGAGCGGAGGAAAAGAGAACCTTTACAGTACTGGCATAGCAACAGATTTGTGGCGCCTTAATGCTGATTAATTAGTCTCATCCTGGGGTTAAAGGTCACGGGCTCACCTGTGGAATTCCCAGCCAATCATCAGCGAGCTGCATGGCCTCCGTGGCGTTCTCCACTGGCTTATTCGAGTCCCAGATCTCCCAGTCAGGACATAGGCCTTAAAAAAAAAACACATTTATAACTCCTGACCCAAGTATAAGCAATATTTAACAAGTCAGTCTTGGCGAACACATACTGAGTACTAAATGTGACAGGAATACTGAAAAGCTTGAAGAGTTTTTTATATAATTATCTAATGATTATCATAAAACATGCACTAAAAGGTCCTGAATTACGAATAATACTACATTAAAGTCCCCCTGTGGTGAAAATCAAGCTTTTAAGTGTTGTTTATGCGTCTATGTGGTGTGTTTAATACGCTTTAAGACAAACCATGCGTCAAGTCGACAGGATTGCTGGGTATTTCTTCCTTAAATACTGCAGTGAACCAAAGGCGGTCTCAAAAACATGGTTTAAAAATCGCCGGTGTTTCTGACGTCACAAACGACCTTGTAACCAATCAGATCAACGTGAGTGGAGGCGGGGCTTATTTGCATATTCATAGAACCCCGTATCCTAAATGAGGCAATGGTGTCGAGTTACATTCAAGAAAAATTCAAGGAATAAAAATGTTTCAAATGTCCAGGGGACTTTAATGTTTTAAGCAGAAACAGTTCTGGACTAATTCACAGATGTGTTTTGCCAGTCAAATCACTTTCTAGATAAACAGAGCAAACGAGCCCAGCTGTCCAATAAACAACAATAGCCGCACGAATGAAAGGCTCTGCATGCAAACACCTTTCCCCTCGTGGAGAACATTACGAGCTCTGAATCCTCACCTGGAGCGCAGCTGTCCACCAGAGCTCCCAGCGCCCGCCCGTTCCTCCAGTCCTGACTGAAGTTAGTGATGGGAAGGTCCGCCACTTTGTTCTGGATCCAGCCGAGCAATCTCTGCTTGGGCGTCTGTTTCTTGGCTTCGTCGTCGTCTTCGTCCTCCCAGACGGGCATGGAGATGGAGTAGTGGAGGATCAGGGTCCATATTAGACCGAGGATCAACTTCAGGTTCCCGTCCACAATCGCTTTGCTGTCTGTTGGGAGCCAAGAAAAAGAATAAACAAGCTAGTAATTAGTGCTGAAATCAAAATGATAAATAAATAAAAAGAACAAACAACTTCAAGGAGTAGTTCACTTTTGAAAAAACTTTTGCTGATGATTTACTCACCCCCATGTCATCCAAGATGTCCATGTCTTTCTTTCTTCAATTGATAAGAAATTAAGGGTTTTGATGAAAACAATCCAGGATTTCTCCATATAATGGACTTCAATGGGGTCCAAAAGACAGTTTCAGTGCAAACTGTTCAAAAGGCTTTAAACGATTCAAGACGATGAATAAGGGTCTTATCAAGCGAAACGATCGCTCATTTAATAAATAAAATAAAGGTTAAGTTTTAAAAGGCCACTTGTTTCGCTTGATAAGACCCTTATTCATCATCTTGAATCGTTTAAAGCCCTTTGAACAGTTTGCAGTTTGTACTGAAAGTGTCGTTTGGACCCCATTGAAGTCCATTATATGGTTATCATCAAAAACCTTCATTTCTTTTCGACTGAAGAAAGAAAGACATGGACATCTTGGATGACATGGGGGTGAGTAAATTATCAGCAAACGTTTTTTTAAAAGTGAACTACTCCTTTAAATGCATAAGTGACTCAAAAGAAACAAATAAATCAAAACAAAACAAAAACACAATCAAATAATAGTCAAGTAAATAAATAAAAAAAAACAAAAACAAACTGAACTAGCAAACAAAATTAAATAAATCAAATGAGCAAATACTTAAATCAATAAAAGAAATATTACAATTAATAATTTAATTAATCAAAACAAACAAATGATAAAATCATTTTTTTTTTAAAAATCAAAGCAATCAAATAAATGAATACACCAGCAATCAGATAATATAAAAGCTGGCTTTGGCAAACATTACTAATAACACAATGTAGTGGAGCAGTAAATGTGACAGGGACACTGTGTGTGATGGGCAATAGTAATGCTTTCCCTAGGCAAACACTGACTAGAAGACTAATAAATAGATAAACGGAGGGGTGACATGTCTGTAAATGACTCCACATTTTATCAATAGCCGAGAGAAGGAGATTGTGGGTTGTGTGACAGGGACCGATCAATATTCCACTCGTCAGAGAGGAAGGTCAATTTGATTCACTGGAAACCAATCTGGGACATCTCTGGCTAATCAGATCATATAACAGGTAATAAAACCTTATTTTAATTGTATAATAAATTCCATTTAAATATCTTGCACACTTCTGAAAACAAACTAGATTAAGATGTTTCTTTCCAGTATGGTCATCAGCAGTGAGCAGAGGCTGAGAAGGCTTTAGCACACTTGATATTATTAGCATGAGGACAGAGCAAATGTTTCCAGGAGGAATCCCAGCGGAGTGACTTAACTCTCCACACATCATCACCACATGCAGAAACTAGCTCAAAACGCTGTTCTTATGTTTGCTGTTCTGATACAGTGTGTGTGTGTGTGTGTGTGTGTGTGTGTGTGTGTGGACCAGCAGTATCAGTAGTCTTCTGCAAACATCAGGAATGGACCTGAACTTTAGCACACACACACACACACACACACACACACACACACACACACACACACACACACACACACACACACACACACACACAAGCAAGCAAAGCCAAAGATCAGGGGAAATCTGACAACACAAACCTCAATGCCAAACTGCATCTTCAGTCTAGATTAGTTTCTTGTGTATGGTTTTATTTATTTGTTAAAAAATATATATACCAAAAAAAAGAAAAAAAAATATTTTGATACATTTTTACAAATGTTGATATTTACATTGCGCTTATTTCAGTGAAGATATAAGTGTGTATGTGTACATATATTTTAAATCAAATAAAAAAAGTAATATTTGTAAAAATTCGTATAGAAATAAATTAAAAATATAAAATATTTTCTTAAATGAATGCATATTTTAATATGCATTTAAAATAATTAGGCAAAATATACATTTTCAAACATAAAAAAAAAACATGTATATGATCATATTAGATCAAGAATATTAATATTTTTTAATTTCATACATCTATCTATTGCATATATATATATATATATATATTCTTGCACACTTGTTTGTAAGATGTAAACACTGGTCCAGAAACACTTCCTGTTTCAGTTTGTAACTGTTTTCTTTATTTCACGTGTAAAGAAAACATCTTAAAAATGTTTGTTTAACTTTTTGATTCATATTTATATGTTCTGTTGCTTGTATTTTATCCCAGCTTTTATGTAGTGTTAAAAAACTGAAACAGGAAGTGCTTCTGGACCAGTGTTTACATCTTGTGAAATGGTCTATACATGCATGAATATGTAATATATATATATATATTTATTTACAATTATATATGTATGCATGTATACAAGCATGCATATATATTTACAATTTTTTTTAAAATATTTATGCATGTATACAAGCGTGTGTGAGTGCATGTATAACACAAAAAATATTTTTTTTATACAGTTAAAAAGATATTGATTTTTGTTAACTAGTTTGTGGTAGAAATGCATGAACCGCAGGCCTGACCCAGTGCCCGCTCTAAACTGTGGGTCAGTGGATGCCGCCACTGGTGCTCTGGAATGTTCTGGCAGTGTTTGAGGAGCCTGGAAACAAGCTCAGTGCCAGACAGGGGTTCAGCATCATTCATTAGCACTGAACAAAACCTTCCCGGCTTCCCGAGGCTCCTGCTTAATGGGATCTCCATGAGGACCTCGCCACAGGGACGCCTCGACAATAGAACCACACGACTGACGATTGTCTGCATTCAGGGAACGGCAGAATGGGTTGCCATGGCAACAAACTCCTTCATGAATAATAGATGAACGGCAGAAAGTTTCGGAAAGTTGCTGATCACACACAGAGACAGAGCCGTAAACATGCTGGGCTTTAATTGAAACGTACAGTGGTGATACAGTAACGAGGTCTTCCTCGCAACGCAACAAACAGAACGTCATCTGGGCAAGTCATTGGAGGTCAGTTGAGGAAATCCCAAGGAAAATCCTGCCTGGAAACGCACTCAATACTACAAGCATTTCCTACATGACAGGAAAATCTGAGACGGACACTTTAAAACTGCTTAAGATAACGAGCTGAGACAAGTGCTTGGAAATACACCAACACATCTGCGTATCTGCTGTTCCATTAGTCTCACTATCAGAAACACTCATTCCAACCGGATGACATCCAACGAGGACACATCCAAACAGATGGCTGAAAACCGTGATTACAAAGACTGACATAATCCAATTACGAGACTACACAACCGGTCATCACATGTTACACCCAGAAATGAGTCAGTATGATCTGAGAGCACACAAAAACATATTAATACAAACAGTATTAATACAAACTAAAGATCCAGAGCATCACACACAAAGAGAAGGAAGTGAATTTACCAAGAAAAACAAGCAAAGCTTGGTCGTTAGAGGCCAGTTAGAAGTTTTTGGGCTCTCCTAGAACAGGTTTTCCTGCTCAAATGTTGTTTATTTTCCTCATATTCTCCATTGTTGCGTCAGTATCGCTCTCTATGAAGCCCCTCCTTCTGTAAAGCACACTGTGCTCTGATTGGTCGGCTGGAGCAGTGTGTTGTGATTGGACGAGAGCTTTGAGTGTGTTTGGGGAAATGTCCCGCCCCTTTCCATAACTGCCCGTTTAACAAACTATTAACCAACTCAACCAGGCCCCGCCCCTTTAATCTGCATATGATTTATTTGAATGAGGAATATTGTGACGTGTTCGTTCGGGTCATGTATGTAAAGCCTGAAGCTTTATTAACGAATCGATGTCTGGACAGATCAACAAATGCTCATGAAACCGAAGGGCTAGCTGGAGCCGGCTCCTCCCTGACCTGGTCAAACAAGGTCAAATCACCGTTTTGTTGACCGAGATCCAAAATAACTGCGTTTAATCAAACTACTGCTTTTAAAACGGCTACAGCACATCTATTGCAATTTACACGTCTCATTTTGAGATTGATATGCATGTAAATATTGAGTCATTGCAGCTCATAAACTTTATAAAGTGGATGACCTTGACCTTAAAATGTCAAAGTTGTAAATCTGAATTGCAGTTATGCAAAAATGAATGGCAGCTATCCACTAAACTAGTCTAAAACACGACGCATTTCACTCCAAAAATTACACAACAGAAGAAATCGTGTTTTGAATGTTAAGGCAAATAATTTCACGACTATTTATGCAATTTAAACACTTGTTGTGCAGTAATTTACTAGGGCTGGGTATTGACACAAATTTCACAATTCGACTCGATTTTGATTCACAAGCTTGCAATTCGATTCGATTCAATATTGATTATTTTGGATATCAGTTACAATAAATGGCAAATTTTCTCAAGGGAATCAAATCTCTTAACTAATGCTGTAAACTATAGGAGTCTAGTTGGGCTTCATTAGCCTAATATGAAGGTAATAATGAACTGTTTTGTAGCTATACACACACTTAAATTACACTTATTTATTTTTATAATCAGAAGATTATATGAAATATGAACATTTAAATGGTGGCTGTCATAAAAACTTGCCAGATTTATTCAAATATGCATTAAATATTGAAGAATATTAAGATTATAATGCATATGTAATATGGTGTATATATTTAGCAAAATGCTCCTCTCTGGAGTTATTTTTTTCTAGCTGATTAACGAGTTTATGGGTTTTCTGAGGTAAATATGACGATGACATTGATTACAAGCTGTTTAACTGACGTCTTTCCACGGTTGAAACGCTGATTGAGCGAATCAAAGTGACATGATACGGATTTCGATAAGCCACAGCGCCAAAACGATATTTATGTTTTTGAATTTCTAAAGAAAATGGACGTGATTTGAAAATTGAGACTTTGTTTCATATCAATAGTAACAAACGACAAAGATTATTGAGATTTTTTGGATGCGCACAGTATACGCAAGAATCGATTAATATCGAGAAATCGATATTTATTACCCAGCCCTATAATTTACAGATACACACACTATTAAAATGTGAATCTAATGAGAATCATAAAGAATAATGGGAATTGCAGAAGAGACCATAAGTTTCACTTTCATGACAATTATGCACACAATTCCCAGTAGATTTGTGCGGTGAAATGTGACCATGCAAGACAACTAAGCAAGAAAATATAGTTTTTCTTTCTGACTGCCAAATGTAAGAGTGTGAGGACGTAACCCTGCTGCACGCCACACGGCTCACGTAATGCAAAACCTCAATATATTCTCCGAGCTGTAACCTTCTGTGAATCATTGCTCCATTATTTCATTCTTTCCCCTCGCTGGCGCGTCTCCCGTGGTTCTGCTTCCATGAGATTAGGTGAGAAAGAGAGGCACAGGCAGCAGATTTCCTCAGGGCGGGTCTCCTAAACCCAACCAACCATTACACCAGCCGCTTTCTCAAGCCTCAGACACACCATTCACCCATGTGGGCTCCGCTTCCTCAGATCTCTCTAGAAGAAGCTTCGAGGTTTTCCATGCACTTATCAAGAGTTAAAACAAGACTTAGATCGTCCTGCGGGCACATGGAAAAGTTCAAAATGATAAAGGAGATTTTGGAAAAGCCCTAATAAATAATTTTCCACCAGCATATATGAAAATAAGCCGCCTTGATGATCAGATTCAACAAAGACCACTGGCCAAAAAAAAGGGGAGATTTATGGGTCATTGAGATTTTTCGTCAGAAACGAGATGAGTTGAACCTGTCAAAGTTAAGCCTGGCCGTCTGACAACAGGCACATGCGAGAGAAGTACATCTGGAAATGCGTTTGAGTAACGGCGAGGCCTGCGAACACACAGAAGACTCCACCCATACAGTCGTCATACACATCTCTGTTCCCTCAACGGCCACAGCCTGACGAAACGCAAGATTACAAGAGGTTTGGGAACGAGAAAACTGCCCAGAAAGAGAAAAAAGTTCGGTTTGATCTGTGGGGAGGATGAATCTCAGCAAACCTGTGAGGTTACAGGCCAACCCCACAAAAAAAGGGGAAAAAAACCTTGAAATAATATTTGTAATATTAAAAACACACATATACTGTGTACGCATGTATGCATGCATGCTTTTAGCTATTATGCCAGCCGTAGATTGCACCAGCCTCCAGAGTAGATCAGGTGTGTTCCTACAGTAGTCACATTCAAATCCAGACTCAAAACACTTCTGTTTACCTGTGCATTTACTGAATGAGCACTGGCCCACAGTTCGTCCGACTGTTAGTACTTTATTTATTTTTTAATTCTAAACTGTTTTAATTATTCTTATTTGTTTTGATTATTTAAATTTCTTCTATGTACAGCACTTTGAACCATTGAGTATGAAATGTTCTATATAAATAAACATAAATGCATGCATAGATGAATGCATAAATGCATGCATAGATGAATGCATAAATGCATGCATAGATGAATGCATAAATGCATGCATTGATAAATTCATAAATGCATGCATTGATAAATGCATAAATGCATGCATAGATGTATGCACACATACGTACGTTAATCAATACATTAATTAATTTATGTCATGGTAGTACTGTATTTACTACAATTTAGGAATCTAATAAAACATTTCAGTAATTAAACTCAAATCTGGATACAAGGGTAATTTGAATTTTGGGTGAAAATATGCTTTAAGTATCATGAAAAGAATGGCCAAAATGCACACAAAAAAATGCATAAACTATCAATCATATAAATAATATTGGAATTAAGATACTTTTATTAGTGGTGCTTATCAAAGGACAAAGTATTATTATTGTTCTTATAAAACTGATTTCCCCTTCCCTCGTTTAGGAATAAATATTCTCATGTAATTCAACTGGGTATGGAATTACCGGAGTATCTGACAGGCTGACAAGAGCCCATCAGTATCACTGAAACTAAAAACAGAAAACTTTTTTAAAAAGAATTACCAGGTGATCAACCAAGAATCCAGGTGACTGTCTAAGGAGTTCTTTCACCAACATCCGCCTGTATATTTAGAGATAAATGATTAAGGAAACGAGTTCAATACTTGTGCTGGGTAACCATGGCGACACAGCAAACAGAAACACAACAACACTGGAGGAAGAGGGGGAGGCAGGACCGGTTTCAGACAATCCCTCGCTTATCGCCACAGACGCACGTTTATGAGCCAGTGCGTGTCCTAGAACTATAAACCACCTAGAATATTCCAGAAAATATACAATAAAATAAAAAAAAAATAACAAAAGTAAATAAATATATATTCTAAAAGTATAAATAAAATACAATTAAATTTTAAAAAAAATAATTATAATATTATAAATTCATACATGTGCATTTCCTCTGATTTACACCAAATAAATCAGTAAAGTAGAGCTAAATAAATTAAATCTTATTTTCAATTAAACTAAAAAAAAAATTCCATTAAATGTTTCAGTCTTTTGAATTGATACACTGACAGAAATAAATCAATCTTAAGAACTCAAACTCTAACTTAAGATATTCTTAATTATTATTATGATTATTATGAGTCATAATCTTATGTTATTCAACAACAAGCTGCCCTGCATAGGAAAATCTTCTCTATTTAACCATGTGTCTGTTGTTTCATTGACAAACGATGGCTGATACTGAAAGACATCAGTGTGTGTGTGTGTCTAAGTTATAAAGTTGTGCCTGCTGGTAATTCAATAGGGGTTTCCGGCTCCATTCATAAGCTGGCGAAGCACACCTGCGCCTCGGGCCACGACTGAAACATTCTCCAGGTGAAGAGCAACGCCCGAGGAAAGAGACGTTTCATTAGACCAAGAGGAACACACACACTTTTACCATCACACAGACACCTAATGTCCTCATGACGCACTGGACTGAACAGATTACCGTGCGAATCCTCCACACCGTAACAGATTCACTTCACATCACGTCTGCGATCAATCCTCTGCATGTATTCGGTTAAAGAAATAACATGCTCATAAAAATCCCCCAGCAGTTCTGTCAAGTGTTCCCACTAAAACGCTTATTAAACTGCTGATTTACAACGGGATCTCAGGAAAAAAACACACAGCTTTCTTCCAAATCCAGAAGTTCAACACAGAACTTCACCTTCAATGCTTCAGAAAGAGTCAAACCCTCTCAGTAATACTTACAATGACATGACAAAACCATAGAAGACTTTCAAAACATGGAGGAATAGAGTGTAAGATCTCACTTTCTTTGTGTGTATCACAGCCAAGAGGAAAACCTGATGAACAAACGTTTAGAAATACAGGTTTGCTTGTAGATGAAACCGAGAAAGTACCAATGAAAGAGAAAGTCACTGTTTCATACTTTAAACTGAAACTAAATAGTCACGAGTTTCTACTCGCTTTCACTCACTCGAGACTTTCCCTGAAAATATCAGCTATTAAAATGTTACTCTATTGCATTTCTCGTGATACAAAGGTCAAGCTGACTTAGATCTAAAACACATTGCTCAGAAGAATTGCATACAACATTGCATGATTGACTTTGATAATCAGAAATGTTGATCATCAAATCATCATATTAGAGTGATTTCTGAAGAATCATGTGACACTAAAGACTGGAGTAATGATGCTGAAAATGACATTTTGCCATAATTAACATAGAAAATATTTAAAATTAATAATATTGTGCTGTTTTACTCTATTTTTGATCAAATAAATGCAGAGATCTCACAAAAATATTGCCAATCTTAAACTTTTGAATGGTAGTAGCCAACACAAAATATAATAAACAAAGTTGTAAAGGCCTCTTTAACATTAAGACTTTGAACTTTAGCAACAAAAACATACTAAAAAAACAAATGTTTTCAATAGCAGGCAAAAAAACAAACAAAAAAAAAAAAACAGGCTATTGCTGTGTTTTAATCCCTTAAATGAAAACTAGTGAAGCAGAACGAGTGAACTTCATGCACCTGGACACTAGAGCCAGACCGATATATCGGCAGGCCGATATTAGGCATTTTCTAAAATATCGGTATCGGCAGATATAATGGCCGATATATGAATATTTCAAAAATAAAAAACGGACTAAACACGCTGACCATGTCATGAGTGTTGGAGTTGTATAGTTTGTCCACCAGAGGGCGCTCTACACAGTTCCTGTTGGCAACACTCGTCGAGTTGGTCACGATACATACATTGCTTGAATAACAATTAAAAGATCATCCCCATCAGTTCTCTGAACTCAAATAAGCAGGACAAAATTTGTGACTATCATGTCCAGTTTTGCTGCTGTTAAATAAGCCGAGAGTGAAGCGGAATTAGCTAGTAATAGTTACGTTACGTTGTTACAGTGTAGTTGACTGACTGTCCTTTTAACTTTTGACAACGTGACTGAAGTATTTCTTTAATATTGCGTGACAGTTATAGCAATGAGACGCATCATCTCTCCTTGGCCTGTTATATTGAAAATTTATGTTTTACAATTTGCAGTATGACGTTATCCATTGCTAAATTATGGCTCATCATAGACTAGCTAACCACAAAGCTAGCTAACACCACTAACATGTCTGTTCTGTTGAGACAATAAAAGAAACAAGTTTCTTTTTAAAATGCATTATCATATTATTTTAGTTAAAACTCATAAATAACTACAAATAACTAATGTCAGGGAAATCTGTTAATGTTTTGTTGCGCGTTTCTGAAATAATAAAAAAAAAATAATAATAATAATAATATCGGCCGATATATCGGAATATCGGATTTTAAACCCAATAAATATTTGTATCGGTATCGGCCTTCAAAATCCTTTATCGGTCAGGCTCTACTTAGTATACTTGAGGTTGCATGTTTTCACTGCTGCATTTATCCAATGACAATCTCATCACAAAATAAAACTGCAGCCTAATTTAGCAACTCAGTCATGTGACGCGAGATCCAAGCGCTAGACTTTCATCCACAGAAGCCAAGAGTTATAGACGACCCTCCCAGATAAACACGTCCGCGGTCACGCTGGGAATCGGGGAGTTTGGGAAACTGTGAAAACACTGCGATGAGCCGTTTTAGGGTGATTAAATGTTGTTGAACGTATTAAATCACAGCGCCGCCACGGGAACGCTTGCAAACAGAGAGCCGTTTGTTTCGTGGCCCTTTTAAAGCAGATCCATAAATTAAGCAGACAGACTCCTTTGTTAGACGCTGGATTCCAGCGGGGAGAAAAAAAAGCCTCATTATGCGCAGGACAGTGTGTCTGTGGCTTATTGCACACACTCCATTTCTCAGAGACACCTGCGATCCCTCCGACTGAACCTGACGGGACTTTGGCCTTTAATTTGCGTTTGAAGCAACAGTGTTATCAATCCATATTAAAATGAGAACGCTCATTTCCTGTGGTTCGACTCATTACCTCATGGGTGATGATGATGTCATGATGACCAACACGCAAACAGTGATTATGTCGTTCTGGAAAGTATTACAAATCCATGATAGGCCAACTTGGGTGACAACGTTGGACGAGTTAAGCGGATTAATGCAGCGTGATGCACTGATTATCATCCTGGTCCATCAGGTCAAGCTAACCGGAAGCATAACATCTTGCACTTTTTAAAATATGAATGAATGAAGCTTTATTATTGTATCATGGTTATGATTACGCCAAGCTCGCATGGGCTTACACCAACATTAATATACAGAAGAAATAAGAAAAATAATATACAAGATAGACATGTCCAGAGTACATCGAATAGATTGCTCCAAGCATTAGAAACTAAATAATAATAATAGTGCATATGTATTCCGATGCAATCATACACACATTCTAATTTATTCAAATAACCACCCATATAAACCCATAATCCTACATTAAATCTAATTAAACTAGCTTGCCTTCTTTTCCAGGCCTTTGAAAAAAAAAAAATTGCAAACTTAAAGTAGTTCACTTTTAAAAAAAACTTTTTCTGATAATTTACTCACCCCCATGTGACCCAAGATGTCTGTCATTCTTTCTTCAGTTTATAAGAAATCAAGGTTTTTATTTAATGAAAACATTCCAGGATTTTCTCCATATAATGGACTTCAATGGGGTCCAAACGGTTCAAGGTCCAAATGAGAGTTTCAGTGCAGCTTCAAAGGGCTTTAAACGACACCAGACGATGAATAAGGGTCTTATCTAGTGAAACGATCGCTCATTTAAAAAATAAATAAAAAAAGTTTAAGTTTTATAAGCACACATTTGTGACTCTCCTGTTCGAACTCCATCAAAATGAACAAATCTTTTCTCGAGTCATGACTCGAATGGTCCACTTATTCATCGTCTGGAGTCGTTTAAAGCCCTTTGAAGCTGCACTGAAACTCTCATTTGGACCTTGAACCGTTTGGTCCCCATTGAAGTCCATAATATGGAGAAAATCCTGGAATGTTTTCATCAAAAACCTTCATTTCTTTTCGACTGAAGAAAGAAAGACATGGACATCTTGGATGACATGGGGGCGAGTAAATTATCAGCAAAAGTTGTCAAAAGTGAACTACTCCTTTAAATGCATAGTTATAATAATAATTTTTGATTTTTAAAAATTTAATTTTGCACAGAAGTACATTGACAGGGCATGCTACAAAAAGCAGTAAAAATTGCTGTTAAAATATTTAAATGAAACATCAAGCCCAATATCAGAGCCATTTATTTTAATGAAAAACAATGAATGATTTTTGCATAATTTTCACGACAACTAAGCACATTCCTCCCTTAAACTCTCAATGTTTAATAAGAGTTTGTGCACAACTAAAAAAAACTGTAAAAAGTCAATGCAAGACTCAGCAACTCGCCGTTTTGTTTGTTTTTATAGCCGACCTGAAATGCAATGACTTTATTATAATTCGAATCATAAATAAACTGAATATGGATGTTGGACGAGTTAAGCAGATTAAACCATTGAGATTCACTGTCTGAAACAGACATGCCCAGGCATAATAACTGCATGACATCATATGCGTTTCATCATACATTGCTAAAAATCACACTCGTTCTCTTCACACACCAGGTTAAGCCAGTCAGGTCTGTAATCCAAGAGTGCTGACGTACAAGATCAGCATGAAACGGGATCTTAAGCCGCATTATTGCTGTACTAGGCAGAGCAAAGTCCCGCTGCATTTCCACAGATTGCAATATGAATGAAAATCTCAGTGATTTAGATTAAAACTACATATTTACAATCTCATGCAAAACTTCTAAGCATCAATAACACCAAACAATAGTAGTGATGCTTGATTGATTTACTGTTTTATAAACAGCCATGTTCCCAATTGGGGAACCAGCAATGAATGCTTGAATTAACAAGCCAAGATGTGTGTGGCGGTCAATAATTAAAAGGCCGTAAACCCACGGGATCTGGAGTTGGCAACGCAGCCTCGGTTCTGTCGCCACATCCCTCAAAAATGACATCATACGCAGACGCCCGTGACGGGAACACGGGAAGCACTACCTACATTCCTTTCCCATGAGATCATGACCACCCTCTCCGGGAGCAGCCAATCAGAGACTGCGGGAAACAAACACACTCACCCAGACCCTCCATTAACAGTCTGATCAGGTCACACACTGCCAACCACTGAACCCTTCTCCAACTCTAGGGTTCATAATGGTACTGCCACTTATAGTCCTCCGCATCAAATCATTAACAGTTTCTGCTCTGCCAAACGGACAATGGCGGCGCGAAATAAACTCGCATATATAAAGGGACCAAATAGTTAAAGTCTCAAGAGATTAAAGTTGTTTGCAATCACTCGACTCAGGACGTTTAAACACCTGAACGGCTGCAGCTTCATTCAGTTCGGAAGGTTCGCTAAAGCATCTGAATCTAATTATACATATTTAAATAAACACGAAAATTATTTGCAACACACTTTGCTATATTATTGTTGAATGGGACTTGACTTTACACGTCAGGAAATGATTGGGAACATTATTGGATTATTGGTTAATATAAATGTTCCTGCCCAAGAACGTATTACACCAGAAGAAATGTCTCATATTCCATGCCAAAATGCATTAAATAATAAAAAAATTTTACTAAAAAAAAATGTAAATTTTATATTTTTACAAATATAATTACGGAACGTTCTTTTACACTAAGTGCAAATAGCCCGTCTTGTTGGTAAGAGGCTATTTACACTAACTCCGCCCACTGACGTCTGGTTGGGTCAGACCAAGCGTGCCGCACAAGCCCTGAAAAGTGAAGCCAAAGTGTCTCGATCGCCCCCTGGTGGCCGGTCCCAGTATAGCTCATAAACCCCGCCTCTCGTGTTATTCAACTGCGCGCGAGACCAACTAAATTAAATTACACTTCAAATATCATTTTTCCAAAGATGGTTTCTGTCATTTACTGTAGGTTTTATCACGCTGAGTGTTTGTTTTTAAAATAAGTTTGTTTTTAGTGGTGTGATGTCATGATTGACAGCTGTGATTGACAGGTTCAAGAAATCACTGAAGCACCAACAGACGTTTTTTTTCAGGATCATCGGAGGACGGAGGAGATTGGAACTGTAA
Organism: Pimephales promelas; assembly: GCF_988280905.1. NCBI lineage: Eukaryota > Metazoa > Chordata > Actinopteri > Cypriniformes > Leuciscidae > Pimephales > Pimephales promelas. The sequence goes on along the minus strand of NC_142789.1, from coordinate 29,105,072 downwards.
ATTTAATATGTAAATTTCTACAATTAGTAAAAAAAAAAAAAATTGCGAATTGATTCGTGCGAGAGTGAGGGGGCGGGGCCTTGATTTCGCGGCTTTACTTCCTGTTCACGACTGCGCATGTCTGGTCCCAGACTCAAGCACAAGATGTCAGCGCCATAACGGGACACTGGCGGCTTTACTTCTGACCAATGGGAGAGCGAAGGGGCGTCGTCCATCTTATACAGCCTACGGGTCAGACGGGAAAGCGCTGGATTGCAGGCGGGAGGCGCATGATAAAGTTTGACGCAAATCGATTTGAGTTCGAATCCAACCTTTGCTGAACTCGCTCTACTCCTTTTCCCATCACACATCAAATCGGAAAGACATTTCTTTGTTTAAGAAAATATTCGAAAAGTGGAACTAAAGACTTTAATGTGTATTTAATGATGTTTATCGGTTAGGGGCTAGTGCAAATGTAATATATCACTATTTAAACAGCCGCTGCCATACACTTATAGTGGATAAAGTTATTACATTTTAAATTGCATTTCATGGTGGCCTTTACACTAAACAGCCTCACACACACACACACACACACACGAGTTCCTCCTCTCTCTGAAAGTGGGCAACACTACGGTCTCTAGCGGGCGTTTTCTCCGATTACATTATTCTCTGGCTCTGGACTGTGTAGCTCGGAGATGTGGACAGAGGGAGGAAACACAGCATGTAATAACCAGCAATTTAAAGTCATTACATTAAAGCATTTATCTCAAATTACCGCATACTTGTAGTGTGCGAGTTTCGAGATGAGATTACGAGCCTACAAATAGAAAACGGAGAAAGAAAGAAGAAAAAAAAAATATTCCGATTTGAAATCCCGATCTAACTGGTCATATAATAAAAAAAAAACAGGATTTTTCTTCTTGGCATTTTAAAGTACCCACAGTACACATACTAAACTGAAAAAAATGGTGATTAGTGCTCGCATTTGCATAACATGATTCAGTATTCAGCAAACAGACCCAACCCTGATTAATGACAGCATGCAAAGTTTAGCCAATCATAAGAGCTCATTTAAAATGTGTATTACGGTATGCACTCAAAAATATGTAAGGCCTTTAAGATTCATGCATTTTAAATTACATTTAGTATTTCAATCCATTTCCATTACACTTCATCAAACTCGAATAATGAAATGATATTTATGTAGTTTCACATAACAGCCTGGATTATATATTTCACATCGATAAGCATTATAAGAACCAATATTATATATTTTAGCCAAATATACCTTAATTTCTCCACAGCTAATCATATTTGAATCGTTCACACACTAAAAGTAATTTTGAAAACAAACAATTATAGTATGCAGATTTGAATAAATGGATGGATGTGAACACTAAATAATAAATATAACATGGTTAATTTAAGTGTGCATACATAATTTTGTCTAGAAAGAAAAGTGAAAGAAAATAAATTCAGCTTTTGGTTCAGGTATGCTCTGCCCAAGAAACACAGACACGTTGACAGCAACTTATTTTTCATTGATATTTATTTCAGCACAAACACCGTTTCTGAGAAGCCTTGGCTTCACACACATACGCGGAGCCTGAAACAACGCGCACGCTGCCAGTTCCTCAACACACGTTTAGTGTCACCTCGTGCTTCCACATATTCATGAAACGCTCGAGTTTGCACAGCATGTGTTTGAGGTTATTCCAGAGCGATGACCTCACCCTTCGACAGGAAATGCAGATGATGTTCTCGCTTAACTGGGAGGCGACCATATGGTTTATACGACGCATTGTTTGAATCTCGCTCGCTCTGGAGAGAGGAAGATGCCTTTTGAAGGCTTGTTTGTGGAGTTAGCGGAGGATTTGGTCCAGGATGTGTCGCGGATGTAAAAATACCAGCGGACATGAGAGCTTGCTTTAAAATAATGACTTGTTTCTGTTGCTAAAACAATCACTTCGCCTCGTAATTCTCTTGGGTCTTGTTTTTTCCCCACTTGAATCTGCTGTAAAATAACCCAGTAGGGCTGGGTATTGAGACAAATTTCACAATTCAATTCGATTTCGATTCACAAGCTTGCAATTCGATTCGATTTCGATTACGATTCGATTCAATATCGATTATTTTGGAAATCAGTTACAATAAATGGCAAATTTTCTCAAGGGAATCAAATCTCTCAACTAATGCTGTAACTATGGGAGTCTAGTTGGGCTTCATTAGCCTAATATGAAGGTAATAATGAACTGTTTTGCAGCTATACGAACACTTAAATTACACTTTTTTTATTTTTATAATAAGAAGATTATATGAAATATAAACATTTAAATGGTGTCTGTCATAAAAACTTGCCAGATTTATTCAAATATGCATTAAATATTGAAGAACATTAAGATTATAATGCATATGTAATATGGTGTATATATTTAGCAAAATGCTCCTCTATAGAGTTATTTTTTCTAGCTGACTAACGAGTTTATGTGGGTTTTCTGAGGTAAATATGACGATGACATTGATTACAAGCTGTTTAACTGACGTCTTTCCATGGTTGAAACGCTGATTGAGCGAATCAATGTGACATGATACGGATTTCGATAAGTTGTACTCTATTTTTTAACACACTTGACTGGTACTGGTGTGACTGGTATTATTAAGCCGGATGAGAGATCAGCGCTGCTGCTTCTCTAGAGCGATCTCACGCCACAGTGACAAAACACTATTTATGTTTTTGAATTTCTAAAGAAAATGGACGTAATTTGAAAATTGAGACTTTGTTTCATATCAATAGTAACAAACGACAAAGATTATTGCGATTTTTTGGATGCGCGCAGCCGCGATACAATGTCCCATTCATCCAAATGAAACAGGATGACTAATCGATTCTTGAGATTTAAGAATCGATATTGGTTCGTAAAAATGAGAATCGATTAATATCGAGAAATCGATATTTATTACCCAGCCCTATTTTACACCTCGTAATTCTCTTGGGTCTTGTTTTTAACCCACTTGAACCTGCTGTAAAATAACCTAGTTCAGTTGTTTATTCAATATCAATATAATATCATGCCATGAATGTTATGTTTACATAAATTTACAATTAAAAATGCATTTGAAGTAACTTTTATAGTAGGATTTGATACAAAAGTAACACATTTGTCATAATTTCTTCAAGTTGAACCGAATCTGATCATATAGATGCAAGCTAAATATCATAGTTTAATATCAATATTGTGGATGTATCAGAGGATAAATACTGGATTCTGCTTCAGACTAAAAGAAATGACCTGAAAGTGATCTCGTTTGACTAATCTTGGCCTAATTTTGTAGCTCAAGCGTTTTACAAGCAACATGTTAAAGTCAACAGAGATAGTGTAGCTGTGGCATTGGCCAAAACTAGTCAAATAACACCATGGATTCATTTTCAGGTCATTTGATGACTTACTGACTTCCTAAAACCGGACTATACAGCATCTATGCATGAAGTCTACAAAGCAACAAGACAAACTACTATTGCGCACACTAAGTACTGTTTTGATGAGGGTGGAGTATAATTAGAGGGATTCAATAAACACCAAAGGCGGTTTGAGAAGAACCTCCTTATTAAATCATTGAAACTGAAGAGGAGTGAATAATCTTGCCACAGCTTCAAGTTATTGTTTTGAGTTGCCATATATAGCCGTGTTCAATCCTGTCTAGACTGAACAACATCTGGGTGGGATCTAGTTTGGGTTCATCAAACGGTTTATCTAGGTTGAAGTATCGACATCTTGAAACACGTTCAATGCTAGAAGGTTTTTAACCACAATAGCCAATCACTGCATCAAGCGGAGGATCATGTGACCTCCTCTATCTGGACTCCTATTGGCAGTTGCATGAGCGTTGAGTGTTGCATCAACAATCAGCATGAAATGCCTCACTTTTGCTTGCTTTGCAAGATGTCATGATCTTGTTTGACGTTGCTTCACTTTCATGAAGTGAATATAAATTGATACCTGAAATTATTCTTCAGGATAGCTTCATACTTTCCTCCCTGCTGAAAAAAACAATAGAAACCATTACAGAATTCCTAATGGTTATAAAGGGAAATATATTGGTTTTAATGGAAACTGTAATGGTCCTAGTAAGTCTCTATTGGTAATTTGCTTTCATCTATTGGTTGTATATGTTTTCTATTGGATACCATTAAGGACCAGCTTTGAAAATTATAAGTTACATTTTGGTATCTACTGGACACCATTATGAACCATTAGGACTCCAATAAATTTAGTGTTTCCTTTGGTTTGATAATAATGATTTAATGTAGGGTACACATGTTTAATTGGCTAGATACAGTTTTTAAAAACTGGTCATAGCCATTGGTCAAAACATTGGTCCCATGTGATTTCAGGTTTAACAGCTCTTGTCGGGAGTGATCAGGTCAAAACCTGACCCTCATACATAGGTTGTCCTAACCATTAAATGTTGAAATCATGACCAATACAAATTTGTAATGGAAACCATTAAATATGTTGAAATCATGACCAATACAAATTTGTAATGGAAACCATTAAATATGTTGAAATCATGACCAATACAAATTTGTAAATGGAAACCATTAAATATGTTGAAATCATGACCAATACAAATTTGTAATGGAAACCATTAAATATGTTGAAATCATGACCAATACAAATTTGTAATGGAAACCATTATATATATACAAATCATGACCAATACATGTTTGTAATGGAAACCATTACAAATCAGAACCAATACAAACTGTAATGGAAACCATTAAATATATCATTACCAATACAAATTTGTAATGGAAACCATTAAATATGTTGAAATCATGACCAATACAAATTTGTAATGGAAACCATTATATATATACAAATCATGACCAATAAATGTTTGTAATGGAAACCATTAAATGGGTTCAAATTTATGACCAATACAAATTTGTAATGGAAACCATTATATATATATATATATATATATACACAAATCATGACCAATACATATTTGTAATGGAAACCATTACAGATCAGAACCAATACAAACTGTAATGGAAACCATTAAATATATCATTACCAATACAAATTTGTAATGGAAACCATTAAATATGTTGAAATCATGACCAATACAAATTTGTAATGGAAACCATTATATATATACAAATCATGACCAATAAATGTTTGTAATGGAAACCATTAAATGGGTTCAAATTTATGACCAATACAAATTTGTAATGGAAACCATTATATATATATATATATATATATACACAAATCATGACCAATACATATTTGTAATGGAAACCATTACAGATCAGAACCAATACAAACTGTAATGGAAACCATTAAATATATCATTACCAATACAAATTTGTAACGGAAACCTATACAAACCAATACATCCTAATAGAATATGGCCCAAAACACACTACATAATGGACACCATTTTGTAATGGTTTTAATGGTTAATGGCTGATGGTTTGTAATGGTTTTGTAGTGGAAACCATTACCATTTCTGTAATGGTTTCTATTGTTTTTTTCAGCAGGGCTATCAGAGACTAAAATTACTTCTTAACAACTGCATGACAAAGACCCCAATAAAAACGCACAGAAAACCCTACAGAGCATTAAATATCGGAGCAGATCCTTGCGAACAGTAGCACAAGAGCGCCTGCAAAAAGCAGAACGTAGCGGCGGCCGTCTCAGGTTACCCACTTCCAGCCGGACACAAGAGCTCCTGTTTGAAAGCCAGTGTAATCTCAGAAAGTGTCTTTTGTAGGAGCTGGAGGCGAAGAATAAAAGACAAGAGCAGGTAGAAACCGCTGAGAAAGGGCGTCTTGAATGACATTTCTCATGGCCTTTTTCATGTGTGGATTACGAGTCAAGAGTGAGTCAGCCATGGTTTCCTACAACAAGGTACTTTGTCAAACAGCATTATTGCAATAAAATAGCATGCTAAATTTAAATTTGCATTCAAGAAAAAAAGGTTAAAGGTAACGCAAAAGTTCAAACGAGCAAATCTTTTGTAAAAGTCCAAATGTCTAAACTCGTCCCGGTGCGCACAAAAAAAAACGCTTTGAAGCTTTTTTTACACATCTGAAGTCATCCAGGCTCAGCCGAGCCAAAGTAAATAACACAGTAGGCAGGAAATCTGTGCAACCGTTCGCAAATCTTTTGACTTACTGCTCGGTGACAAACACGCATCGCAACAGAAAAACGACTGGCCTTTTGGCTCTCCTCCAAACAAGCAGATTGCATTTCTATAGGATTCTTTGTTTTCCCGTTTTATTTGCTCTCATAAAAATCCCCAGCACTCCCTGATCTGCCAGACATGCCTGAACTGTAAATCAAACGCTAGCTCTGGTGCCTTCCACTGGGCAATACCACTGCGTACACAAGCATTGGCTCCTGTCCTGACCAAGGGTTGAGACTTCAAGCTTCTACTTGATATTTTTCTTAGGATGCACTTTCACATCCACGTTGCTTTCGGCCTTAGAAATACACTGCGATCCTTTTGACCTTTAAACTAGCAGCCAATTAAACAGAATTCCTGAACTGGTCATTGCCTATTAAATAACTTCAAAATGACATGTGCCTATATATCATGATGTGCATGCATGTCTATGCGTTATATATTTGCATGTGTTTCTAGAGCAGCAAATCATCATATTAGGCCCCGTTCACACTACTGCGTTTTCGTTTAAAAACGGAGAATTAAAACGAAAACGATCTCCGTCCACACTAGCGTTTTACCTGCGTATTAGAATTTATCTCCGTCCACACTAAAACGACTGAAAACGTGGATCACGTGACCATTCACCAACACTGGGCATGCGCGCGCCGGTGTAAACAGTGGTTGGCGAATCAGGGAAAGATACGTCATGACTGATGACACCCAATCATAGAGCCGAGCGTGAGCCTCTGCGTCAGCGTTTGTAAACTCCTTCGTTTTGTCTTGTCCACACTAAAACGCCCTCCGGAGATTCAAAACGCAAAACGCAGCTACAAAACTTCTCCGTTTTAGGTCTTCGTTTTTCCCGTTTTAGTGTGGACGGGAGGTGCAAACGTAGCAAAAGGTCTCCGTTTTTAAACGAAAACGCAGTAGTGTGGATGGGGCCTTAGAGTGATTTCTGAAGGATCATGCGACACTGAAGACGGGAAATTCTTCTTTGATCACAGGAAAAAATTACACTTTCAAATAGAAAGCCATTATCTTAATTTGTCATAATATTTCTATTGTGTGTAGTAGGGCTGGGTAATAAATATCGATTTCTCGATATTAATCGATTCTCATTTTTACGAACCCATATCGATTCTTAAATCTCAAGAATCGATTAGTCATCCTGTTTCATTTGAATGAATGGGACATTTAAAAAAAAAAAAAAAAAAAAAAAAAGTCGCAATAATCTTTGTCGTTTGTTACTATTGATATGAAACAAAGTCTCGATTTTCAAATTACGTAAATTTTCTTTAGAAATTCAAAAACATAAATAGTGTTTTGTCGCTGTGGCGTGAGATCGCTCTGGAGAAGCAGCAGCGCTGATCTCTCTTCCGGCTTAATAATACCAGTCACAGCGCCAAATAAACATGAACGAGCATCTGAAAGTGTGTTAAAGATAGAGTACAACTTATCCAAATCCGTATCATGTCACATTGATTCGCTCAATCAGCGTTTCAACCTCGGAAAGACGTCAGTTAAACAGCTTGTAATCAATGTATCGTCATATTTACCTCAGAAAACCCACATAAACTCGTTAGTCAGCTAGAAAAAAATAACTCTAGAGAGGAGCATTTTGCTAAATATATACACCATATTACATATGCATTATAATCTTAATGTTCTTCGATATTTAATGCATATTTGAATAAATCTGGCAAGTTTTTATGCCACCATTTAAATGTTTATATTTCATATAATCTTCTTCTTATAAAATAAATAAAAGTGTAATTTAAGTGTTTGTACAGCTACAAAACCTTCATATTAGCCTAGACTCTCATAGTTTACAGCATTAGTTGAGAGATTTGATTTCCTTGAGAAAATTTGCCATTTATTGTAACTGATATCCAATATCGAATCGAAATCGAATTGCAAGCTTGAATCGAATTGTGAAATTTGTGTCAACACCCAACCCTAGTGTGTAGTGTACAATGTACAATAACGTGAACATGGATGTTTTGAATTAAGAATGACGACAGAGTCAAAGCATTTGAAAAATGTCTAGAAAGAGGTTAAAATGCACTTCAGAGGAGCGTGATTGTGCAAGAGTCTCGATGAGATCATCGCACAGTCTCAACACAGATGGCATATGTTGGAAGAGTAAATTATTAACTTTTAATCACATACTGACCCACTGCATGGGTCTAAAGAACAGCAGGACGGTGAAAGAACCAAGTGTTGATGTTAATGTAATCCAGAACATGTAGGAAACCAGACCGGTCGCTTTAAGAAGGAGAAACTGCTTAGTCGTGCGTTGACGTCAATTACATTGTTTGTTTCTTTTGCCGCTAACATTGGCCCCTGAAGGTCACAGCTTCATTACAAACAATGCAATCTGACCTTTGCTACCATGCAGATGGGAGAAGCATTTCCTGCGCTGACCTAAAAGCATTCCTCTTTCGGTCTCTGTCAGGTTCAGGCTCGTGTGGTCAGACTTCACGAAATGGAAGATGTGAATGATGACAACGGCGCAAGTTTAGCCCACAGAGAGACCTGTGCAGCGGCAAACGCTCTTAAACGCAGCGTGACGGAGAATATTATTAAAGAAGAGACTTCTATAGCAACCCTGAAATATTTGCTCAAGGTCTCTCCTCTCAAAACTCTTCTGTACATGTTCATTTTCCATGTTCTGGTTTCATTGTTTGGACGACAGTATCTGGGATGCATTAGTGAAACTGTGATGCAATCGAAGAATGTGAGTTTTAGTGCGAGGAACTGAAAAAAAGACAGACTATTGGTTTTGGTTTAGTGATGCATTAGTGAAGCCCCACATCTTGTTGCTTCTTTTAGACTCGGATTCGTAAGGAACGCTCCGTGTGTTGATTTTCCAGGTTTCCAGGTTCATGTTGAAGGCTTCCTTCCGGCAGGTTCGCCCATCCGGAAGTAAAAACACCATTCATTTTCTCCATAAGGAAATTGATTTTTAATGATTACTAAACATTTAGAGACTATGGAAGCTTGTTTCCACCACAAAATAAAACATGCGACCTTTTAGCCTTCAATTGCGAGTTTCTGACATTTTTTCTTAGAATTGTGAGATATAAACTCATAATTAGAGATTTTCAAGGCCGATACAAATATTTTTGGGTTTTAAAATCCGATATATCGGCCGATATTTTTTTTTATTAAATATTGTTGGATTTCACACACGTGTAAAAGAAAAACTTTTCTGCACAAGATACGTTTGATACTTTTTCTCTATGTCTAAATGTTCACTCCTCGCAAGTATAACTTACATTTTACAATGCAGGGACTGTAACTAGAGATATGCTAGTTATAAATACAGTAATCATTACTTTATTTAGGCAGAAAAAGTTCATTGTGGTTTCCAAGCTCATTAATGTTAACGTTCTTCCACTGATGATAGTGGCGTTAGCTATAGCTTTGTGGTTAGCTAGTCTATGATGAGCCATAATTTAGCAATAGATAACATCATACTGCAAATTTTAAAACATACATTTTCAATATAACAGGCCAAGGAGAGATGATTGAAGCGCGTTTCGTCCGTTTTTATTTTATTTTTTAAATATTCATTTATCGGCCATTATAACCGCCGATACCGATATTTTGGAAAATGCCTAATATCGGCCGATATATCGGTCTGGCTCAACTCATAATTGTGAGTTATAACTTATAAAGTCCAATTCTAAGGAAAAACAAGACCTGACTTATTTTTTACTCGCAATTGAGTTACTCACAATTCTGACTTAACACACAATTGCGACTTTATTTCATGCAATTCTGACTTTGTATCTCCCAACTGCGTGTTATAAAGAATTGTGAGATATATCTCGCAATTGACTCTCAGAATGGGTAGACTTTATAACACACAATAGTGACTTTATATCATGCAATTCTGAGAGAAACAAAATAGTCACAATTACCTTTTATCGTGTGGCAGAAACCTATAAGACAGACCTACTATGATTTCAGAGGCTTTTGCTGAAGACGAAACTTTTAAACAGGTTTAATCTAGGTGAAAAACTACATACTATATGCACATTTTGCAATGCATTTTGTTTAGATCGAATCGACAACTTTAACTTAACTAGATTGGAAAGCAAGAAAAGATGATTTTGTGATTGTGTGAATACAAATTTATTTTAGCAGTCATTTTCTGAACAATCCCAAACTCTGATGGGAATGACGATTTCTTCTATACAGTCAGTTTAACATGAATGTAAAAACAGAGGCCAGCGGCAGCTCTACACCAATCCTGTACAACGAGTTCAGAGAGTCTGGCTTTGTGTACAAATCAGTGCCGTGTCTGAGAGCGGGCCGGATAACGTTGGGAAAACTAGTGCGGTCACTTTTCTCGGCTGCACACGAGCCATCATTGTAGCGCAACAAACTAAATAAAGCCAATTACATTTATTTTGTGATTTTGAAAAAAAAAAGAGCTATTCTTGTTTTAAGTGCTGCACTTTAAATGTGATTTTATCATCAATGACTTGTTTACAATACAGAATAACAATCATAATTATGTATTACTAAACGCACAATAAGCCACAACATGATTTAAACTAATCTAAAAACTTTTGCATGCATATCTTTATTTTTAATATATCTAAAAACATTAAAGCTTATAAGGTCAACTCTATCACTATTCGACCTAACAGTCTAGATTGTAGGTCAAGTCAACCCCTAAACCCATTGTAACAAAATGTGCAATACAGACAAAATTAAAAATCTCTCCCACACATACTTCCATCACATTTGTATCAGAAGCCCGCTTTATTTATAATATTTGCGGTCACCATATCCTTCCATAAATATGCGCGACAGCATTGGTTATATCTTTTTAACTTCTTAAATCCCTGTATTATTGATTTGTCCCCCTGGTGTCGTTTTCTTCAACGTAAATGCGCTAGACGGACATCTTTAACCTTTGTGCTCACGTCTTTGCATCATCAAGGTAAAATAATTTCAAGATCTCTTGACCCGTGTCTTGTGCATTTAACAGCAATAACACATTCTGAGTCAATGGTACTTATCACAAATCTAAAAAATCCTGGGTTTCAACCCAAATGTGGACAAACCCAACCCAATATATGGGTTTGACCATATTTGACCCAAATTTGGGTTGAAACAAACCAGGATTTTTTAAGAGAGCAAAAGTCTTGCAAATGAACTGGCTCTGTGATGCACCACCTCTCCCGTATCCAAAATATTGCCACAGACGTTGATTTTAGGGATGCACAATATATCGGCCTGGTAAGAAAATGTGGCCGATATATTAAAGCCGATAAATAATGTATTATTCCCTTCAGCTGAGACACTTGTTGAGCACTGTTTATGTTTTATGTCTTGAAATATGATTGAAATCTCTTCAAAAAATGAAAATACAGTTCGGTACAACATGTGCAGCGCAAATCTGTCATATCATTATAATTGTGCGCTTGGGACATGGATTTAATCGTGAGGCTTTTGTTTTTGTAATCAGGCTCTCAAAATTAGATAATTTGGATTTAAGTTTATCGGCCGATATATCGGTTATCGGATTTCAAATATAAACAATTATCGGTTAACGTATCGGCCAAAATTTTCATATCGGTGCATCCCTAGTTGACCTTTTCAATTCAATTCCCTGTTCCTGTGCTTTCCTCCATGCTGTTACAGTAGATTTAGGTGAAAAATCATGCTTTCTGTGGTTCATTTCCATGAAATCGCCCATGTAACTACACTACACTGAACATTTTTCCATTGAAAACCATTAAAAAGAGTAAATGACTAAATAACGACAAAAATGCATGAAAATCAGCTGATATTTTCAGGCCTTCTTGCCTCTACAAACAAACCCAAAGTCTTCAGTCTGAAGAGCAAACGTCCACACCCTGAACATGTACAGCTGCCTGTCAGAACAACTCCTGAAAACTTTCACTTACACAGTGAAACAAACAAACGCATGTTGATCCGGCTGTGATTCACTGCTTTCTCACCGTAACCGAAAACCTTCCACGGTAATTCATCCCACAAGCTCCCGAAATCCTTCACCTCAGCTACTGCAGGTCACTCTATAGGCGGCCGAGATCAGAATAAAGCCAGGAGGGAATGTTTGAAACCAACGAGGGGGAAAAAACTGAGCAATTTAAGACGAGCAAACCTTTGGCTCACCCGCACCGCTCCCGCTACTGTTTGCATAGTGTGAAGATTCGCCATCTGACCGGCGGGAATCACACACACTCGCTCTGTTCTGGGCAATGGAAACTAAACGAGAACCTGGTAACCACCTCAGACTCGTAGAGAAACATCTGATGCATTTCCATTGGCTGTTCGACAAGCCAAAGATCATTTAGAGACAAACGGACTGGAGCGAAACGTAATGAAAGGAGACAATCCAACCCACAAGGTTGTTCCCATTCATTTTTATAGATCTACAATGGATTAAACATGATGCTGGACAAAGAAAAATTAGACCATAATTTAATGCAACTCAAAAACAGCCCAAACTAATTTTTCAAGTCTCTGGCGCTCAGAGAGACCACAGTCGAAACTGGTTTTTAATAATACGCTTTTCCATCAGGCTTTGGCCTGGGAACACTTTCAGACGTCTTCATTTCTCAGAGGGGAAGTTTTGAATCTTGAGCGTCTCGGACCACTTCGGCTTTGGATGTCAGCTCATGTGTGACTAAGTCCTTCACAAATGCACTGCAAAAATCCCTGACCTAGTCTTACCGGCAACAACCGCACAAGCAAACATTACAACGGCACAAACCTTCTTCTGCCTGATCTCAACAGGAGAGAAGCTCCCTGCCGCTTTACACCAACATAAAAGCTCGATTAACGTTTGGAAATTAATTTTAGTATTGTAATTTTACAGTTGTATTGCAAAATATGATTGATTATTAATATAATGTCACATATTTAACTGTGAAATGTTATTGTTATTGTTAGTAGTAGTATTAGCATTTCACTGTAATTTAAATCAGCATTTAATAAATACATTATTTTATTAAATTTATTATTATTATTTTACATTGAAATACAAAAGATGATTATTATATATTTGGCCAATATTTGGTAATTTCATCATGTAATAATAATAATATTATATACTACATATTTGTAGTATATAATATTATTATTATATAATATATTAAATAAAAATATTAATATAAATAAAATATAATATATTAAATAAAAACTGTTTATCTATAATGAAATAAGTTATTTATTATTAAAAAAGTTGTTTATTTATCCTATATAATATGATAGTGTGTGAGCGTTAAATATATATATATTTTTTTTTACACTCGCACACAATAATAAATATTTATTTATACTATGAGTGTGTGAGCATGATCTATACATATATTTTACGCTCGCACACAATAAATAAATAAATATTTATTTATCCTATATAATATGATTGTGTGTGTGAGTGTGAAATATATATTTATATATCCTATATAATATATAGTGTTAATGTGATATATATATATTTATTTATTTATCCTATATAATATGATTGTGTATGTATGCATGTATGCATGCATGCATGTACTGTATGCATATATATATATATATATACACACACACACACACACACACACACACACACATATATATATATACACATATATACACATACATATATATATATACAAACATATATATACAATTTTATATAGTCTATAGTTTTCTTATAAGTTATCATAATATTTGGCCAAAATCTCTCATTCATATCCATGACTACGGTATGTAACAATAATGATTTTTTTTAATCAGAAGATTGACATTTCCAAACCATATATAAATGCAGCAAAACCGTTGCTGAAAACCAAAACGTACCAAACTGAAAGCGCCCCAGTGGCCTCTGATCTGCATAAACAGAGTCTGGCTGTTGATCTCAGAGGGAGGCCGCGGCGGCGGCTTGTGGTTTCGAGTTGTGATTAAAGGACATTAAACAGCAGTGAATACCACGAGCATGACCGATCTGCTGGAGAATCCCATTTGTTGAGGTTGAGAGCAGAAGATGCGAGCGAGAACAAGCGTTAGGGTCAAGCCTCTCCAGCGAGCCGTCGCTACCTTTGGCAGAAGGACGACCGTTTCGATTCCAGCACGAGATGAACTCTTGTAGGACCTCAGACTGAGCATTCGCGGGATTTCTAGACGGCTACCGTTAGAAAGGGATGCACGAAAAGTGGAAATGAAGAGAATCATGGTATGCATGTGCATTATCAAATCACCAATTTAAATAAATGCATTCATGCATTCGTTTTTTTTACATGAACCATCTTCCTAGTCTTACTGGGAATGAATCATGCTAGTGAAATAGGTTGTGGATTACACAGAGTTTAATTTGCGTGTGTGTCACCTCCCTAAACACAGACGGGAAGACGGCGCTTAATCATTTAGCACAAGCTAACTGATGAGGTCATGCGATGATGTCAACTCATTCATCAGCACACTAAGGGTCCAAGCACGTCCTCATCCCACACCTCTCTAATGGACAACTAATAGCGAACGAGCAGCATGACTTCAATCACGTCTATGTCCCTCAAACTGTGAGAAAATCAGGGCAAATGTCAGAAGAATCAGAGCCATCAGAACATCAATACAGCCACTGGGTCCAATTCTGGAGACCACATGATGATCAAACACATGATTTGGATTGGTACGGTATGGAGCGATCATGACAAACCACACTTGTGGAGGTCTGAGGGAAACACACACACAGAAGGACCGAAATGATGTGGCAACTGGTTAGAAACATGCTAATACTAGACTACGGACAAAAAAAATCCTCCGATGATGCAAAATTATCATAAATCTCTCGTCTCAGGGGGATATGAGCACGGTAATTCGAAAATACTACAGGTTTTCTACTAATACAAAGCTTAAAGCTACACTGTGTGACTCTTTAAGTTTATTCTTAGCTAAAAACACTTATATGTGCTGCTTATTAATGTATATTTACTTCGTTCAAGTAATAAAGTATTCTCGTGAGTGAGTGTATAATATGCCATTGAAAACACATACTTAATGTCGGTCGCCATGTTGCCCATAGATATGTATATAAAGGCTAGATATGTCGTCCACGCTGCTGGCCAATGGAGCTCGACGTCTGCACCTGGCGGCCATCTTGTCACAGGCAGCTCGCTCACTCGTAACATTGTGTTAATGGTACATGCACTTTTTAAATGACCATAACTTGCTCAATTTTCTACCGATTTTCAAACGGTTTGGTTTGTTATAAACGTCAGAGATGTAGTTATGACACTGCATACTTATGAATAAAAAGTGTATAAATAAATAATTATAGCCAGGTTAATAACGTTTGCAAGAAACCAAACCGTTTGTAAATCCGTCAAGATTTCAACGAGATAAAAGTATTTGTGTTCGTGCTGACCACTCATCTTACATCAGCTTGTCTGTGACAAGATGGCCGCCGGTGATGACGATGGAAACTCCGCCGTAACACATCTAGCCTTTATATACATATCTATGATGTTGCCCCTCCATCTTGAAAGTACATTAGCCAAAGAGGGACATACCCGTTAACTCACGTTTACGTTTGAGTTAACACTCATGGACGAGGTCGAACTGGAAGCCATGTTAATCTTGGACTACATTGGAGTTAAAACGAAATTGGAATTGAGAGAAACAGAAACTAATATTCACTGGATGGTCATACATCTTTTCACCACTAGATGGGGGTAAAAATCACACAGTGCAGCTTTAATGCTAACTCCTGAAGAATCCCTTTAATGTAGTACTCTGAAAATTTGAATTTCACACAGTAATTTTTATTTCGGGTGAACGATCCACGATACATATAGCTGCATTTTTGTATTGCGATACATCGTGACACGATATATTGTTACTTCACACAAAATCAAACTCGACGACGACTAGAAGAAACCAAGTGTCCGGGCCAATCGTTCACCGACAACCTTTCCGATTATCCCTCGTCTTTCAGGTCAGAGACAGAAACAAACACTCCTGTGAGATTTACGGCGTGACCTTTCGGTGCTTATGTCACCTATCTCTGAACACGTCTGCCCTTTGAAACGGTGGAAAGTCTGGGCACAGATAACGCTCAACCTTTCCAAGCGCATCTGTTTGTGTGTCTTTCAGGCGCAGTGAAAAAAACGCCCATACACTGTTCCTGGACGGGGAGATACCGTCAGTCAGGAAGCGTCTGGGCTAATCCCAACACACACGTCCTGTTAACACCTGTCTCTTCAAATGACTCAAACCAGCCTGAATCAGTATGACAAACACAACCCGTCAAAACTTCCTCCACTGTCCAAAAAGATCATTTATACAAACTAAACTTCACAAATGACTCTATATAACCTGTTAAATCAACACACATCTGCTTTCTAAAGCATCACAATGACAGAAATTAGCAATATAATTGAAATATAGCGTATTTATACAATGAAATAATAGTTTTAAAATAATTTATTAGCTCTATTTTACTGTGAGTTTGACATGCATTTGATTTTTGGTTCACTAAAAAGCATTTCCAGCACATTTCATTATACACTCTAAAACAATGGGTTGTTTTAACCCAAATTTGGGTCAAACATGGACAAACCAAAATGTTAGGTTGAAAGTGTCATTTAAAACGTCAACTTTCACTTTCAACTGTACTTTGTTTTTAATTGCATTTTTAACCCAACATTTAGGTTTGTCCATATTTGACCCAAATTTGGGTTGAAACAACCCAGCATTTTTTAGAGTGTACTTATATTACGAAATGAAGTAAATAAATTACATGTTAGGCCGAGACTGACATGTTTAGCTTGTCCAAAAATGTTACATTCAGCTGCCGCAAGTTCGTTGACTTCTGACCCATTTTTTTTACCAGGAAAGGAGTAGTTTTGAAGCACAAAGTTGATTTCATTGTCTATTATAACAAAAATGTTTCATTTAAACCCATGAAAATGGAGATCCTGTTGGAAATGGAAAGAAAAATAACTTTTTTACAGGTTGTCCCATTATTACCCCTTGGCAGACTGACTCTATATAGTGTGCGTGTGTGTGTGTTTGTTTGTTTAAGGTCAATCTCTGCATGAAAAAAATTATTTAAAACCCAGACAATGTCCTCAGTTTCTCAGATAAAGGCTGAATGACACAGAAACGCAACAGGAAGTCGATCACTCCTCATGTTTTATCGGAAATGTGATTGATGATGTCATTTATTTGCTAGTAAAAATATATGCAACCAAGCTACAATACAAGGAAATCAGGTTGGGCGTTGGCATAATTGCATGCATTTTGCGCTGAACAATTGATTGGCAAATCCTGTAGAAACTTCCAGTGTCCTGGTGTACAAGCTCCTGAGTGCATATTGAAGTACGTGTGTTGTTTATTCCCAGCACATAACGCAACAGGGACAATATGAGAAACCCTGAAATGCAGGTTGATAAATTTGGATCGGCTTCAAGAATGTCACGGGTCAGTGAAAGCTGCACCAAACACATGGTTGTGAAACTAAAATCTTAATATTTAAGCCTCTGGAATCCTGAAATTCTTTGGATTTCTAAATCTTCGTGAACAAGAATGCAATTAATGGTGCAACTTTCTCAGTCCAAATAAAGACACACAGCAGAGATAAGATGGATCATCCAGAAAGAATCAATAGACAACGGACGGACGTTATCTCTTATCTGCGGAGAATGAATCTCAGCTCTCTGACACATGCGCAAAATACTTTTGGTTTGATGTCGCAACTTCGCAAACACACTTAAAAGATGTTGAGAAAGAGAAGGCTGGGAGGAGATTAAACAAGTATATATATATGAAGAGTTCAGATGCAAAAGCCTCTAAATGCCATTTGAAATTTTCTTCTTTAATGATGATTTTTTTTTATCAAACTTGTATATTCAAGTTCAGTAATTTCACTTAAATAACAATTAATAGGTAATTATCATTGCCATTTAAGTGAAATCACTGAACTTAAATATGCAAGCTTGATAAAAATGATCATTCTAGAAGAAAATTTCAAATGGCACTTAGAAGCTTTTGCATCTGAACTCTTCATATATATATATATATATATATGAGAGTGAGAGAGAGAATAGTTGTCTAAAACAATGTCAATATTTTGCCAACATAACAAAAAAAAAAACTTATTTTAGGGGTATCTCCATTTTACATTTCTATAGAGTATCTTGGAGTAGTCTACATAAAAATACTATGTATTAGCACGTTTTTTGGGGGTAACATGATCAAGCCATTTTTACATGCCAGAGTAAAATCAATGCAATCCTTACAGAGCCATAGGCTATAAATAACATTCAATATGATAATTCTGCAGAATCACCATCTGAGAGACAGTTCATCTATGGTCATACTGTACAATAAAACAATAGGAACAACTGAATTTTAGTAGCCTAAAGTTACTTTAATATAAAGTGGACATATGTCAACGTACCATGGTAACGTTATTGGCAATGGTTTGGTTTATATTACGCAAAAATGTCACGGTATTTTAATCTAAACACCATATATAGTAACAAACTACCGTGATATATTAATATGAATGGTTGACTGTCGCATTACTTTGAATAAACACTTTGAATAAACTTTCTCCACACTGCAACACTCACCGATGGACACCAGCTTGATATTCTCTCGGTCCAGAAACTCGAGCGCCACAGACACGTTCTCCAGCTTCATCTGTCTGAAAGTGGGTCTGGCGTGGTACTTTCTGTACATCTTCTTCTGACTGAGCACCTCGAGCAGCGCGATGAGTCGCAGGCCGTCGCTGAGGTCCAGCTGCAGGTCCGCGACGCGTTTATTGACGCTCTTCAGGTGCTCGTTACACCAGCGAGTGAACGTGTTCTGCTGGATCTTCTTCCACGGCGCGTCGTCCGCCAGGTCCTTCTCTGTGGCCGGCATGGTGGCTTATTAATACTCGTATGTTTTCAGTTTGATAACTCGGGATATGTCTCGTGTGTGTATCTGTGCGGCGCGTGCGAGGTGTGTCCGTTAGTGCGCTCCTGTATTCCTGAACTCTTTCCCTCTCGTGGCCGCGCCTGCGCGCGCTGTTATATACGGCACGCGGATGACGACACCTGCGCGCACCATCAATCAAACCCAGCATGCGTTTCTCTGTCCAATCAGCTCACAGACATCAGAGGGAAAGATATGAAATTAGAATAATCCGTTTGCACACTGTTTTTGTAATGTATCTTGTAAACTTACATGTAAATAATAGCATATTTATAATTAAATATTAGATAAACTAGCTTAAACTAAACAAAAAGTTTAGTCCTTGGGCTTGGCAAATAAGCACTATATAACTAACTAAATGAAAAGTAAATCTGAAATAAAAATCAATTAAGTATATAGGATACTAATGAAAATGTCACATAATAAAAGTGCTCAAATTAAAATGTCAAAATATAAAATTAAAACTATAACTGTATGAATTATATTAAAATAACACTACCAGAGGTGAATAAAATATTCTCATGGTTTATAAAAAAAAAATTATTTTGTCAAATTAACTGTTAATTAAATCAATCTGCTTCATTCTTTATTCAATACACTTGATATTTCAAGGCAGCCGGGCTACTTATTTTTTTCAGGTTAAATCAATAATATTTTATTATTTCAATATTACATTTCAAAATGTTAATTACATGTAAAGTATATAAAGCATACTTTAAAAATCAGTCCTGAACTCTCATGGTGTGTTTTATGCTTTGTTAATTAAGTCTATATAAATACCATGAGAAAGATTAAGAGAAATGATTTAGATCTATTCAAAGTATTTTGTGTTTTCCCTGTGTTTTTGTTCTTGTGTGTGAACAAAAGATGAGATGAAGATCTCTAGAGACCTAGATGATCTTGGTTGTAAATGTTCTCCACAAAAGGGCCTCAAGCTCTTTTTTGTTTCTTTGATAAAAGCAGATCGGGCTCGTCTAACAGATTTCAGATGCATCTCTGTAATGGACACTTTTATGATTTGCCAGACAAAATGCTTCCCACACTTTTGGCAAACTCCTGAGCATCACACACAGACTGCTTTGTTTGGTCTCTGAGAAGGTGTCAGCAACACTTTCGGGTAAAAACAGAGTCTCCAGACGTCTTTCCTCTCCGTGTCCTGCACCTTTGGGTCTTAAAAATCACTCCGGGATCAACAGCAGATATTCTTCCCTGCGGATCTGCCATCCTGGATCTTTCCCATCATGCACCAGATCAGCGTTAGTCAGCAGGGTGGATCTACATTGCATCACACTCGCAAATAAAAAGAAAGACACACATCTGACAGAGCGGTCCAGTTTGACACAAAGCCAAACACTTCACACGTCTAAATAAAGACGATTAATAACGATAACAACGATTAATAAATACTTTTGCTCATTCGTAGTTAAAGGAGTAGTTCACTTTTTAAAAAAAAAACTTTTGCTGATAATTTACTCACCCCCATGTGATCCAAGATGTCCATGTCTTTCTTTCTTCAGTCGAAAAGACATTAAGGTTTTTGATGAAAACATTCCAGGATTTTTCTCCATATAATGGACTTCAATGGGGTCCAAACAGTTCGAGGTCCAAATGAGAGTTTCAGTGCAGCTTCAAAGGGCTTTAAACGACACCAGACGATGAATAAGGGTCTTATCAAGCGAAACGATCGCTCATTTAAAAAAATAAATACAAAAGTTTAAGTTTTATAAGCACAAATGGTCGCCTTGCTCTGTTCTGTGATGCGCGTTTGTGACTCTCCTGTTCAAACTCGTTCATCAAAATGAACGAATCTTTTTTCGAGTCATGACTTAAAGGGTCCTACATAAGACCCTTATTCATCGTCTGGTGTTGTTTAAAGCCCTTTGAAGCTGCACTGAAACTCTAATTTGGACCTTGAACCGTTTGGACCCCATTGAAGTCCATTATATGAAGAAAATCCTGGAACTTTTTCATCAAAAACCTTAATTTCTTTTCGACTGAAAAAAGAAAGACATGACCTTCTTGGATGACATGGGGGCGAGTAAATTATCAGCAAAAGTTTTTTAAAAAGTGAACTACTCCTTTAATATATTAAATAATGGACCTTTTTGTAAAGTGTTACCATGATTTTTCAGTGTTATAAAGTAAATGAGAAGTCTGGCCTGTAATCATCGTCTCATGTGTGAACCTCAGTGACGGTGATGATAATGACTGAAGCAACCAGATTTTCATCACAATCTCCCATTTTTCTGAGCTGAGTAACACGCCTGACGCACAGATTACAGCATGTGTGTGTGTGTGTGTGTGTGTGTGTGTGTGTGTCGTCTGCTTCCCTGTCTGTCAGTCTGGGCTGAACCCAATCGCCTGCATGATGATGATACTGTGGGCATGGTAGTTTGATAGTGCTGGCATCATATTACCAGATGAATATGAATCATCAAGATGTTGCCAGACAGTATTAAGCATTATTCATTGTAATGGAATCATCCATGCAGAGGCACATTATCTGTCTGGAGGACACATATTATAAAACAATCTTTCTGTATTTTATCTCCAGACCTTTTGAAGGCTTTTCCAGTCATTTGTTAAAGTTATTATTAATTTATTTTTTCAGAATCACAGATGGATTATCATATGACATGGAATTAGTCAGTTTCAGAGCACAATCATTTGAGGTTTGGTGTTAGCTAACTTCACAATAAGTCTCCTTATCATAGGCGTAATGATTTTCTTTCCATATCATGTTTGATATAAATTGGCTATTGCTTTTATGTTTTTCTCAATGTATGATTTATTTCAGATGCATACATTGGATCAATTATCTAGTTTTCTGCCAATGTCCTTGTCTGGAGAACTGATGCATGGCAAACGGGTCTCTAAAAGTTGTCATCGCTAAATCATCGCGATTAAAACGGTCAATACTTTATCAACTAATATAGGCTAGCTGTATTTTTAATTAAATTTTCCCTCTCCAGGCATAAAAAAGCGATTTCCCGCGAAATCCGTCCCGACAGCTCTAAACGAGGAACGTCATTGTTTGGAAAAGTGCATTTTTAGGCATCATACTATTTTGTTTGTTATTTTAAATAAATATATTGAAATGAACGGGTGGTTAGGTGCAAAAATGTCCTAAAAATTCAAGATGTAGGCCTATGGGCAAAAAGTGACCTTTAATATTTTAGCAGGACATATAGTGACGTGTTCCCGAATATCCGCACGATTGCAAATGTGACAGTTTATTGACAATAAAGTAGTCAAAATGTTAGGTGACGTTCATTTTTATAACATTGTCTATTTTGCATTATATTTTGCCAAGGAAAATAATCCCAAACACAGTAATGTTTCATTACGCGTTTTCAACGAATCGTTATAGGCTAGAGAGAGAGAGAGAGAGAGAGAGAGAGAGAGAGAGAGAGAGAGAGAGAGAGAGAGAGAGAGAGAGAGAGAGAGAGAGAGAGAGAGAGAGAGAGATCCAAATCCCAGACTCTCAACTATGAGTAACATACAGTAATAGTAATGCCTTGAACTTGATCTCGACACGACGGTCTTTCAGAGTGAGTGACGCTGCATTATCTCAGGACGGGTGTGGCGGGTGTTATCAGACTTCCTGTCATCGATGATGTGCTGAGTGAGTCAGGGAGGGTGACACGCCCACATGCCACAGTCATGTCAAAGCGAAGGCCCCTACGGGCCCCTGGATGTGTGTGAGAGGAGTCGATGAGGTTTGGCAGTGGGCGCAGACAGCTGACACGGGCCTTCCATCACAACGAGGATCACAATCTCAAGTTTACAGATCTGTCCTGACTTCCAGACAAAAGAAGAATTCAACCAATATATTCAAGACTTTACTCACTTTATAAGGGGGCGGGGTGCTTAAGAAAGGAATCTTGTCATGAGAACAAATATATTTTATGGTGCCTTATAAATTCCAAAGATGCTCAATAATGTGTAGCAATAACATAAACTATAAAAATTAAAAGGCTTTTGTGAGGTCTGCCATCTTGTGTTCATTGATACAAACGACATTTCAAGACTATTGGGTGAAAACTTCATGAGATACTAGGTTTTGTTTAAGGTTTCTAGAAATTAGGGGTCCGTATTTGTATAAAAATGCTGGGTTGTTTTAACCCAACTTTGGGTCAAATATGGACAAACCCAAACATTGGGTTAAAAATGTAACCATATTCACTTTATAACCCTTAATCCTGTTATTGTGGACAAATGTGGGCACAGAGGACTCAGGTGTGATCCTAATTTTTATTTATTATAAATGTTAAATCACTGTCTTCGATAAAGTTTTGTCTATTTATTTTGGGGGGTATCTTTGAATTTATTTACTAACAAAAAGTACCATATTTTCTATGTAAATTAGGCTTTTTTTTTACTTCATTAAAATATCATTCCAATAAGTTCTTAGAGCTAAAACCTAAAGATGAAGTGACTTTGCGGTCACCTGGTGCCTTAATTTGGCTTATTTTAAGATGCTCTAAATTCCAGTTTTTCCCATTCATTTCTATGGGTGCACATTTTTGACCCAAATACAAGATTAAGGAGTTTTTTCACCCACTTAACTTTGTAGAATTGAGTCAAAAAAAAAAAAGTGGAAAACTTTTACTTTTACTAATACGGTTTTAGAGTTAAAAATGTAACCCAATGGATGGGTTTGTCCATATCTGACCCAAAATTGGGTTAAAACAACCCAGCATTTTTAGAGTGAAGTTACTATTATGAAAAAAGTACATGTTCATATGCTCATATGTACAGTAGGTGTTCTGCATCACTTAATAAGTTGACCAAAAAGAATCAAACTAGTCAAGGAAAGTGAAATTGTTTTATTGAAGTCATGCACATCACACTTGTTAGTGCAAATACCCCTTATCTGTATTATGTTTTTACAAAATAGAATTCTGACAACGAACTATCTTTGATGTTCAAAACAAAAGTGTCATTCTGAGCTCTCAATCAAAGAAAGAAATAAAAAAAAAACAATATTTACGAACAAAACTATATACAGGCAGTGCGCCGTACTGACTCGGGTGGTAGTTGGTGACCGGTTTAAATACATCTTTCCTCAAAGGCCCTGAAAAACACCAGGTTTAGCTTTGATTCGAAACTGACGACTCTCATCATCTTTGAACTGACAGAAGAATACACATTTTAAGCTTACAAAAACCAGCCTAGGTTCAGCGTTCATTTGCGTTTGCAAGAAAACCCTCGTGTTCAGCACATTTCAAGCATGCATTCTGAATGTGGAAAACTGCATGTTAAAAATGCATCTATAAAAGTACATGGAACGGCGATGTAAAACAAGGAAAAGGCCAACGCATCATATCCTGAAAACTGGCTCCAGCAGCAAATTAGATATGACCAATATCATTTATATCCAATTTTGTTTATTTTGTGACTATAACATATATTTACACACAAACATTCATACATACATATTTACAAACGGCCTATGAGCATTCGTCTATCTAACGTGAAGGACAACGTTCCAAACGGATCCTAAAAATAAAGTCCATCATGCTGCGTAAAGAATGCATTCATCATTAAAGCTATTCCCTCTGTGCTACAAGCGTTGCTTTTTTTGCATTCACGGTCAAATCCATGTTGAATTGGATTTTAGTCTTTCCAGTAAAACAACAAAGGATGCAAAAACAAAAACATCCTCGACACGCTGAACCAGATGAGTTAGGCTTTTTTGCTCCAAGACTGTTTATTTACAGCACAGCAGACAAATGTGAACCACACACCAAACACATCATTGGTTAATTCATCTTCCTCCAGTCTCAAAGCAGCTTGCACATCCAAAATTAAACAACCCCCCTAAATAACTCACTCTCACCCATTTCTGTGCTTCATAGGAGTGGATTTGTGACGCCTCCACCCATTTATCATTTCCCAACATTCATTTTAAAGCCTTTGCATCCATGAGACCTATTGTACAGGTAAGGCAGCAAAATCCCAGAGCCTTTTTCAGGAGGTACTGTAGGAGTTTCAGTACAGAAAAACTCAACTCGAAGTCCGAACAGCAGGACAGTGTGTTGGTAAAAAGCTACAACTTTTGTTTTGTTTTTTTAGGTCAATGCTCCATTGACCACAATCCTACATTGAATTTCAAAACCATCTAAATACTTGTAGTGTGTCTCTGACGTGAACATTTGCTTATTACACATGATACAAGAGAAAACAGCCATAGAGAACGACGACATCACTGTGCTAGAAGCATGTCGGATCGAACACAATAACAGCACGGATGACGTGAAATTGAGACTTTTTTGTCCATTCAGGATCGAATTAATGAGTGGCACTTCCATGTGAACTAGACCTAGTTGTAGTATTTAAAGTAGGCACTTGCCCCTCTGTGCCCTAGAGTTCAGATATTCTCATCTATTTGGGTTGACCACATCTAACATGGATAACCACAAGTGGCTGACAGAAAACGTGAAAACAAACAGAACGTTAGACCTAGTTTAGGCCATTTTAATAATCAAAAAATGCAGATAGATTATTTATTCTATAATATGCATTAGAACTTTATTCCCTCTTTCTTTCTATACTATATACATTTGCATTTTACACAGACATCGGGGCTGTAATTGTCAAAACGAGAGGTATTACGTTCGGATTTATGCCATGTGCCCGGATCAAAACTGACATTGCGTTGTGATTGGTTGATGTTCTCAAGAGGAGCTCTTGGAAACGTTGGGATAAAGCACCACTGCCGTCACTGCGACCACTGCGGCAATCACCGGCATCCAGGGCATCCATCCGCTCTGAAACCGGGAGGAGAGAAACAGCAGTGCGATTAATAAAGGTCATTAGACGCACCAGAGCACTGAAGACTGGAGCTGAAGAGACAGAGACCTGGGTGATTGTAAGAGACAAAGAGTTCAAGAAACACAAATAAACGGAGAGAAAGAGGAAAAGCAAATATTTGAGTGAAACTGGGAGGACCAGTTTCCTCACAGGAGTTATAAAGCAAACACGACAGTCTTTCTTTAAACTTAAAGAAAGAAAAGTAGCGTTTTAAAGGGACAGTTCACTCAAAAATTACAATTTAGACATCATTTACTCAATGTCGTTTCAAACCCGTGTGACTTTCTTCTAAAAAGCAGGAGTAAAAAAGAAAAACCTTTGACTATCAGTAGCCCTCACTTTATAATCCTGTAATTGAGGACAAATGTTGGGACTCAGGTGTGGTGATCATTTTTATTTATTATAAATGTTATATCACTGTCTTTGATAAAGTTTTGTCTACCCATTTATGGTGTTTTTTTTTATTTTGGGGGTATCTTTGAATTTATTTACTTGAAAATGTACCATATTTCGTATGTAAATTATGCTTATTTTTATGTTTTATTTTTAATTTTTTTTAACTACATTAAAATATCATTCCAATAAGTTCTTAGAGCTAAAACCTAAAGATGAAGTGATTTTGGCTTATTTTAGGATGCTCTAATTTACAGTTTTTCCCATTCATTTCTATGGGTGCCCATTTTTGACCCAAATACAAGATTAAGGAGTTTTTTTCACCCACTTAACTTTGTAGAATTGAGGGGGAAAAAAAATGTGTGTTCAGGAGGCAAACTTAGGAAAAGTAGCCAAGTCTTGTACCGCTCAGATCAAGGGAAGTATTTTTTAAAAATAAATCAAAATTATTTTGCCCACATTTGTCCAGAATACGGTTTTAGGGTTAATAATAAATGTTAAACTATAGGGCTTTTATTTTGGCATTAAATCGCTCAATACATGAATTTTGAAGCTATTTTTTTTCTCTCATATTAATGCTATTCTTTAGTGCAGAAAATATGGAAATCCATATAAATATGGTAAACAAAATTAGCAAGCACCTTGAAAGAACTATACTGTGAACATAATGTATAAGGGTTCTCATACTATTGGGGGAAATACATGCTTTTTGGTTCTCGATGTTCGAAATGGGAATGATTTTAGTTGTAGGAATGCCTTTTGAGGGGACTAAATTAGATTTGGGTCTTACCCAGCACAATAGGAACTACCTGTGATGCAAGTGTATCCAATCCTACCGACTGGTTGTCACAAAGTCATATCTATGACACTTTTATGCTGCTGCTTTGTTATTGACAGCCACTGATCACTTTATGCTTTCACTGTATGAACTTCCTTCAAAACCTCTTCGAACGATAGCAAGTCAAACAGGTTTGAAACGGCATGAGGGTGAATCCATGACAATGGTAATTTTGGGTGAAATATGCCTTTAATTTCATGAAAGTAAAGAAGAAAAGCAAAAGATGGTGATGATATGATGACCAAAATGCCCCAGAACAAAAGAAAACAAATAGAGAAAGAATCCAAAATCCCCAAATGCAAAGATTTATATGACCATTATGGCGATCCAAGCAAGACAGACAGTTAATGTGATTGGTTAGTAGTAGGTGATTCTTAGTAGAGTTCCCCACGTTTGCCAAGCACCAAAAAGGGATTTTGGGGCGAAGCGGGTGCAGAGATGACGAATGAGAGTTTGCCATGCACAGGTCGTATATATGTGATGATATATACAGGAGACACACAAACACAGACTCAACAGGAGCGTGTGTACCTTTCTACCACAACTGGCTGAAGCACCAATACAGCAAAGCCAGGAATAGACCGATGAAAATGGCTTGGACAGGCTGCAATATGGATGGCTAGAGGAGGGAAGGGATATTACAAATAAAACAAAAAATCAATCTTCAAACTATTCAACGGAAATCAGGCTGGGGAGTCGAACAACTACAACAAACATACAAACAAAAAAGGGTGCAGTGGGAGGATCCGTTGATAAATCGACACAAACAAAAATATCAGACGCCCCAAAACCACAGACACATCTAGAAGCATGACATCAGGAACGAGGACAGTGTTCGAGGCATTAATAACACACAGCAAAGGAAAAAAAACTGGTTATTTGCATTCAACTAAATATATCTACAATCAAAGACAAGTGATTGTGACTTCAATCAGCAGTGGGATTGTGGGATACACTAAGGTGATAATTACAGTGTTGTGTAGCAAATTGTAACCCCACAAAATTAAAACTAAAAGTGAGAAAATATTCTCCTCATAGGTCATGATGATGAAAAAAGGAGAACCTGAAAGTGAAATATTTTATATATGAAGAGTTCAGACTCTAAGTGCCATTTGAAATTTTCTTCTAGAATGATCATTTTTATCAAGCTTGTATATTTAAATTGTATATTTAAAATGAAGATTACCTATTAATTGTCATTCAAGTGAAATTACTGAACTTGAATATATAAGCTTGATAAAAATGATCATTCTAGAAGAAAATTTCAAATGGCATTTAGAGGCTTTTGCATCTGAACTCTTCATATAACAAACAAAATGGAGGCAAACATTAATATCCATAAATGGAGCAATTCCTCGCACCAATGAAACCCTAATGAAACCTATTGGGCATTTCTGTTTGTATAAGAAAACAGAAACAGTGTAAATCTCCATATCAGAACCTGTCCAACTATAAAATGTTTTAAATCATCGCTAAAAACTTCTCTTCTCCTTGGCGTTTCATTCGAGTTAGGTTTGTTATCCCTCCTGACAACTTTCTAATAATTCTTTATTTTTATCTTTTTTAATGTAAACATTATTACTTCTCATTTATAGTATATTTTAGTGTTTTACTATATTTACTTTATTGTGCGAGTATTGTATTGTTGTATATCTATCTTGTGAAGCACCTTGGTTGTTTTAAGTGTGCTATACTTAAATAAAATTTAATTGAATTGAACGTGTTGCACCTGAAAACGTTGGTGTTAGCAAAGAATATTTGCAAACAACTCACAAAATCTGTGTGTTTGTGTGTGTGTGTTCTTCAGATCCATGCAAAACAGCCAAGTAAGATCTATCACTGGTTGCTGACAACTGCATTAAATGGCGTAATGTAAACGACAGCTAATTAAATGAAGTATAGTATAGGCTGAAATTGCATTGCGGATTAAACGTGCTGGTTGCGAGACTCACAGCGCTGCTCTTCTCTTGCAGGAGTTTGAGGTTGACCTTGCACTGTTCCAGCTCATCGTTGATGGAGCATTTCTCCTGCTCCGTCTGTTCGTACCGCTGCCGGAGATCAGACAGCAGATTCTGAGTGTCGTCGTACTAAAGAGAAAGAGGGAGAATAACATCTAATCATAAAAAAAAAATAAAAAATCAATAGGATTGTCCCATAGGTTTTTGGATTATCACAAAAAACAAGCTCTGTAATAAACTAGGGATGGGCATGATTAATCAACGATCGATTATTGATCATTAAGAATTTCGTCGATCACGTTAATTTGCTGCTGCGTTGCTTAGTGTGAGTGGAAAGTGAACGTGTTCCCCAGGCTGGTCATGTTAGCGCGGAGGTGCCTGTGCATCCCGGCAACGTCAGTCCCCTCATCAGAGCGGTGTTTTCAGTGGCTGGACTGAAGCATTTGTTTACACTCGACACGTCTGAACAAGCATGAAGGCGTTTGGGGAGGTCCGCGCGCAGTCTGCAGAGACTCACGCTCATGCGCTGAAAGTGTAAACAAGGCTTGACGGTCACCATGCAGGTTGCGGTCACGTCTGACCCCGGATCATGTCATCAACATGCTTATCTTTCTCAACAAAAGTCAGTAGACTGGAGCAGAAGTTGTATGAGAGTTATTTTTTATGACGCTTAAAGTAGCCTAGCCTAATTGATTGTCAGGTAGGCTAATCTCTCTCTCCCTTTCTCGACTCCGTGCCTTGATTGAGTTACATTTTAAAAAAACCTGTCAGATCTTAATGTTATTATGTTTTGGTTAAGTTATTTTTTATTATTATTTATTATTTTGGAACAAACGAGGGTCTCACGAGGGCCAACTCGCAGCTGCAGGTTCAGTTGCGTTAGAGCACCGCCACGCACATCTTCAAATTTAGCCGAACGCCCAGTTTAACTGCCACAAGTTGATCATCTTGTAATAAAGATCTAATCGAGGAAAAACAAGCTTTATTGTATTTGCATTGCATTTTTAATTTATAAAAAGTGAAATATATTAAATTTGAATATAAAAATATTAATGATTAATCGATAGTCGATCGTTAATTCTTCCGACGATTGACTGAGAAAATTTAATCGAATGCCCATCCCTATAATCAACAACAGTTTGTAATACACTTTTGTTATGGACCCTTTTTGTCCATAAAGATAATTTTCACAACTTTTGACGCCTAAATACAGCCACCAGAAAAAAAAAAGCAAAAGGTAAGGGTAAGATGACTTGAACGCACCATTATACGGCTCAAAACTTTGGGAAGTTGATCATACCTCCTTCTGCAGGTCTCTGGTGCGGTTCTCCGCTTGGGACAGTTGGATCCTCAGTTTGCTAGCGTCCTGTTGGTGCTGGTCTTGTATTGAGCCCAGTTTATTCGCCAGGTCACCCTGGGATTTCTCCAGATCGTTTAGGCTGCTGCACAACGTCTCACTCCGCTCTCGTGAACTGCGACACAAAGAAAGGAAAATAAATACTCTTCTGTTTACATTTCAGAAAAATGGAATAAATTCATGTTGTTGAGTGGATGTGACGCTTTAGGGCAGATGAGCTCATAGCGGTGATGATAACGTAAGCACACTGAATAGGGCGCTTAAGTACAGGACAAAGGTGCTTCAACATTACAAAGGTAACCTGTCATGATGCAGTTGTGTAATATGGTGAGTGATTCAAACATTCTCCATTTATGTGAGCAGGTGTGGACTGTGTACTAAAACATTGTAAATCCTGGTGACTCACTTTTGTTGTGTGAAATGATCTAAACGACATTGAATGGGCTTTTTGTGTGCATGCGACCCACCTGTCGAGCTCTTCCTCTAGTCTGAGGAGTTTCTGCATTAGCGTTGTCTTCTCAGCCCGAAGACTGTCACATTCATTCTGCAGACCAGAGCAATCGGCCTGAAGCTTCTCTAATTCACCTGACAGACAGAAACAGAGGGGAACAAATAATGTAACACACCAAACACACACGTTTACACAAGTAATATTATATATATTGTATTGTATATAATGTATTACACAAGTAATACATTATATATAAGTGCTGGGCAACAATCAATCGCATCCAAAATAAAAGTTTGTGTTTACATAATATGTGTGACGTGGATGTACAGTGTATAATTATTTTGTAAATATAAATTACACACGCGTGTATATTTAAGAAAAATGTGTTATTCATATATAGTATAAATGATTTATAAAGTTATATACAGTATATACATGCAAATTATTAAATAATTATATTCATGTGTGATTTATATATAAAAAAAATATTTATAGACCGAACACACAAATATTATGTCTAAAAAAACTTTTATTTTGGGTTCGATTAAATGTTGTCCAGCACTAATATTAATATATTAATATATATATATATATATATATATATATATATATATATACTAATATTATATTAATATTATGCTAATATTATACACTAATATTAATATAAACACACACACACATACACATAAATATATATATATATATATATATATATATATATATATATATATATATGAGATATATATATATATATAGAGAGAGAGAGAGAGAGAGAGAGAGAGAGAGAGAGAGAGAGAGAGAGAGAGAGAGAGAGAGAGAGAGAGAGAGAGAGAGAGAGAGAGAGAGAGAGAGAGAGAGAGAGAGAGACACACAATCTAATCTAAATATAAATCATTACATTTTACTATTCAAATTAAAAAATTATTTTGGGCATCAAAAAGAAATTTGGTTTCACTGTATATATCATTTTAAAGAAAATCTGTCAAATTAAACTTGACTAATTAGAGAGAACTTAAATTTGAGCCATTTTAAATTGTATGCATTAGGTATTCGGCACATCAGTTAAAACTATAATCCAATATAAGTGAAGACAAATATTTCAAACACAGGCTAATTTAATACTTGCGCATTCTGGCTTTCAGCCCAGTGTGTCCGTTTCCAAACTTTTTGGTTTCAGCATTGGTGAATCACTACTATTAAATGTATCCTGCCATATTTTATTTTAATGGGTGAGAATTTGTGCAGCCTAACATGGATCCAAAAGATCTCAGAAGCAACGTCAAAACACTTTTATATACATTTTTCCGTGAAAAACAGAACAAGGAACCAATCAATAATAAATAAACCCAGCAGGATGGTCGAAAATAAAACTGTTTCCATGACTCTGGACGACACATTAAAGAGGGCCTGGAGAGAAAGACCCCAGTAAGAAGGCTAAATTAAAAACACATGTGTGCGTTCTCAATCTGTGAAGAACTCTTGTGTAATGAAATTAATCTTCCAGAACTTAATGGATAGAATAAAATAAAAATAGGCAGCAGAGCAAATAAACATTATGGTATAGTGTCTAGCATTCAAAATTGTGAAATATTACAATCTCTATTTAAATATAATTTATTTCTTTGACGATAAAGCTGAACTTTTAGTATCATTACTCCAGTCTTTAGGGATCCTTCAGAAATCATTTTTATAGGCTGATTTGGTGCTTATTTTGTGGAAACCGTGATAAAAAAAAGATGTTGATGTCCTAAATAAAACAGACATATCTTGCTGGCTGTAGATATAAGCGTAAAAGCAGGAAAATTGGAATCTATATGTATAT
This sequence comes from Pimephales promelas, assembly GCF_988280905.1. Classification (NCBI taxonomy): domain Eukaryota; kingdom Metazoa; phylum Chordata; class Actinopteri; order Cypriniformes; family Leuciscidae; genus Pimephales; species Pimephales promelas. The sequence goes on along the minus strand of NC_142789.1, from coordinate 29,072,327 downwards.
ATATTGAACGTATTTATAATGTATATAAACTCAAACTATACAAATGAGAGGAAACTAATGTTTCAAAGGTGCTAATAAGGAGAGAGAGATCAAAGACACCCAGATCAGTGATGATCTCAGCCACTTTTCCTCTGAAGTCTTGATTTATGGCACCCAGAGAAACACAGAAACAGCACCGCAGGTTCACCACGGGAGCTGTAATGACGACAGAAACGAGTGGTGGTGGTGTGTCAGTACCTTGGAGTTGGCTGGCTCTCTCCTGGTGCTGACTCTGGAGCTGGAAGCTGGTCTGCAGATTGCTGATCTCCACTTCATACTTTGCTGCCGTCTGTCTCCATTTGTCCAGTTCTGCGGTGACGATGCTCAGGTCTCCCTGCAGGGCGGCGATCTCCCGTTCCCGCTCGGCAGTGGCGGCCTCCATGGCGTGCCGGAGCACCAGGATCTCCTCCTGGGCGCTGTAGAGCTCGTCTCGGGTGGTGGAAATAGTGTTTTCCCTCTGCTCACGCAAAGCCTCCATGTCCGACTGGAGCTTCGCTAGTTGAGCTGAAGAGAAAGATGAGTTACGGTCATTTTTTTACCATGATTCTCGGGTGGTGTTCGGTCAAACTAGTAGTGACGCGCCAGAATTTAAGCACTGAAAATTATTTTTGGTTGTGTCTGAAACCGTTTTGGAGAGCGGAGATCATTTTTAATGACTTTTTAATGACTAAAACGTTCATTTACAGTGAGAGAATCACAATAAGAATTGTGCTTTGTTACTTTTTGATATGCAACAAAGTCTGAGTTTTCAAATTCTGTCAAAATGTTTAATAAACGTTATTTTGGCACTCTTTAATGTGGCATGTCGAATCGCTGTAGCGCCTCTGTGAACCAATCATCTCTTTACTACTAGTTATAGCACAAAATAAACATGCATGAACACTAGAAGGTGTTAAAAATAAGGTACAGTACAACTGACTGAAATGTATCATGTCTCATGTTTTTTAACTTAATAGAACTTGTAAATATGTCACATAAAGATATATTTAGAAAAGCCATTTAATAAAATTTATGCAAAAACATATTTTTACTAGGGCTGTGCAAATTGCGATTAATCGCATCCAAAATAAAAGTCTGTGTTTACATAATATATTTGTGTGTGCTGTATATAATTATTTTGTATATATAAATACCTATTCATGCATGTATATATTTAAGAATTATTTGTGCTTAAATTCTGTATATATATATATATATATATATATATATATATAAATACTAGGGGTGGGCCGTTATAGGCGTTAACGTGCTGCGTTAACGTGAGACTCTTCGTGAGAATCTAGATTAATCTAGATTAAAAAAATTAAACTATGCCCACCTCTAATAAATACATAATCTATATTATATAAATATAAATATTTTATACATGAATAACACATTTTCTTAAATATATACATGCATGTGTGTGTATTTATATATACAGAATAATTATATACTGCACACACAAATATATTATGTAAACACAGACTTTTATTTTGGATGCGATTAATCGCAATTAATTTTTGCACAGCCCTAATTTTTACTCAACATGTTGTCTTACTTATTACTCTGAATAATAAAAACGTCATCAAAACAAGTTATTACAGCCACATTTAAAGATTTATATTTCAACAATGATTGGGAGTAGAAACAATTATAATAAAAAAGTTAAAATAAAAATCTAAATGTTCTAATACAGCTCAATTTTTATCCGAGGGTTGATTATTAAATAAACGTAATTTATTTAAAAAAAAAAAAAAAACTTTTCTGTTTATATAATTTCAGTAAAAATAATCATTTTGGTGCACCGGTTAAAACTAGAGGTCAACCCATACTGATGATTAGCTTCAAATTAGATCCATTTTATGAAGCGATGAAGTCAAAACACTGCAGAAATGTGTGTAAGTGTTTGAGGACTCACTCTGTAAGAAGCGGATCTGTTTAGCAGATTCTTCAGTCTGCTGTCTGTTGGTTGTCCTCTCCTCCTCAAGCAGGGCTGATGGGAAAAAGATGTTCAGTGATTCACGCAATCATGACTCGTGATTATTGATGCAGAATCACTGGCACTCGACACCCTGACGTACCCTGAAGCTCAAGGCATTTCTGTTTGCCGGTGTTGGCGAGCTCCTGGGCCTCCTGCAGCTCTCGGTGGAGGTGTGGGATAACCTGCTCAGTGTCTCCAGCTTCCAGGTTCCTGTCCATTTCTACAAACATACACAGAGCAGATGGAAGAGTGAGGGAGGATGAAGAAATAACATGGCTGACATGAGGTAAAAAGACAGAGATAAACAGACCTAATGAGTGAAACCTTGAACCCAAAGTACTGCTTTTATAACTCATCCTGCATCGCATGAACGAAACCTCAAATCATGCAGCTTGTTGCGAAATACTTCTCTAAGTGATTCTAGCCCTTTATACTGATGATGCATGAACCTTTTCACAAATAAACATGCCTTTAGGAACCCATTAGTGGTAAAAAAAATAAACACATAGGGTATAATTTATAAAGAGTTGCAGATTTGTAAAGCTGGGCAATTAGGGTTGCAAAATTTGAAACTATGAAACATTGAACTCTTGTGAAAGTGAAATAAAAAAATTCAGCACACAAATGTATATATATATAAAAAAAAAATACTATATTTACTATGTAATACTATATTTTAACCAGTAGGGATGCATCATGAATTTCACTGAGCATTTAAATACTATAATAAAAATATATCATATTTTAAATATAATGCAGCTATTTTAATACCACCTAATTTATAAATATATATCATAAATATACATTGTCAAATCAATGAGACAATGACGAAATATCTAGGAAAACACCGGAAAATAATTTGATTTTGTACCATTTATTCAGACGGCATTTTCTGAAGCAGCTGTGAAACTGTATTCTGAAAAGTGTTATATATATATGAAGAGTTCAGATGCAAAAGCCTCTAAATGCCATTTGCAATTTTCTTCTTTAATGATGATTTTTATCAAACTTGTATATTTAAGTTCAGTAATTTCACTTAAATAACAATTAATAGGTAATTATCAGTGCCATTTAAGTGAAATTACTGAACTTAAATATACAAGTTTGATAAAAATCATCATTCTAGAAGAAAATTTCAAATGGCATTTAGAGGCTTTTGCATCTGAACTATATATATATATATATATATATATATATGTGTGTGTGTAAAAACATCTAGTTTCTAATAAATTGATCTTTTCAGTCTCAGACTGCAAACATTTCCGTGCTAAAACACTTCTCTCATCGCCCCAAAGCCGTGAGCGTGAGACGAAACAATCACGACGGTTCAAAACTCTGTCCAAACATTAGGAGCCACAAATGATTCTGTTCGACCCCATGAGCAAAAACATCAAGCACTAAAACTTGTTTACTGCAAACCAGAATCAAGATGCTTGTTCAGAATCAATTCATTACATGAAGCACAAAGCATTTCTCTGTGCTCGGTCCATCAGTGAAAGACTTGAGTGCAAATGCACAACATGCACAGACATCAAACAGGACACCAGAACATCTAAAAAGCATCGGACAATAGACAACTTAAACCATAACAGAGCCCTGATGAGCCACTGAGATGACCTGCACCAGGCCAAGCAAAAGAGTCATTAGACACTTTCCTTAGTTCTCTCATCAAACTTCATGCCGAGCAAACGTACATTTGCCCCTGCAGTCTCTCTGAGGAGCATCCAGTTGGTCTCTAATGTGGTCTTGTAACAACAGGCTTTTGGGAAACCTCCTCTGACCATAAACTGATGAATGTCCCCCCTCTCAGAACACACTACAGATGTCGGTGAAGTCATGTGCTAATTTAAGGGCTGGTAATCCGTCATGATGTCAGACGGAGGGTGTTTACTGCGAGCGAGGGAGTTGCTTTCAGGCAAAATGATGTAACGAACTTGTCGTTTCTGAAGTTTTGCCATTCATTTTAATGAGAGGGGGCCTAAAGTGGTGTGTAATCTCATTCTGCTCCTCCTCCGGTGATTTCATCAAGAGCTTCTCAAAAGAATGTTATTGCTGAGATTGAGTATCACAACCATATAAGGTTACATATGTTCAGATAACTCTTCATTAAGGCGATTGAATAACTCGAGCCAGACGCCCAAGAGTAGATGTGATCTTGGAGCAAACAGCGCCCCCTAGAGCTATTTTTAACAAAAGCTTGTTGGACAAATCAAAATGCAAAATCAAATGCAAATGTCTTATCCAAAACAAATACAGCAGAATTCTGACTGATAATAAACTGAACAATTATTATGTTGGCTTGAGATGTCAGTGTAGTGGTTCTCAAGCAGGAGGCCATGGTTCACTAGTGGGCCATAAAATGGCTTAAATGTAAAAAATATATATATATATATATATGAAAAAATAAATATGAAAACCAACATATTTCTTAATCTATTCCCTAGTTTTTATTTAAGAACCAGGATTCTTGCTGTCTTATAATTTTTTTTTTTAATTTATCCAAGATTTTCAAGAAATTAAGACAAATTAAGAGAAATTAATAAAATCTATAAAATTTTCAAGTAATTAAAAAAAAAAATTGAAATATTTTCTCGAGTAGAATGGAGTCAAAAAGGTTGAGAACTACTGATTTAATGGGAAGTAAATACAGTTAATATCCCCTGGTTCTAGGATCCTTTGAGCATAATAATCTTTGCATATTAGCACATTTCCATATGATAGGCTACATTTACATAGTGCATATTGAGTTTTCTGCAACTTGACCTTAGGTACAGGTCAGAGGTCCACTTATGAAGCTAGTGTTGTGTTTTTTTGCACCAAACAGCTAGAATGACTTTCCTACAACAATTACATCATTAGACCTACTAGGAATAAAATAATCAAGATGTTTCTTTAAATGTGACTCTAATGATCCTCAGAGGTGGCAGCACACGTCACTCTGGTCTTGGCCGCCTCGGAGTCTGCCTGGCACGCACTACGGTTCATCGAGACGGTCCACAAACAATGAAGTGCTGAAACAGGCACTTCCTCCCTGATCCATTTAACAAGAGCCAGTGCTCCTTATCTGACGACCCGTTAAACTGCGATCACGAGAGCCCACTTAGACTGAATTAAATCCGATGCAAGTCTAAACAAGATTTTTGTTCAATGACAACTTGCCTTATTGGTAAACAGTATGTAGAAAATAAAATTGGTCTGACAATGAGTTGTGAACAGGTTAATTAGAAAAACAAATAAGGGAAAATGTTAAAATAATGGTGACCAAACCAACAGTCCCTAAAATGATCTACTGTGTCATAGCTCTTATTTAGGTATCGGGAGGGTAGATAGACCCTGTTCACCAGCAAACCCAGCCAGGTCATGTGACACAGAGACAATAAGTCTACAAACAGAAATGGAAACAGGGGCTTCTTAGCAGGAGCTTCACAACTTTGAAACATCTTTACAGGTGTCATACTTCAATTTTGTAACATTTTAAAGTCCATTTAGTGTTATCCAGGGTGTGTTTTGAATCAAAAACGCCCATGGTTAAATATAATTTTTTGGTCCCACTTTATATTAAGTGGCTTTAAGTACCATGTACTGGCATTGAAATGAATAATTTGATACAATGGACTTATTGTGTACATACATGTTTTTACATTGTACTTATATTTTAAAAATACCAGCATGTAATTACAGCTGTATTTAATGCATGTAATTACATCTGTAATTACACAGCTGACCCATCTCTCACACTTAAACCCACCCGTACCACCACACCTGTCCTATCCTTACCCGTATCACACCTCAATAGCAGCAAAAGTCATTCACAATACAACATGAGCACAATAAGTACATTGTACTTATTTTTAAATCTAAGTACATAGTACTTAAAGCCACTTAATATAAAGCAGGACCAATTTTTTTTTTACTTAAACCAGCTGGTTGTACTACTGTACTTTTAAAACTTCGATACGGAACATAAACAACCTCCGATTAGTTCAGTTTGTGGTACATTAGAGCAAGTTAAGTTGTTGAATACTCAACGGACAATGAATTCGTAAATGCGGGGGGTCAAATGTTAATGAGTATGACATTATAGCATCTGAATGAACTGTTTTAGCAGTTTAGTTTCGATAAAAGGTCTTTTTGGACTGCAAATGGAATTATGCATTATGAACGTTACGCAGTATGCCTATAGAGCACATTTGCAGATGGATCTCCATGGAAATGGATGTGTGGGAGCACTGCCGTCTGGTGTGACTCAGCAGGGCGAGTAGACATCTTCAACCTGTGTGGGCAAGTCACAATTGACCGTTCACAAAGACCCGCCCACTTTAGTTACCGTTGCCATGTCCGACGAGCTACGCCGCTCTCAAAAATCCAATTTACTTATTTTTCTAAATGTGCAAATCTCAAACTTTGAGAGTAATTTAAAGGGGCACTCCACCCCAAAATTAAAATTGACTTTCTTTGTTCTGCGTAACACAAAATAAGAGATTTTTTACCTCCATTGTATAAAAAAAAAAAAAAAAATCTTTAATGTTCCACACAAGAAAGAAAGTCATATCATCTTGGAACAACATGAAAGAATTAACATTTTTGGGTGGAGCATCCCTTTAAATTACTTTAAAATTTGAACACTAAACACTCTAAAAAGTGACACTGTGAAAGCACTCCGTGTCTAATAGGGCTGTAATTGGTTTACATTCCACACTGTCGTCCAACTGGAACACAAAGTGGGACGATGGGAAGATCTGAGGGAGGGATATAAACCAGGATGACGCAGAGACACCTGTTCGGCGCCACGGAGAGACGACGACTCGAGCCCACCGCTAACACCTTGTGGGTCCCACCGCTGTCGCCATATATAGTCACATTGGGGAATAACACACCCTGTTAATCTGAACAGTTGTGCCGCATGCCAGTCCACTGACCACTAATGAGTGCAGATAAAGAGGGTGACTAACACTCCAGTTCAGTCAAATCACACAAACACACCCCACATCAGCACTGGCATTTCAGACAGGGAAGCTCAACTCAACTCAACAAAAGAATGGAGGGATTACCTTTCAAAAGAGAAACCCTGTTCTGGGGATCGTTCAGTTCTTGTTCATCCATCTGTCCGTCTGGAATGAGGGAACGAGCGAAAGAGAAGAAGAAAGCTATAAGAATGGTTAACCTCACCAGTTTGGCTATGTTGTTCAGTGGTTTTTTTTGTTTTGTTTTTTTGTTTTTTATAAATAAGGGGACTAGTGCTTACATATAATTCTAGTTATGCAGATTTATACTTGAGAATATGTATGGATATTGTGACGGCCCTGGGGCTGTATGAATTTGTATAAGTATAAAGCTGACTATGCCATGTAGCATACATCTGCGATGTATTTATGCATAATTCCTTCTCCCTTCTGTTATTATTGGTTTTTTGCTTTAATTGTTCATCATGAAAATCAAAAAATAAAAATAAAAGTGTAAAAAAAATAAAAAATAAAATAAAATTTGTATGTATTGAAAAAAAACAACAACAAAAAAAACGTTAAAGAATGAAAGAGAGAGAAAGAATGCATAAAAACATTAAAAAATGAAAGAATAAATACATAGAATAAAAAAAGGAAATATATTAAAAAAAATTCAATAACGCTTTTTAAAAAAATGTAAAAAGTGGGATGTATAAATAAAAAGCTGTAGAAACCAAAACAGCAATTCATACATTAAAAAAAAGTACGATCATGTTTTACATACCTGATGTGTCGTCACTGCTTTTCTCCTTGCTGGGACTCAGAGTATCTGACATATCGCACTCTTTAGCGTCTATCTGGTTTTCTATGGAGGCAGAGCGGAAGAGACCACTTAGAGGAGAGGGGGGACGCAACTCAAACCAACACCAAAACACCACAAAAGACAGCGATTGCAACCTTACTAGGCTCTCTGCTTCAATTCCTTAATCTGATCAGGAGTGTGTTTGCAGGTTGTTAATATATCAGACTCGATTTCTCTGGATCTACAATAGCAGGCAGTGAATGAGCCCCCTGTAGATCATCCTCTCTGGCTGGTGGTAGTTAATGCCCACACATGGTCATTTGAGTGACCTGGGCTTCAGTCACATGCTAAACTAGTTGCTGTGATGCAGTAGTGGACTAAAATGAGTTATAAATGGGGTTTGAACAGGGGAGGTGACGGCTGTCTTAAAAAAGCTTCTGGGAACATGTTCATACCACGAATAATGCATCATCTGATATAATTGAATTGCACTTTTTTCAATGGAACTTACGCCGTCTAGACACTTTCATTAATCTTAGACATTAGGTCAAACATTACGCAAACATTTAATCAATATATAACCTCAAAAATTCCTGCGGTTACGTCACATGATAGATCTTTTGAACTTAATATAGCGAATGGTGACTCAATGGGACAAAAAACGAAATGATATCGCCATAGGTAATAGATGACCAGTGAATTATAATCTTAATGTTGAAGGAATACAAATTTATTAAATGTTTCATAAAGGTTTAACAGTATTAACTGAGAAAGTACACACAATGTTTTCCATTTTGAGGCAATCAAGTTAACCTTTTGTCACATCAGTTGGGCCTTTTGTTGATCTAATCAGGCTGATTGGATTAGCATCTAATGGTTATACTGTTACCTGATGAAAACATCTGCATCTCTCATCACAAGAGGTCATATCCTGGACTAGAGCGAAACTACTTATTTTCTTCTGCATTGATTAAATGGATTTAAACCTTTCTAATAGTACAATAAAAGTTCATAAAAAAAGGTTAACCCATTATTATCATTATTATTAGCCAGAATGAATGTAAACATTAAACAAAAAACTTTTAAACTATTTTTTTAATAATATTAGGTCAAACTAGTTTTAACACTTTCAACTGTAAAAGAAAAATGTATCAATTATTATTATTAAGAAGAAAGGATTTAAACATTTTAAATTGCAAATTAAAAAAGTTACATTTTTTACCTATTATAATTACTATTATTACATTATTATGTGGAATGCATTTGAACATTTTAAAATGAAAAGGTTGCAACAGATACTTTTCCAACTATTATTAATAGTAATAGTTGATCTCTATAACTGATGATGGTGATGATGATGCAGTAATGACCCTGACCTGGTCATGCTCTTTGACGAGGCTAAAAATAACTGTAATGTTCATTACTGCCACACAGAGCACGCGGTTGTTTAATTTGGTTTTAAACGGAGGCCGGGGGTGCAAACTTTGTGCTTTCATTGCAATCAGATTGCATTATAATGTAATGTGACAGTTCTCTCAAAACTAGCTTAAAGGGATACTCCACTTTTTTTGGAAATAGGCTCATTTTACCACTCCCCCAGAGTTAAACAGTTGGGTTTTACCATTTTCGAATCCATTCAGTCGGTTTTCTGATATTTAGAAGAATATCAGTAACCAGACAGTTTCTGGTCTCATTGACTTCCATAGTAGGAAAAAAATATACTATGAAAGTCAATGAGACCAGAAACGGCTGATATTCTTCTAAAAATCGGCTGAATGGATTCAAAAACAGTAAAACTGAACTGCTTAACTCTGAGGGAGTTGTAAAATGAGCCTATTTCCAAAAAAAGTGGAGTATCCCTTTAATCTAGAAAGAAACAGACTTGAAGTGACCAAAATGTGAAGATACCTTTAAGCCTGTCTGGACTGGCCAAGCTGTTGTCCACTGTCGTCTGGTTATTCTGAAGATGCGCATCAATAACCTCTGTGGAATACAACTGAAGTTGTGAAATCGAACAGGATTAACAGCACACAAACTGCAAATTGTTCCTGAGTCCACAAGAATTACATACTAGAATTTCACCTCAAATGAATGAACAACAAAATATGTATCAATGAAATCAATCAATTAAAACACACACACACACACACTCCGCACGCTTACCATCAAAGTTGGACAGCTTGTTAATAGATGAGTCCACAGCTTCCTTCAGCTGCCTCACCGCTGGTTAGAAAAGAGAAATGTCATGTTAGCATAAATCTCTTTATGGTCACTAAATCAAGCCTGATGCAACTATTAAATATTTAGCAATAAACATCAAATCTCATGACGCAGCCCAACTAAATACATTATCAGCAGCAAAAAACAAACTCATTTGTAGTGTTCTCCATACATACAGAACAAAGCGAAAATGACACATGAAAAGCGTCAGTGGAAGCTCATAGACCTCAGGACACATGCTGGTGAGAGTGAAAATCCCCGGGAAAAGAGAAAATCCAGGTCAGCTGGTGGTGACGGGAGAACAGACGGCATGCAGAGTGTTTTCGTTAAGAATCCAAGTCGGGTTTGGAGATATTTACTTGTGTACAGAGACTATATGAATCTCATAGAAAGATTATAATTAGCTATAGACAGAGAGATTCAAGGTTGCACAACAGGTAGTGCCAATACTAAATCCTGAATGCACTCGAGGTCACACCGTTCTGCAATATAGTGTAATATTATTTTGACAAACCATATTGCTTAATATGCATAAAAAAGCAACTATATTAACTTAGCTCGAGGAAGATCAAGAAAATAGAACTTGAAATGAAATACAAATCATACACCCATTTTTTAGCTATTATAATCTTTTGGATTAATGTCAAAAAAACAAGGTGGCATTTCACAAGATTTTGAAAACTACTGTCAACTAAAGAGTCAACGCAAACACTTTTAGCTTCCAAATTACAAAACCACTTGATATAGATTGCTTATTTCTTCCCATTTATATATATATATATATATATATATATATATATATATTTTTTTTTTTTTTTAAATAAAATAAAAACACGAAAAAAGTTCCATTATTTTTCAACATGTCAAACACTTTAAAGTCAATTCAACCTTACAATTGGGCTCCACTATGCTAGAAAATAACCAATAATATTTTTGTAAAATACTTGGATTTGTTATTTAAATTGGCATTCATTATTTTACTCAATAAAAGTATGTTGTAAATATGCATCTTTAAAAAAAAAAAAAAATCATCTAAATAAGTCTGTTGATCCTAATGTACAAATGGTTTTCGGTTTAAAATGACTCGTGGTTCAATGGGAGCCATTAGTGAACTCAATAACAATTCTCAAGGTCGAGGTCTATTTTTATTTCATGGTCAAGGTTTATTATTATTTTTTATTTACAAAAAAAATAAACAAATAAAGTGACCAATAACGATAATTTTTCTGAGCGAGTGAGTCTGATTCAAACTCAAAAAGAATGCCTTTACAAGAGTCATTTGTTCACATCGCATTTCTTGTTGTGTGTTCAGGAATCATATGTAATTTACAAACACTACCTCGCAAAATATTAGACAAAATCGCATTTAGACACAGGCAAATGTTCCCTACTATCGCCAAAAGAGATTAGACTTTAAATCGGTCGCGCTCGCAAATGAAAAAATAACATTAGTTGCAGTCCGAGACCCTCTAAACACCTTCCTCACTTTACAGAGTAAAACAACAATAACGGATCCCTGCTTTGATACTCAATATTAATAAGATGTTTTATTAGTATGGCTTTGGAAGACTTTGGAAAGAATGCGATGTACTCACATTGACACTCAATGTACTGTTGGATTAAAGTGCAGTCTCCTCCACTCTTTAAAAGAAAGTGGTCTACCAAAGAAAGAAAAACCCTCCATTAAATGAACAGCACATGGACTAACACATCGAGGGGCATCAGATGATAATAAAACATAAGCCAGATCTACAGGATACAATACGAGACGGAACCAAACAGAGATGCAGAGGGCGGGACAAGGACACAGACGGGAGACTGCAGCTATTCGTGGACCTGCCCTGAAGAGATTGACTGACAGCTGTCATTCACCTGTCACCACTAGGACAAACACTGATAATCAAAGATGACGTTTTTGCAGATGATTCCACCTCTTATAAGCATCAGAAATACTGAATTGGCGGGGAATCTCCTAAATAAAATATTCAAAATAAAAACTCGGTTTGGTAATATGACTAATGTCATTTTTTATCTTATATCATTATTTTTTTTATAGTCATATGGATGCATCATCACAATGTTTTGGCCAAATTGTGCAAACAAGCTTGTAACTATTTATAATAATAATAAAAATTGCAATCACAATTTTTTTATCAGAAAAATAGCAATTCGATTTCCCCCCCTCTGGCTGCCCTATTATCAAAGCTTGAAGTCAGTTTTCCGTACAACTATTTTGACATGCACATCACTCATGGCTCAACAACCATTTCGATGCCAAACGACACCATCTTTAAAGTTTTCCAGCAAATTTCGTGATTTCACAGGCTGATGTTCCCTACAAGGGTCTTATTGAAAAAACATGCTACCCTATCCTAATCATTTCTGAAGTCAGTGCGTTTCATGGAAATTAAAGACGAAGGGAAAGTTCAACGAGAAGAACGTCTCAGCCAGGAAGTTTGTGTTATGTGCTGCACCACATCAACGAGAATAGCGGTTTCATTTCTGAGATGCTGCCGCTTTACATCTCTTTCAAGGAATATAGTTCTAGAAATGTGAAATTAGTGATTATTGGGCTCTGTTTCAAACCCTAGTGGCCTTGCTGTGTACTGACTACACAGATCTTCCGGCAGAGTTTAGTGCTGACCCTAATTAAAACATTGCCTAAATGACATTAACAACATCAATTAGCAGAATTGAAAATGGGTCCTAACTAGGGCTGGGTATTGACACAAATTTTACAATTCGATTCGATTTCGATTCACAAGCTTGCAATTCGATATCGATTCGATTCAATATTGATTATTTTGGATATCAGTTATAATAAATGGCAAATTTTCTCAAGGAAATCAAATCTCTCAACTAATGCTCTAAGCTATAGGAGTCTAGTTGGGCTTCATTAGCCTAATATGAAGGTAATAATGAACTGTTTTGTAGCTATACAAACACTTAAATTATTTTATTTTTATTTTTTATAATAAGAAGATTATATGAAATATGAACATTTAAATGGTGTCTGTCATAAAAACTTGCCAGATTTATTCAAATATGCATTCAATATTGAAGAACATTAAGATTATAATGCATATGTAATATGGTGTATATATTTAGCAAAATGCTCCTCTCTGGAGTTATTTTTTCTAGCTGACTAACGAGTTTATGTGGGTTTTCTGAGGTAAATATGACGATGACATTGATTACAAGCTGTTTAACTGACGTCTTTCCACGGTCGAAACGCTGATTGAGCGAATCAATGTGACATGATACGGATTTGGATAAGTTGTACTCTATCTTTAACACACTTTCAGATGCTCGTTCATGTTTATTTGGCGCTGTGACTGGTATTATTAAGCCGGAAGAGAGATCAGCGCTGCTGCTTCTCCAGAGCGATCTCACGCCACAGCGACAAAACGCTATTTATGTTTTTGAATTTCTAAAGAAAATGGACGTAATTTGAAAATCGAGACTTTGTTTCATATCAATAGTAACAAAGGACAAAGATTATTGCGATTTTTTGGATGCGCGCAGCCGCGATACAATGTCCCATTAATTCAAATGAAACAGGATGACTATTCGATTCAAGAATTGATATCGGGTCGAAAAAATGAGAATCGATTAACATCGAGAAATCGATATTTATTACTCAGCCCTAGTCCTAACCTTTCAGACCTTTATTATTAATCAGTCAAAGAAGTCTAGTACAAAATACACATGACTAAACAGGCCAACCAGCTCACACTGAAACTCCCTTCCTCAGAATGAGTCCCTCCCATACTGATTAATTAAACGTACACAGGAAGAACTTAGTGACAAATGGCCAAATGACGGGGGAAAAGTTAAATAAGCCTCCTAAGACTGTACACACATGCTCAGTGGAAAAGATCAAGGCCATCGAGACAGAAAAGGTCATAATGAAAGCAAAGCCGGACAGACAGAAAGAAAAAGGGACAGAAAAAATAAATAAATAGGCAACCAAAGGCGAGCTCCCATGCTGAATTAGTCAGAGGCGATGCAAGGTTAGCAGCACACTAGCAGACGCATGCGTCTCCAACTCACCTAAGCTGTTGTTTTCCTTTATGCTTTTCTCCTGCAGCTGTTCTAACCGGACTGGAAAACGACAACGAGAAGATTTTGACAAAGAGCTCTATACCGACAGATGCTGCACCTCGACTGGTTGCATCTATTTAGTTAACCGTGTACCGCTCTCAACCAAGAGTCCTGTACTGAAATACTGCATGATTGTGCATTTTACCTTGCAGGGCCGTTAGCCTCTCATTTGTGAAGTCGTTGTCCGCCTGCAGAGCTTCGATTCGAGCCTGAAGCGACTGTTCCTTCTCCTCCATCTCTTCAATCCTCAGCTGTAGCTCTTTCTTCTCATTCAGGCCTTTCTGAGTGAGCTCCTCGTGTTTGCCCTCTGCCAACTACACACAAAAGTTTTGAAATTGAACAGGTTTAGCAGTTTGACAGGTAAAGTCAGTGATGTAGTGATGCCTGGAGAAGTGGGTATACTCTTAATTTATGCCCCCAATATTTTTTTAAGCATCCCAGCAAAGGATGAACGCTCTGTGTTATAAACAGTGACATGCAAGACTACTAGTCTTGCATTAGTATTCAATATGCAAGACTATAGAATAGAGTATAATGAATACAATAGAACACATAGAATCAGTAGTATCCTTGCATATCAGGGCCGCACATATGGTTTTCTAAATACCCAGGTGCCAGGTCCCATAAATTTTATTGTTAAGGGGTTTTATTGTTAAGGAGAAAATTTTGATTTTCCTGATCTCGAAATGAGCATTTTTAAAGTGTTTTGATGGCCAAAAAAATTGACAACAATAACTTTAAAAGCATGAAGTAGCCTATTTGATCAGATCCTCAAACATGAGAATCAGTTCCAGTTTCAGCAACTTTTCTTTCCTAAATTAATCAATGTTTTTTGGACTAATCTGTTAATTTAATTAATGGTTCAAATGCTCACTTTTAAAAAGACAGTCACTTGTCGCCACCCTCTGGCTTAATGATGCAAGTGGCGTAAACACAGACAAGCGGAGTTATACAAGCAGTGAAAAGTCGAACACATTCGAAAAAACGTTATACAAATATATTTATACAATAATAATGGCGGGTGCTTGTGTTGTTAAATTGAGCTTATAATTTCCACTGCCTTTAATCAAACTGATTATTTCTGTCGGTCATTTAAAACGTCTATTGTGTATGTGTATATGTAGGTATGTATGTATATATTTGTGTATGTGGATGCATGTATGTATGTATGTATATATATATGAATGTATGTCTATGTATATGTATGGATATATGGGTATGTGTGTATACATGCAGATATGCGTGTATGAATATGTATGCACGTGTATGGGTTTATACGTGTAGGTAAGAGAGATATAGATGCATCCGTATTGCCATCTGTCGATTTTGATTGTATATTTGTATACGTTGGCTCACTTTTCTCCTTTTGTATTATTATTTTGTTTGTTTGTATGTTCATTTGTTTTTTTTTTTCTCTTACTGTTATGTTTGTTTACTTGTACTCTATTTTATATTGATTCCTTAATAAAAAAAAAATAAAAAAAAATTAAAGCGTCTATTGAAAAACAGCCGTAAATTTGAGCTACTTATCTCGTTAACTGAAGTGAACCGTCGTGTTGGGATTCGCGCTCGGCTCGCGCTTCTATGAACAAAAATACTGCATTCTTTGATTGGTCTCACTGACGAGCAGGTGAGTGCTGAAGCAGATCAGATGAGAAGGTCCGTTATCGTCGCGATGGGAGAATCATTGCAGCAACAAATTAGAGTTAATATTACGGGTACGACTCTAACGGGGTGTTTTTTTTATTCACGAAATTGGATTAGCAACTAAATGATGCGCATCAGAGGGGATTTAGAAGTGGGTATACGCAATGCCGACTGAAAAGGAAGTGGGTATACGACGTATACCCTGCACTACACCACTGGGTAAAGTTTAATGTGCGGCAGTGGGTGGAGATAGACATGCCTTGATCTTTTCCGTGAGATCCTTGATTTCATTGACTGCTCCGTTGTATTTGTTGGCGAGTTCTCCGAGCTCTTCCTGTGTGTGTTCGTTCATCTCTCTCAGGTGCGTGCACTCGTCTTCTGTGTTACTCAAGCTCCTCTGCAACACAAAAACACACAGCTGATGGAAACTTTATTTCATTTTATACTTATCATTTTATATCGGTTCTGAAAAATGGTATCGGTGCATCCCGATCAATAAAAGATGTATTTTTTTTACCTCCACCTCGGACAGTTTCCGGACCACCTCGATTTTCTCCTGAAGGACCCGCCTCAGGGACTCTTTGGCTGTCGTCTCGTAATTGTGTTTGTCCTCTGTTAAGGCTACAAGCTCCTTTCGGATCCCGTCTTCTGTTTGGTTCTGAGGAGACAGCATGCAGTGACGCGACAGGAAATCTTTATCTGAGAGCACATGCAAATACTCCAAGCAGACACGGGCCTTACTTTTGAATATGCTTGCAACTGATTCCCCATCACCTCCAATCTAGAAAGTAACCGGTCTTCATCGATTAAAGCCTGCAAAGACCAGTAAACAGACCTTGTTATCATATCATAAGTGTTATATATTGTGAGTGCTGCTAAACATGCCTTCAACAATATTGAATAATTAACAATAGTCTCCTCTTTAGTTGCGATGTGTGATGTACCTGCCAGCTGCTCTCTGACGCCTCCTGTGTGCTGGCCAGCAGCCTCTGCAGAGTGGCCAACTTCTGCTCCAGCATCTGCTCTCTGTGTAAGGCCTCCTGAAGGACAAAAGCAGAACATCAACACTATCTGATCGCTAAAATATATATATATATATATGAAGAGTTCAAATGCAAAAGCCTCTAAGTGCCATTTGAAATTTTCTTCTAGAATGATCATTTTTATCAAGCTTGTATATTTAAGTTCAGTGATTTCACTTAAATTGCAATGATAATTACCTATTAATTGTTATTTAAGTGAAATTACTGAACTTAAATATACAAGTTTGATAAAAATCATCATTAAAGAAGAAAATTTCAAATGGCATTTAGAGGCTTTTGGATCTGAACTCTTCATATATATATATAATTAAAAATATTCATGATTCTGAAGCTGAAAATACATAAATTATTGCTATCGCTTCCTTTTACAGTATAGTACTTACAGTGTACTTACCTAGAAAGTACTGGCTAATATAAGGTAAGTACATAGGTTTAGGGTTAGTACTAGTTATTACCCAGTAATTGAAGTTACTAAAATAAGTACATAGTATTTACATGGGTAACTGGACTGTAAAAGGAAGCGTTACCAAATTATTTTAGACAAATATGCACTCCGTCACTGACTACATACATTTAAAATAATGTAGTAGGCCACTTTTTACTGGTAACAAGACATTTCGCATTATCATTCAGGACCCATAAATATTCCCGCATTGCATTATTATACAGTATATTCAACATTATATATAGTAGTTAAATGTAGTACGGACACAAAAACTCTGAAAACTAAAATTTTTTGAAAAATTGTAATTTTAAATTAAAAAAAATGTAATATTTTGGGTGAACCGAACAATACATAGTCACTATCCACAATACATATTGTTGCATTTTTGTATTGCGATATACTGTAACATGATATATGGTTACATATATATATTATTTATAATATATATTTATATATATATATATGAAGAGTTCAGATGCAAAAGCCTCTAAATGCCATTTGAAATTTTCTTCTAAAATGACCATTTTTATCAAGCTTGTATATTTAAGTTCAGTAATTTCACTTAAATGACAATTAATAGGTAATCTTCATTGCCATTTAAGTGAAATTACTGAACTTAAATATACAAGCTTGATAAAAATGGTCATTTTAGAAGAAAATTTCAAATGGCACTTAGAGGCTTTTGCATCTGAACTCTTCATATATATATATTATATATATATATATATATATATATATATATATATATATATATATAACATATCTGATCACAGGAATAAATTATATTTCAAAATATATTCAAATATTAATAGAAAACAGCTATAATAAATTGTACAAATATTTCACAATATTACTATTTTGAATTAAATGCATCATGTATTTATATATAAATAATACATTTTATATATATAAATACATGATGCATTTAATTCAATGATGCATTTAATTCAAAATTATAAAAGTAAAATTATTTAATATAAAAATTATTTACATTAAATAATAAATATATATTATTAAATAAATATATTGCAATTTACTGTATTAATATATTACATTTCAAGACCAGTACATAAAAAAGGATCAACATCTCATCTTTTCTCATTATTTTGATAGGTAATGCCTGCAGATGGCCTGTAGAGGTCAGTGTTGTTCCATACCTGCAGGTACTGGGAGAGCTGAAACAGTTCCTGAGAATACATATTGGGTGTATTTGCGGACACCTGCATGAGAGAAGGAGAAAAAAATAGATAAACTGTGTGCAGATTGTTTTTCTCTCACAACCTCGGGTCAGTGTACTTCAACAAAACACTAATCTATTGAGCATCTTTTCACATGTTGTCCTTGATGCATTTAACAGTACAGTCAAAAGCAGTTTTCAGTCTCAAGAAACTAAAATTGCATCTTTTGAAAAGGTGAAACCTTGCAAATAACCTTGAATGAACCCAGTCTAGCTGAATAGGGGCCTTGTTCCTTATATTGTAACCACAATGTTCTAAATAGTGAAATTGTGACTCAAGATTTGCTACATTTATTGAATCCACATGATGAGACACTCCCAGAGCAGAGAGAAAGTCACAAAGAGTGCTTTTATATTGACAGCGTCAGATGCTGCCGTCAGATATAGAAGCGCTATATGCATCTGGGAATGGATGTGACATTGACAGGTCTGCATTCATAGGGGTTAGGGGGGACGCCGGTCCATCTTCATTACAACAGATGGAGGCTCAGAGTAACAGTGATGCAATGATTTACACATGCAAGGTTTTGTCATCACAGATGCAGATGATGTCAAGCCCCATCAGTACACTGATATCATTAGCTAATTGTTTTTCCTAATCCATCTGCCCGAGTTACAGTACAACTCCTGACTGAAATCGAAACACTCCCCAAAACATTCATTATTACTTCACTTTATGGTTTTGACATTTAAAAACTGCTTTAACATCGAACTCCTGTAAGAAAATTTGCACAAAAAGTATACATACACAATTGTTCAAAAGTTTGGGATCAGATTTTTTTGTTGTTTGAGTGAAATTAATTATTTAATTCAGCAAGGACTCATCAAAAGCGACAGTAAAAACATACAGAATAATACAAGATTTTTATTTCAAATAAATGCTTTTGAACGTCAACATATCCTGAAAAAATTATCAGTTAAAAAAAATATTAAGAACTATTTTAACATTGATAATAATAAATGTTTCTTGTTCAAATCATCATATTAGAGTGATTTCTGAAGGATCATGTGACACTGAAGACTTGAGTAATGATGCTGAAAATTCAGCTTTGATCACAGGAATAAAATCCATTTACAATACATTCAAATAATAAAAAATAATTGGGCTGTCAAACAATTAATCTCATCCAAAATAAAAGTTTGTGTTTACGTAATATATGTGGGTGCCCTGAGTATAATTATTTTGTATATATAAATACACACACATACATGTATATTTAAGAAAAAAATATTATTCATATATAAAATATTTATATTTATATATAATATAAATTATATATAAATAAATATACAGTATATACATGAAAATATTTCTTAAATGTATACAAACATGTGTGTGTATTTATATATATATATAAAATAATTATACACAGTGCACCCACATATATTATGTAAACACAAACTTTTATTTTGGATGAGATTAATTGCGATTAATCGTTTGACAGCCCTAAAAAATAATAATACTATTTCACAATACTTACTCTATTTTTATTGCCGATTAAATAAATGTAGCCTTGGTGAGCAGATGAGAATTCAATCAAAAACATTTTTTACTTTTTAAACTTTGAAAGGTATAGTGTACTACTTCACTAAATTACACAATATAGTTATATGAATTGGGATGTAGTTTGACTCTAGCATGGCAATGATCTCAACATGCTATCAGTAATAGTATCTGATTCCAGATGCAACAAAGAGAAGAAGAGAACGGCTTTATTAGATTTCTGTTTAAACACTAATGTGATTAAGGATGAGTATATATTTAAATCTCTTAAAGAAAGACACCTCTGTGCACTACTGGGAACGATCCGCCACACAACTATAATGTTGAAGCTCCACAGAGGCATCCCACACAGAGGATGGCATGAGAGGAAAACTGCATTATCTAACTTCATCTGGACCACCTCCAGGATTGTTCACAAATACATGCATGGAAACCTCAGATAGCAGCACATAATGCTGGCTGATGTCAATTCAAGGCTTTAGCAACAGCAAGGACATGGAAATCAATGGCATTCATAACAAGCTGCTTCAAGGACAACACAGCAAAGCTGCATGCTGTTTGATATCCAAACTACACAATTATACAGAACATAATGATCTGGTTTGAGTTTAATCTGGAGAAAAACAACCTTACATCCTGCATAACGAAAGAAAACGGTCACGAGCGCTTACCTTATCAATAGCCAGTGGCAGTGGTGCTGGAACAACACTGGAAGAGAGAAAGAGAGATTGTTAATGGTTTATGGACATACTGGGACGGGTCTACTGACACTATGCATGAGGAAAGTTGGTGCAAATATTTGCTAGCAGACTCACTCAACCGATTCAACTTTGCACTGTTAATCTTTTACAGTACAGCCCCTTTTTTAACTTGAAACTATTAGCACACCACATGAGAGATACAGGTTGTGTTTCATTTACCTTTTTGTGTTTTTGACTTAAAGGATTAGTTCACTTTTGAAAAAACTTTTGCTGATAATTTACTCGCCCCCATGTCATCTAAGATGTCCATGTCTTTCTTTCTTCAGTCGAAAAGAAATGAAGGTTTTTGATGAAAACATTCCAGAATTTTTCTCCATATAATGGACTTCAATGGGGTCCAAACGGTTCAAGGTCCAAATGTGAGTTTCTGTGCAAACTGTTCAAAGGGCTTTAAACGATTAAAGACGATGAATAAGGGTCTTATCAAGCGAAACCATCGCTCATTAAAAAAACAACAAAGTTTAAGTTTTATAAGCTCAAATGCTCGCCTTGCTCTGTTCTGTGCACGTTTGTGACTCTCCTGTTTGAACTCGTTCATCAAAATTAACAAATCTTTTTCTGAGTCATTTGGTTCATTCAACGAACGAAACGAACAAATTGACTCGGAAAAAGATTCGTTCATTTTGATGAACGAGTTTGAACAGGAGAGTCACGAACATGCATCACAGAACAGAGCAAAGCGAGCATTTGAGCTTATAAAACTTAAACTTTGTTATTTTTTAATTAAATGAGCGATGGTTTCGCTTGATAAGACCCTTATTCATCGTCTGGTGTCGTTTAAAGCCCTTTGAAGCTGCACTGAAACTCTCATTTGGACCTTGAACTGTTTGGACCCCATTGAAGTCCATTATATGGAGAAAATCCTGGAATGTTTTCATCAAAAACCTTCATTTCTTTTCGACTGAAGAAAGAAAGACATGGACATCTTGGATGACATGGGGGTGAGTAAATTATCAGCCAAAGTTGTGTCAAAAGTGAACTACTCCTTTAACTATAATCCCCATGGCACGTCACATTAAGCAAGGTAATATCCAGTACTGTGACATTGCCAATAAAAAGAACAAGTCAACAACTCATAAAGTGTATTAAATCACAGACATGCTATTCATCAAAACATCAGATATCATCTAAATGATTCCAGCTATGTCATGCAACATCAGCCGTCCAGTTGGCAAAGCTGAACTTGAACCCAGTTTCCCGTGCTTAAATGACATGGTTCAAAAGGTCAGCAGTGATACCGGTGGACTTTCTGCTTTAGAGAGCAAACGGGCAGAAACAGAATATGAAATGATCTCGGTCACTGAGACTTTGCGAAATGAGTCTAACTGAATGAAGTCAAGGGGAATCTTGAGAACCACATGACAATCCATGAACCCTGATCCAATCTATAAACCCTGAAAAATATGCATAATGACAAAAATTTTCCAAAACATCACTCCCGGCTATTTATATGATGCAATCTTAAAGATGACAAAATAAACTTTTAACATGCATATGTAATTGGACACACATTTTAAAAATTTGACTCATTTCCATGAGCTTTCTAAGCATGTAATTTCTCCAATTATTGCCAGGTTTCGCATGACTATGACAAAGTGGGAAGTCCTTTTGGAAGAACAAACCCTTCGAAATATACCCTTCACCAACTTCCTGTTGGAACAGGATATACGTCAACAGAGGAAAGCAAATTTCACTCATGAATACAGTACATTAATTCTACATTAATTATTAAATGACCAGCCTTAAACCTATAATCCAGGTGGGTGAACCATAAAACGTGTAGAGAGAGGCGAGCAGAGATAGTTCAGGCCTCAACACACCCATTTTAAAAGGTCCTGCAAGATGTGATTCACATTTCAAGAATTTTTTCCCATATGAACTGCGTCATTCCTTCAAAAGGCTGCCGTTCCCTCTTTCTGGAAAAGTCTTGTTACCTGAAGTGTAGTAAAAGCAGACTTTATAGTGCGATATCCATCAGCAGAGCAGATGTCTGTGGTCTTGATATTTTTCTTTCCGACGCTTTGCAGAAGAACATGCAGTCATGCTCTCTTTAGAAGCTTGATAACATGGCTGGATCCTCGTCGCTTGTGCTAAATCAAAACAGCGCAGTTGTGTCCGCTCCACACAGCTCAACACCATCCACGCCTCTCCCACAGACAGCAGTTCAAAGTTCAAGTGCTTGTCATGTGATAATTCCAGACTCTTCTGAAATAAAACACACCAAAGTCCCTCAGAGCTCCACGCCGATCTGAAGTGCTTTCAATTTCCATGCGCAGTGAAACTCAGGCGGGACAATAGTAGCAGAACCTGATCCCCTGGCCGTCTGCCCCATGGCATCTGCTCAGCAACTCATGCAAAGAAACAAAGCCGACGGGTTGGAGAGCATTCCAGGAGACATGGGGGAAGATCGCGCTCGTGGGATGTTCATAACTAAATGGTGTTATGCAATGGTGGTACACAAATATCCTTATAGCAGTGGCACAAACAAAGGTTATGTTTGGAATAGCATACAACAACATAAAGTTTAGTATATCAATCATTTTTTTATTTAAGACACAAAGGTCCATATAAACAACACAGTACAGATATATATAAATAAAACAATACGAAACAATTAAAAATGATGCGGATGAGGCATCATTTATAAAACATATACAGGCTTCGGGTCCAATGTTTCCAAAAGCAAGCCATTTTGCAAGATGTAAACACTACTGGTCCAGAAACACTTCCTGTTTCAGTTTGTAACTGTTTTCTTTATTTCACATGTAAAGAAAACATCTTAAAGATATTTGTTTAACTTTTTGATTCAGTTTTATATGTTCTGTTGGTTGTATTTTATCCCAGCTTTTATGTAGTGTTAAAAAACTGAAAGAGGAAGTGCTTCTGGACCAGTGTTTACATCTTGCAAAATATATATATATATATATATATATATAAAATAGTATGTATACTGTGTGTGAACAATATGCACATTTTCTAGGGATGCACCAATAATTTTGCATGATACTGATAATTATTTATAGCAGAAAATTGTAAGCCTTAATCAAAATCTTTATATTATTTTTGAGAGCCTGGTCACCATTAAAAGCCATGTCTCAAGCACTTCAACAAATCAAACATATACAGTATTTCTAGCCTAGTAAGATCAAGTTTTAAAATTAAGTAAATAAAGAATCAAACTGCATGTGCCATGAATAAAAAAAAATGGAATAGCCTCTTTAAGGACAATTAAATTATTTTAATTACACCATATTGTTGATGAAAGTTATATTACAAAAAAAATAAAAGTGCAAGCTATAATTAATAATGCATCTCACTTTTTGAAAAAGAAACATCAAAAATTAATGTCACGGTTTCAAATAAACAGCACTGCTGAAGCTGAAGAGCCGAATGAACACTGGGAAACTGAAGTTAGCGGGTTGATTAACTCAACAAAACTCATCCTATATGAGATTAATCAGATATTTATACAACATAAACATTACAACTTGTATCTGCACAAAATAACTTGAAGTTACGTGCTGGTCAAAATATGTAATCCATACCAATATGGTGGCCGATATACCATGCATCCTTAATTTTTTGTATTCTGCTTTTTGTTTTTAGTAAAAACATTAGTGAAAATGCAAAAATAACCATAACTTATATTATATCTAGATGCCATTTGCTATATTTAACTTGCATAAAAATGACCAACTCAAGTGGTGAGAATGTAGTATGTGTATATAATTTATATTACACATATTTTGAGTGTATATATAAACCGTCCGTTACACACACATCCAGAACCGAAGCTAGACATTTGCTAAAAAATGGACGCAAAAAGAAAAATGTTTAAAAAAAAAATCTAAATGCCAAGGCAAATTGAGCTATTTCTGATTCTTGAATCTGAAGTTTATAATGTTGATAATAGCAACATCTCCCACTAAAGCAGTGTGGAGCTTCAGGCGGAGTGTCTTGTGAGTGTGTGTTTATGTAATCCAGAGATGAGTCACAGTAACTCTCCTGTTCCAAGCCTGCAGCCACACACACGCCATTGTTTGAGATTTTTGTTTCAATATGGCAGTCATGGGCTCACAGATAATTCATGAAGACTTGCCGATATCAACAGAGCCACAGAAAACACTCTGAATTTGATTGAAAAGTAGAGCCAGACCGATATATCGGGTGACCGATATTAGGCATTTTCCATAATATCGGTATCGGCGGTTATAATGGCCGATAAATAAATATTTAAAAAATAAAATAAAAACGGACGAAACACGCTTCAATCATCTCTCCTTGGCCTGTTTTATTGAAAATGTATGTTTTACAATTTGCTGTTATCTATTGCTAAATTATGGCTCATCATAGACTAGCTAACCACAAAGCTAGCTAATGCCACTATCATCAGTGGAAGAACGCTAATGTTAACATTAATGAGCTTGGAAACCACAATGAACTTTTTCTGCCTAAATAAAGTAATGATTACTGTATTTATAACTAGCATATCTCTAGTTACAGTCCCTGCATTGTAAAATGTAAGTTATCCCTGCGAGGAGTGAACATTTAGACATAGAGAAAAAGTATCAAACGTTTCTTGTGCAGAAAAGTTAGCTTTTCTTTTACACGTGTGTGAAATCCAACAATATTTAATGAAAAAAAATAAAATATCGGCCGATATATCAGAATATCGGATTTTAAAACCCAAAAATATTTGTATCGGTCTTCAAAATCCTTTATCGGTCGGGCTATATTGAGAAGTATTTTGTTTTTATCCTCCAAGACTAGTGACTAAAACAAGTGTCATTTTTCAATTATTGGCATTGGCAAGGACAGACTGACATGCAAAATTTCCAACCAGAATTTGTTCTTTACAAGTAGTAATCTACCACATATCTAGCTCATGGTGAAATTAAAATGTAATTGAAATAAATAAATATTATACATTTAGTTACTCCATCAGCTATTGATCAACCAAATCAGTCATACACACACGGTGTTAAGTGAACTGCACTTTTGTTAACATCAACAACCACCAATTGGAATATATTTGATGTATAATCGAGCATTGAAAAGCATGAGTTTGGGGCGATGAGATTAATACAGAAATAGAAACCAAGCGATCAACAAAATAATGTGGCTGGTTGGGACAAAAGGAGCTAGGATTCATGATTTAGCATATTAATATAGCTTTCACATCAGGATGACGGTGAAATAGGACTGTACAGAACAGCATTTGGAAAAATTAAATCACTCACAAGGGAACCAATAAAGTGTGATTGGCATATTGGAAATCCATTACAAATTCACTATGAGTAACCAGGAAACAATGTGCCAGATCTGGTTGTGGTCTTCTTATGCTGAAATCTGTGATCTATTATAGCGGGAAAGAAAATGGTGAGTTCACCCAGTCAGTGGAGGAAACGGGACATCCCTGTCCAGTAATACACTCCCAGTAAAACGATCAGCAGCAATGACTCTCACAATCTCTGTCGTTTCCCCTCCTTCAATAAATACATCTATACATCCCTACTCACAGAGCAATATAAATCCATCTGAAAGTGGCTAAATGAACTCTAAGTGGAAAGAGTGAAGGCTGAGAAACTCTTATATCTAAAGCAGATGTCGTTTGTCGACTTGCTGGGAGGAATTTCAGCAGGCTAGTGGTGAGAAATGATTTCTCAGGCTGCCTTTTTGACCTCGCTCGCAACACAAACATCAAGTAAAAGCCCTGGCCACAAACACGAATCCCAGAAATCCCACGACTGCATCTTCTAATAAACAGAAGAGCGCGCAGACACATGCCGCTAACCCCGAACATGCATCTCTGGTCGCGCTGGGCTCCAGAGGCTAGAGCTCAACAACTAGGCGCGTGTGGCGTCTATAAATACCTCAAACTGGATGTGAACATGCGACTGGGTCGAGAGCTCGGCCAAGGACTGGTGCACAGCACTGCAGAAAAACCATCTCTTTGGCCTAGCATACATAACGAATCATAGACTTAGATAATTCAATTTAGGCTGCATAGTTTAGATCAGCCTGAACCGGGAGCAATCCCCACAAATCCTGATGTACTTGTTGCATCATAAGAAGGTGGCGTCCTATATTAGGGCCCTTCCACACCTACCTTGTTTGTTCCGGACTTTCGGACTTTTCAGTTTGGTCCGAATCAAAATTATAGATTCGGACCATAGATTTGACGAAAAGAGGTAGAATTCAATCCGGATCAAACTGAAAAAAGGTTTGGTTCGTTGATAGTGTGAAAGCATTTACTGTATATATACACTACACTAATTCTGTGTTTTTGCTGGTAATCAAATGAAGCCATAAAACACAAATTTTATAATTTATCATAAACTTTGTCAAATAATGTGCTGCACAATGAGCTTTAGTTAAAATTAAAACATGGATCATTCCTTAAATTCAGTTTTGTTTAAAAAATTGTGTTAGTGTATTATTACATCTGGACATATCTAAATTCTACTGTACAACAGTAATATATTTCTGTCAAGCTAAACCGAACTTTTATTTTGACGGTTTGCCGCGAAGACCTTTTGAGTTTCTGTGTGTCATGATGATAGTTTCATTATGTCATAATGATAGTTTCTCAAATGAAGCTGTTAAATGATCACGAAGTGACTTTCAGAGTGGATCTAGAGAGGAAGTTCAATCATTTCTTTCTTCATATAGTGTGTGCGTGGTAAATGAAATGAGAGTCGACATTTACACAGAACAAGGCAAGCAGGATTCGTATTTATTTAAATAGTCTTTGTGGTTTAATATTCACACACACTAGTCTACATCGCGATTTGATTTCAAATGTACTGAACCACTTATTCAGATGTACTGAACCACCTATTTATTCCTCGAAAATATACAGTATTTAATTCCAAATTAATTCCTTTTTTATGACTGGATTTAATCAGCATTTTAAGGGGAACATTGAACACGCACATCAACTTCATCACGTTTACCGTTCATGTAAACACTACGTTCGGATTCATCAATCGGAATGAACTCAGTCGGATCGAAACAGAAGTTGTGCATGTAAACGTAGCCATTTTGTATGTCTCTCTCATCTATCACACCTCATTCAACTCATGAGCTCATTAGTAGAGACTGCAAGACCTGAAATGGGTGTGTCAGATATAGGGAGACATACAAAATGCTGGTGGTTTGAGAACCACTGACATGGAGCATTTTATATTTTATCATACATCTCATAAACAAACAAATAATAATCTAGATATACTCGGAAGCTGACCCTACTAACAAACTAGTAAATTATTAAACGACCAGTCAACAATCACTGACCCATCCCTAACAGAGCAGGGGTTAAAGAAAAGAGGTTCAGTCATTAACGCATCGAGCCACCAGGAGGATTTAGAGCAGCCGAGACTCAAGGTGTGTGGTCCCACACCCCTGTGTTTATGTAGTTTAGAAAAAGTAAAGATCTCTAAGATTTCCCTGTCAGCTTCATTCAGCGAGCACTTCCACGCTAAACGAGGAGATGCATGAAATCTTTTAAAGCTCCAGAAATGCCCACAGTACACACCTTGTTTCAACGCGAGTTGGTTTAACAGGTCCTGCCAGCACTGGAGGCCACAGGGAAGCGTTCAACGGGAGAGCCATCTGCTCCACGGATGCCTTCCGTTAAACGATTTTTACAGCCGATGATACATGCACAGTCAAATGTAGCATTCATACGGTGGTAGGAAATCCCTTCCGTCAACAAGACCATCAATATCCCTCTTCATGAATTTAATAAACACCCGGCATGCCGAGCATCAGATTACTAACTAGACGACTGTTTGGCTCTGCACCCTGGATGGCAGCTCAATAAATGGCTTTTAACTAAATGAAGAAAATGCAGGTGAAACGTAAAGTTGGTGCACATGGCTGGTGTACACCTAGATTTCAATGTAAGAAAACCTGTGTGGATTTTGGTGACACTCGACTAATGCTGTCAAAATGGAACGGGGAGCAGATGGAGGCGGATGAGACCCACGAGACCCCTGTGGAGCCTGTGCTCATCTCTCGTCTCAGACATTCGTGCAGAATCACACAAATCCAATCAAAAATCAATAACTGGCCGGGTCACAGTGAGCCATGCACCAAAAGAAATTGAAGCATAAAACATCACCTTTTTGCAAGCTATGATTACAATTTGATGAAAAATGTGCTATTAAATCAATGGCATCCTGTATGCATGTATGCATGTACCGGTAGGTATGCATGCATGTATGTATGTATGCATGCATGTATCGGTACGTATGTATGTATACACCGGTATGCATGCATGTATGTATGTATGCATGTATGTATGTACCGGTACGTATGTATGCTTGTATACACTGGTATGTATGCATGTATGTATATATGTACCGGTGTGCATGCATGCATGCATGTATGCATGTACTGGTGTGTATGCATGCATGCATGTATGTATGTACTGGTGTGTATGCATGCATGTATGTATGCATGTACCGGTATGTATTTATGCATGTAGTTAAGAGAACAACTTCAATAACTTAATACTATTTTAATTTTTTTTTATCTTTTTTTAGTATTTAGGTATGGTTTTAATAGAGTCTATAGGGATACCAGACTTACATTTCACTGCTCGTTGTATGAACTATAACTGGTATGTGACAAATAAACTTTGAACTTGAACTTTGTATGCATGCATGTACCAGTATGTATGTAGATCGTAATTAACAGTAAAAGACTGAATAAATCCTATGGTCAAAACCTGTTTATTGGTAACAGCAAGTCCCCTTACTATATACGGTGGAAAAACTGGAATAGATCTAATGTGGCAATTTAATTTCATGCAATTTTACAGTTACATACTGTTAAATATACAGTCATAAAAAAGAACAAGCAAGTTTTACAACTCATAAATTGACATTCCCAGTATACTCTGTGACAGCTCTCATTTGATGGCTTTTCAGTGAAATAACTGATATTATTATTAATAATCATTTTTTTTCTTATCAGTAATGTACATGAAATTCATAAAAAAAAGAACAAAGCAAAAGTAAACCTATAGTTCTTACACAACATCACACATACATTTTATGAACTAAAAACCAAGTGACTGTTAGTCCAAATCATTTCGATGCCATAGATGCTGTAAATGGACCTTACGCTGAATTTCATTTGGAATATTCAGCTAAACCAAAAGACTTAATGGAAAGGCACAGAGCATGATTGTGGCATGTGGTTAGATTATATATGTAAATACTTGCGTTTGCTAAATAACCAAGAAAATAAACATGGGAAATGACAACAACCACAGAAACAATACCAGCGTAAAAGCCCAGATCTGATCCACCACTAATTCACGTCATTCAACATTTGGCATCTAGCAGTCCAACAAACAGCCCACATATCATTTCCTCTGAATAAGCACAGGCAAATCTTGTTTTGGTCAACTGAATCAGTATAATCAGCAGCTGTAAGCCTCAGTTGTCAGAGATTTTATCACATTCTGTGCATGTTTTTATAAATGATAAAGCTGGTAAGCACAACCTCAATGACAATAACACACCAGGTTGAGCGAATGACGGATTAAAAAAAAAAAGTAAAAATATTCAAACAGGACTTACTCTGATCGCCGCCGACCTTCCATGCCATCTGGTAAGAAGAGCTTGATGGTCGACACTATACAGCCATGAGTGACTAATAAGAACAAGAGAAAACCAGGTACATAAACAACAGTGGTCGTACCTAAAAAAACATGCAAATAATTTATTTAATAAGAATTTAAAGAAAGGTACAGGTTATCCCAAACATAAACAAGCCATAAAAATGTTTATAACAAGCAGTAATATGAGATCATCCAAGAAGCAAGACTATCAGCTTTAAAAATGAGTGTGTTTATGATCAGCAAAAACATCCAGAGAAGATTTCCTGGTGTTCTGATGAGACGAAGCCAACTTGTGCCGCAACAATGCTAAGAATTAAAAAGTTTCCAAACTTAACTGGCCTTGCCATTTAAAATACAGCGCTCCTAACGGGTTCTCATTCTTACGTGCTTCCGTTCTGCTATTAAGTAGTGTGTGCTTACATTAGTTTTAAAAGGGTCAGTTACTTTGCATTTGTGTCTGATTGTGAAAGCGTCCCATTGCATGTATTTAAGTTGCAACACATCCAGAAAAGCAATCAACCAGCACTCTTGGGTTTCAAAATTGCATCTCTGCCATTGCCGAAGCTTCAAAAAGTGCAGTTTGTAACAGTTGCATGTGTCAAAGTCTTCAACTTTCAATCGAAGGTGTCCTCTATTACACTATAAAGAAACAAGCCCCAAATTAACACTCTACAAGTCATTTGTAGAAATGTTATTGACATTATGCAAGAGCTGCATCGGTCACAGTCTGCAATTGTCTGTGATGCTTGAATATTAGTAAAAACAACCATTTTAATAATAATAAAAAATTATTTCTATGAAATGTTTTGCTTTTCACAAATTCTGTGTTGTGAATTTTCTAGTATCAAATGAAGACATAACATTTATTTGATCTTTCATATGAAATTAAACTTTTTTTGCTAACACAATTGAGCTTTATACAGTTAAAATGAGAAAATAGAGGAAAAAGTGTGATTATTCCTTAAAAAATATTTTTTTATGATCTATTATTAGTGTTAGTATTATATTATAATTAAAATGAGACAGCTAAATTGTAATGTACTGCAGTAACATATTATCAAGTTTACTTTTATTTTGATGGGTTGTGGTGAAGACAGTGATAATGATGTAACGATAGTTTTTCTTAAATGAAACTGAAAAATGCTGATGAATTCAGTGACTCAGAGCGGCTCTTCATGTTCTCACAGTGTTGTAGTCGAGACCACCTCACTCGAGTCGACACCGAGACCAGAGAGAGTCGAGTCCGAGTCAAGACCGAGTCCATAGTGAGTCGAGTCCGAGTCGAGACCGAGACCAGTGAGGGTTGATTACCTAATTTACTTTTATTTACTTAGAGAAATCTTTTTTTTTTTTTTTACTGAATTTACTTAGAGTTTAAAAAATATGATCAGTTTAGGGTAAAAAAGGCCACATAGTAGGTGGTGTTAAAAGTAATTTTATTACAATTTGTCATGCGCAGTTGAAAATCTAGAAAATCACCAATCACTGGGCGTGTCAATCAATTTAAAGAAATATTTTATTAACATACATTAATAATCATGAAAAATATTTTTAATTGAACTCGAGTGGATTTGGGAATAATTCCGAGTCCTAAAAAAAAATGTTCGAGTACGAGTCAATTCCGAGTCCAAATGGACACGAGTCCATGACAAGACCAAGACCATTAAAATATGGTCTCGAGACTCGAGTACTACAACACTGTGTTCTCATGTAGTGAGACTGCAGAGTCTGAAAAACACAGCTAGTGTCACGCGTGCTTCAGTGCGTGCGTGTGTGTGTGTGTGTGTGGGGTACATGAAACCACACGTCTGTGCCACTCATTCACACAGAACATGCAGGATTTGTATTTAAATAGTATTACTCTCGCACCCAGATGCGTTCTCAGGTACCGAAATTTATCACAGATTGATTTAATGTGAATCAGTACTCGGTAGTATCGACTTAATTTGGTCGGTGCCATTAAAAGTACCGAGTTCGGTACAGACAAACACACATTTCACTTTCACCACTAATGCAAACAGGCTTTCCTCACCTTTCCGGGTATTCTCGGTCACATCCACCCCAAACTGAATGATGTCACCGGAGAGCACCTCACAGGGAGGGCTCTCCTCCGACCCCCGGCTCAGACGCTGGCTGTTGATGAAGGTGCCATTGCTGCTTTTGGTGTCCTGGAGATAAAACTGTAAACAGAGGAGAGACGGAAAGATTACAGATGTGATCAGATTTAGCACTAGACTGAAAGTGTGCAGAACAAATGTGCAAGACGAAAGAGAGCAATGTTAAAAAGGAGGAAGTGCTCGAGCTAAAGAGGTGAAACCATTTAATGCAACGCACAGTTTAGAAAGGTCGACAGGTTCATTGTTACAATGCAGATTATAAACACATTTTTAAGGCAGTAGCAAAACTTAAAAACTATCATTTAACTAGATAGGTAATAATACACGTATCACCCCAGTTAAAAAAAAAATGGTTTTAGGAAATTGAAATAAAAAAAAAATTAAATGGATAAAACACTGAAATTAGTTTAAATAAATTGAATTAAAATATTTAAAGAGTCCTTAAATGTTTTTTTGTGATCAATTATTTATTCAATTTCTTACAATCATACTTTACACACTAGAGAGGGAAACATTTTCACAGGAGAGAAATAGGCTAACCATCATTACCAGTATAACAGAAGCACATAATATTGCTTGTTCAGATGCCAGTATCTCTTCTCCTCACCATATCCTACCCAACCCAAACCCACCCTCCAGCCCCTAGCTAGATTCGCTCAAGGTATGAGCAACACACACAAAAAAAAAAAAAAAAAAAAAAAAAAAAAAAAACATACTCGACACTCTAAGACATCCACACACATACATATCAGCCCTTTCCCATTGCCACCCGTCCATCCTACCTCATCGTAAAAACCACAAAAATCCACAAAACATCATAAAACACAAAGCAGAACACCGGACATTGAAAGAATTCAGGCCTCCTCCTTCATATTATAGGAACCACATAGGTCAATACAATATTTGAGTAATAATTACATAACAAAACCAAACATTACATTGAATGCAAATTCCCCACATAAATAAAATAAATAAATAAATAATAATAAAAAAAAAAATAAAAAAAATAAAAAAAATGACTTATCTACATTTCATTTATTATTTCTAATAGCTCTAACCAGCAATCAATATTAAAGGATTTTGTAAAATGTAAACGTGCTGTAGAAAGCTCTAGTTGAGCAATTTCCCGGTAAGAAGATAACCATTTACTCATTAACAATGTATGTGGTGGTTTCCAGCGACAAACTATCATTTTTTTAGCGGCTGTCAAACCAGCCAAGAGAAGACGTCTGTTATTAATAGTTAAATTTAAAGACGATGTATCATTGAGCAGAAACAAACATGGTGAAAGAGGAATGGGTCTTTTCAAAATACTTGACAAAATAGATGAAATACTATGCCAAAAACTATTGACCTCTGGACACTGCCACACCATATGGTAATAAGTAGCAATTGTATTGTCTGAGCAAAAATCACAAAATGGGTTGTCTCTAAGTTTCATTTGCTGTAATCTTCGTGGGGTTAAGTAAAATCTATGAATCAATCTGTAATGTATCATTTGATGGTCAGGGTTTCTAGATGATAAAGAGATATTTGACCAAACCGCACCCCAATCTAGATCCTCAGAAATGTCGATATCGGTCTTCCAGAGTCTAAAAAGAGATAAAGGCTTATAAGAAGCTGTAATTATAAACTTGTATACCTCTGAGACGATACCTTTAATTTTACCCTTAGTGGCACAGATTTCGTGAAGGGGATGATTCCCCAACTTAATACCCCAAGGAACGCCCTGAGCGCACATTGCTGTGCGTAATTGTAAATAAAAAAAAAAAGAAGTGCCCGGTAAGTTATATGCTTTCTTCAAGTCATGGAATGCACGGAGACCTTGTTCCCCTATGATATCATTGAGGACACAAACCCCTCTATTGCTCCACTGAGGGAACACAATCGGTTTCTTCTCAATTAGAAGTAAATGATTGTTGAAAATAGGAGATTGGGCAACAAATGTGTTTGGGATTTTAGCAAATCGGTGTACTTTATGCCATACTGTAAAAAAATAAGAAATTATTGGCCCAAAATTACGTTTAACTGTACTAAGGGGTATATTAGAAAATACCAAACTAGACAGGCAATATGGATAAGTTAAGCGTTCTTCAATTGGACGCCATGAGACCAAAATTTCTGGATTCCTCCATATAGCAAGTGAGCGCAGAACAAAACTCCAGGAATACCACTCAAAATTGGGCAAATTAATGCCTCCTGATGATCTATGTCTTTGTAGAGTAGATGCTTTAATTCTGGGTTTTTTCCTATTCCATAAATAAAGACTAATGATTGAGTGAAGCTTCTTCCAGTAACCACCCGGTGGAGCTAGGGGGATCATACTACTCACAAAATTAACACGAGGCAAAATGTTCATCTTAATAACTGAAATTCTTGACTGAAAAGAAGTAGGGAGCATCACCCATCTATTCAAATCACCCTCCACATTCTTTAGAACTTTATTATAATTATCAGCAGTTAACAAGTTGAGTGAGGGACTGATGGACACTCCTAAATATGTAAAGCTACTAACAACTGGAATATTAAACAGTGGTATTTGGTCATCCAGTCCCCCCAACAGCATTAAAGCCGATTTTGTCCAGTTTATTTTGTAACCTGAAATACTGCTGAAGTTCTCAAAAATTTTAAAAAGATGTGGAAGGGTTCTAGAAGGATTCTTTGTGAAAATCAAAATGTCGTCTGCATACAAAGAAATGCAATGTAGTGTATCTTGAATAATAATTGGTTCCAAAGCCTCCGACTGCCGTATTGCCTGGGCAACAGGTTCCAAAGATAAAGTAAATAAAAGTGGCGATAGAGGGCAACCCTGACGAGACGATCTTGAAACTGGAAACCTAGCTGAACAGTTGCTGCCTGTTATGACGACTGCAGAGGGGTTGGTATACAACAACTTTATCATAGAGATAAAACTATCACCAAAACCCATAGCCCGAAGAACAGACCACAGGTAACCCCATTCCAGCCGATCAAAAGCCTTCTCGGCATCTAAAGAGACAATGGCATTTTGATCTTCTGAATTGGAAGCAAAGTCTATGATATGAAGCAAGCGACGGACATTATCCGATGCTAATCTAGACTTGATGAACCCAGTTTGGTCATGATGAACCAAGTAAGTCATATATCGTTCTAAGCGTGTAGCTAAAACCTTGGCATATAGCTTGACTTCACAATTCAGAAGACTTAGTGGCCTATAGGAAGAGCAGTCGTCCGGTGGCTTGTCCTTCTTAAGTAATAGAGATATTATTGCAACATTTGAGCTAGCAGAGAAAGAGCCTCTATCAATAGAGAAGTTTAGCATATTCAACAATAAAGGACCAAGCTGAGGCCAATAAGTCTCAAACAGTTCTGGTGGTATACCGTCCAGGCCCGGAGACTTGCCTTTATTCATTGCCTTAATAGCTAAACTCAATTCTTCTAACTGAATTGGTGCCTCTAGGGAGCAAACAGCCTCAGGAGGCAATTTAGGTAGATGTAAAGATTTAAAAAAATCAGAACAGGCTCTATCATCATGATGCACCTCTGACGTATAGAGATTTTGATAGAATAATTGAAAAGTGCTATTGATGCATTCCGGGTCAGATGTTATATCCCCCTGTTGAGTCCTTATAGCTGGTATCTTTGCTAGATCATCATTTTTCCTTAATTTATAAGCGAGCAGACGGCCGGGACGAGCACTGTTACAGTAGTGATTTTGCCTAGTACGATGAATATTAAATTCTGCTTCCCTTATTAGCAAGCTGCTAAGTTCATTGACTAATTTCTGTCGGTTACAAATATTTTCCGAAGAGGGATTGCTTAGAATTTCTTGTTCAAGAGCTGCAATTTCTGATTCCAAGCAATTTATTTGATGTTTTTTAGATGTATTAATATGGGATGCAAAAGAAATAGTTTTATTCCTGATGCACCCTTTAACCGCATCCCACAGCACTCGTGGGTCATCAACTGAAGGGCCATTTATTTTAATAAATTCCTCCAGCTCCGCCTCCAGCTCACGTATAAAAATATTGTTCTGGAGCAGAGATGTGTTAAAACGCCAACGAACTGCCCTGGATTGAGCAGCTTTTAATGAAAAACTACATGAGACAATCCTATGATCGGACAAAGCCATTGGGATCATTTCGGTGCTGGAAATGACATTGAAGAGAGTTTTGGATGAGAAGATGTAATCTATTCTAGAAAAAGATTTATGGCGAGATGAGAAAAAGGAAAATTCTCTAGAAGAAGGATTCATCATCCGCCAAGTATCAATCACTCCAAAATCAGTAGACAATTTCTTCAATGCAATAGATGCTAATCGCTGATCTCTGCTCTCTACTGCCCCTGTTCTATCAATATCATGAAGCCATACAGCATTGAAGTCGCCTCCTATCAAGAGCTGGAACTCTGGAAGATCCATTAAAATAGAGGCCAATGAATTATAAAAGTGCTGATCAAAGCAATTTGGAGCATAAACGCTCATCAGTGCAATTTTAATACCATTATACACTATTTTGCAAAATGTAATTCGACCGTCATCGGATCCCCCTGTGCCCAGAATTGTATAATTTAAGTCACATTTTGCAGCTATGAGAACACCTTTGCTCTTCTTAATATAGCATGAGGAAGCGACCACATGGTAGTGTTTATTCTTGAATCTATGTACATCAGCTACAAGTAAATGCGACTCTTGAATAAAAGCAAAATGAATATTCTTTCTGTAAAGAAGCTTCAGGGTGCTTATACGCTTCTGGGGAGTCCTTAAATGTTAAATAAAATGTCAAAAGCACATAACATACAATTATTAAAACTTACATTTAAAATGGAAAGTGTAAATATAAAAATAAGAGGTGGTTCAAAATATTAAACGCTATAAAACAAAAAAACTGAAACAACATTCAGTACTTAAATTGAAAATATAAATGTAAGCTTTAATATTTGTAAGAGAAACTAATGACAAAAGCACATTATAAAATTAAAATGAAATACAAAATATTAATAAATACTAAAATACCAATGTAATTGCTTACTACTGTGATCAAAGTTGACCCAAAGGCACTGAAAAGTATCCTCTACACATTAGATACAGATTTGCTTTGGCTGCTTAAAATAACCAATACCGTAGCTAGGAAGAAATCAAGTGCTGAGCTGACCAGGCAAGCCCTCAACTCGTTTACTCTGCAGCGTACAACATCCCTGATCGGCTACACGCATACTAAACACAAGCAGAGGCTTTGTGCCCATAATTTTCACTCTGTTCAACTGCTTCTGAATGTCTCTGCGTTTAGCTGGATGAATAGATTCACTGTCAAGCACGACTACATTAAGAGTGACATTCATTTACACCCACCGCCAGCATCCCACATCACGTGTCACTATGTGGGCACCACAGTTAACAGGTTCGTCAGGTTAAGCCATAGGATGAATGCGGTCTCCTTCGATACAATGAAATCAAGGTTGCGCGAGATTAAGAACTACAAACCTGTCTTTGAGGACACAGCTCACGCGAAGAACATTTTTACCCCTACTTCACATCACGCTACTGACTGGCTGTATGATTGAGCCAGTCGAGCAGCATCTCATCCTCCATCATAACGGGAGTGAAATGTGAGATCTGTGTTGGAGACCGCATGGCATTGGTGATGCGTCTGTGAATAAGCAACCAGCTCATTTAGAGAAAACACAAGATTCGCTCTCATGTGCATATCGGACGGTTTTGATTCAGAAATGCATTACACTTTATGCATGAAATATCGAAATGCCACATATCATGACATGCATATCGCAACGGCTTTTAATACTTCAAAAGATTACAAAAAGTCCAAATTTTAGGTAGACGCAGGCAGCAGAGAGTAGACTGGACACATACACAAGTTATCGCATTTTTCTTCAATATTATGCAACCCTAATACAAAATCTTTAAGCCAGGTAACAGAAACGTAATGCATCCAGAAGCAGAATGTGTGAATGCATCGGCTGGATCCCAATATAGCGGGATGCTATGTTCGGACCTTCAACTTTGCTTTGTGACTTTAAACACCCAGAATTACTAGGTGTACAAGCAAATGAGAAAGAATGGAGAAGCACAAATGACACTGCATATTCCCTCCTATTTCCTCTTTCTAACCGTTGTTCTGGCTGTATTCTGAGGTTATTGTGGTTACTACGTTTACATTTGTTCAGTTTTTCAAACGACCGTAATGTTAACAATAATGCAATAATGTTAACAACTTTTTTTTCATGGTTCATATCAGGTTAATGTTTTTCAGTAAACAGTCTTGAACCAAAAAAAAAAAAATACTTCAATTAGATTGAACAACATCTATTGATAAATTAAGGGTTATTTAAATGAACATTTAAATACAGGAAATATAAAAACATTTATGCACTATGCAGGGATTGCCAAAACAAATTGTAAGCCAAACCTCTTTGGCATAAAGCATTTTATTGACATATACCCTGAGATTTAATTCTTTCCAAATAGAAATTTAAGTCATCTGGTGAAACTGTTTTCATAACGCAATATAGCAGAAAAACTAAATATACGAATGTCAGATTTTTCCTAAATCGTGCAACCCTGTTTTCAAATCATGCTTTTCATTTTTCAACCTTCCTTACTTGGTATTATAAAACGGTTAGTTCCAATCCTTGATTCTGATTGGTCAATAGCTGTGCTTTATTCACGATAAAACACGTCTATGACCACTTCACCCAACGGTTCTATTTATCACTGCGCAACACTGCGCAACACTGCAACACTGATAACCGATATCAATAGGGTTGGCCGATACCGATATTAATAGGGTTGGCCGATACCGGTATTAATAGGGTTGGCCGATACCTATATTAATAGGGTTGCCCGATACCGATAACCGATATTAATAGGGTTGGCCGATACCGTTAACCGATATTAATAGGGTTGGCCGATACCGTTAACCGATATTAATAGGGTTGGCCGATACCGTTAACCGATATTAATAGGGATCCGCTTCACGTCGTGCCTAACAACCCCCTTCAGCCGTTACTTATTCACGATACAGCACAGCCTCTCGTACCTTATTGCTTACGTGTAAAATACATGGTGTCATATAATTATAGTCAAGCGGTAGCAGTTTGAGGAGGAACTTCAGCTTCCCTTCATTAATCAACAGCTGGCGTGTCAAATATTCATTTAATAAACTGGGACACCATCACTTAAGCACCTGCACATGTCACAGTGACTGTCTACTACCCAGGGGGTGAGTGAAAAAGAGAGATATAGTGTGAGGGAATAGACCAAGAGAGAGAGAGAGCGCTCATTTTTTATGTCAGGGATTCGCCCCCACATCCCATCGTCAAAGATCACATTAGCATTCCAGCAAAGAGACACCAGCCTTCTGTCTCTGAAGGCCTCAACAGCAGCGCCAACTCAAATCTGATGTGAACTTATTCAGCACAGCTCAAACAGGTGTCAGTATTACTGAGAACAGCGTGAAGGTCATCATTTATCCTATAAGAAATCTGCTTATACTCTACCCAATTATTAACATGGTCAAATGTGAGTCCTTGTGCAGAGGAACTATTTTCAGTGCAGGTTTTATATAAGCTCTTCAGAAAGGCACTATTACCCTGAGCAAAAAAGTGCCGAGAAGATTTGTGCAATTAACACTTCCAAGACTGATAATTAAAAGGAAAGGGGATCATCAGCTTCAGTTCTGCTGCTAGAATGGTTTAACAAAGACATTTTTACTCTAGTTGGATGTTTATGCACACATACAGGCATACAAGAGCCCGACCGATAAAGGATTTTGAAGGCCGATACCGATACAAATATTTTTGGGTTTTAAAATCCGATATTCCGATATATCGGCCAATATTTTATTTATTTATTTTATTTATTTATTTAAACTGGACATGATAGTCACAAATTTTGTCATGCTTATTTGAGTTAAGAGAACTGAAGGGGATGATCTTTTAATTGTTATTCAAGCAACGTATGTATCGTGAACAATTCAACGAGTGTTGCCAACAGGAACGGTGTAGAGCGCCCTCTGGTGGGCAAACTATACAACTCCAACACTCAAGACATGGTTCAAGCGTGTTTCGTCTGTTTTTATGTTATTTTTTAAATATTCATTTATCGGCCATTATAAGTGCCGATACCGATAGTTTGGAAAATGCCTAATATCGGCCGGCCGATATATCGGTCTGGCTCTATGTACAACTTTATTAAAATTAAATATGTAATATAAAATGTTAGAAATTAAAATGAGTTAATATTTGAAAAAAGTGATAAAACAGCATTCTCAAAAAAGTAAACAATTGCTTAAAGTTTTTGAAAGCAAGTGTCCAGTGTCTGCAAAGCACATTTGTAAATAATATAACAGACTGCACACTAATCTAGTCTCGAATCTCCAAACATAGCGTCATATAGGGCTGGGCGATATATCGAATATGTACGATGTATCGTTATATTTTTTGAAACGATATGGAATGAGGCAATACCGTTTATATCGATACAGTAGTTTGATATGAGCACATCTGAAAAATAGCGGAGTTTGCAGTGTGAGCTGCTGCAGTGAAAGTAGCTAGGCTACGTAGTACAATTTGTCCTAAACATGACACAAGCTTTAATTGCGTCAAAATCACTTTGATATAGTTAACAAGTTTAAGGCAGCTTGCCGCCCTGTCAAATGCTCTGACAGACACTGTTGCTGACTGACAGATATACTTGCGCTGTTTAATGCGTTTGAGATGTGGTGCTTTCCTCAGTGCTCAACTTACATTTCACATATTCTCCATCTGTAAATGTTAGAAAGTAAAGCAAATATGTCCATTTCACAACAAATATGTCCATGTCAGAAGAGGACGAGCTTCTGCAAGTGAATCTCCGCTAAAATTAATGCTTCCTTGAACGAGCGCCGGCGCACGCATGCGCGTGAATAGTACTACGTAGTACGCAATAATTCTGACTAAAATAAACATATTGCTAAAATATTTGTTGTTGGAGAAAATAAATGTGCCATATGTGGAATTTTAAACCTACAAGTATATATTTTTAATGAAAGTGAAAGTGATTATAATGGGGTAATCAAATGCAGGCTAATATAATTAGTTTGTGCTTTTGTTTTTGTTTTTATTTTCATTTTTAGTTTAGCTTTTAGTCAATATAAAAACAAAAGCTTTTTGCACATAATATATTGCATAGCCTATATTATATTTGTTTCCATATCCTTCAATATCAACATTGTTTGTAGGATATCATTGGGCCGAATGTGAATATACTGTATATATATATATATATATTTTTTTTTTTTTTAATATAAAGATTTTCTTTATCTAAATAGAAAACGTAGAAAGTACCGAGATATATATCGTATATCGCCATTTGACCAAAAAATATCGAGATATGATTTTTTGGCCATATCGCCCAGCCCTAGCGTCATATAGTATAAACAGCACAAACTCTAAAATATTGGAACAGCATGTTAATGTTTATTTCTGACACACGTCGACTGTGCAATCTCATTTTTTATTACAAGGACATTCAGTGAAATCCATTACCGTTTTACTGAAAATAGTACACAATATGGCCGGACGATAAGTGATATCAAGATTGGTTTCGTCTGATACACTGACTCACACACACACGTGACGCTCATTGTGTTTTCAGCATCTGCCGTCTCAATATACGAGGACATTAACACATGAACTTTATCTCTAGAGCTGCTCTGAGAGTCACTTCACAAGCTTTTCACCGTTTCATTTGAGAAAAACTATCTGAAACTAAACCTGAAAGATCGTCACTACAAACCATCCAAATAAAGAGGTCAGTTCAGCTTCGAGAAATTAAGAGAGAATTATATCACTACTGTATAGTAAAATGTACTTCTTAAAATAATAATACTGATATTTCCAAGGCATATCATACACCCAAGACATTTTAGCCATGTTTTAAATTTATACAGTACGGTTGTGCAGCATCTTATTTGACAACAAATACAATTTTATCATTTTAACAAATAAAAAAAGTAACTTGTAAATTAAGTGTTATTTTTCATTTGATTACATTTTAAAAGCTTCATTTATTATAAATCATAAAACAGAATTCCAAAAAAATAAGTGAAAAAAAGAATTTAGGGGAAAATAAAACATTTCATAGGGGCCTAAATTAAAAGTTAGCTACTCCGTGGACAAGTTTACATTACATTCATTCTCAAGATCGAACAAATGTGGAAATATTTCTTTCCCCGTTAATAGTAAATTAATATTGTGATGAATATCGATATCGTATGACAATCGTGATTATGTTTTTGGCCATATCGCTCAGCCCTAGAACAAAAGCTCACATCATGATGTCCGTGTAAATCTTCCTTTGCCATATCAGCCACAAGATTTATTCCTTGAGAACAACTCTCAGAGCCAACACTGAGAGTTTGAAGGAATGCAGAGTTTAAGCTTCAAAAGCAAGTCTACACCTAAATCATTCCTACCTGAGGAGAGCTCCATCCAGGGATGGGAAACAAACAGCCTGACTGAGGAAATTAACATTGATCGGTACAGCCAGTGTAAAGCAGGTCAGCTATAGCGAAGACTCTAACACGCTAAGCTTGGTTGCTTACTAATCAGCAGGTCAGGCAATAAAGCAACCTTAACCTTAATCCTGAAGTATCCTCAAATCAATAAGAACCTGGAAAGATTCAATCTTTTCACTCAAGCTGGAAGGGTGATGGATGTAAACATTATTTTCACACGGAAAACAAATGGAAAATTGCTTGCGGTGAGAAATTTTGCAGACATTATGTAATGAC
The DNA here is from genome assembly GCF_988280905.1 of Pimephales promelas. Classification (NCBI taxonomy): domain Eukaryota; kingdom Metazoa; phylum Chordata; class Actinopteri; order Cypriniformes; family Leuciscidae; genus Pimephales; species Pimephales promelas. The sequence continues at coordinate 29,029,099 of NC_142789.1, read as the reverse complement.
CTGAATGAATGAAAGATACTTAGCTACTGCAGCAAAGACATCATTACCATAAACAGATAAAGACAAACTATTCAGTATATTCTCTGAACATTCGATCAGACCCAGTGGAGATTTAAAATTCACTACCGGAGCAGAATGACTCAACCCTAAGTGGGGTTTAAGATTTCAAAAGGCTGTGTGTGTGAGAGTGAGTGCTTTCCCTGGAAAACCTGAAGTCATCTCAAATGACGAACCCCCTTTCCCTGCCTTGTCAAGACACCATCTATCGTAGAGCGGTTTCATTCACAGTATTTCAACATTGGTCAAATAGTAAAATACATCAGTGTTAAGGCCTGTTCACACCGATATTCACCGACGTTTAACGCCTCGTGACTAAACAAAGGGCGCCAATGTGAGTGTGCACACCTACGCGGAAATCCCATTGAAAATGTACGGCCCTTTACAGTATTACACAGCATTTTAGAGACAGTTTTTTGTTTTCCGACAAAAAAATGACAATATGAAAAGGACGCCTCATGGCATTAACTGTACTATAGCATTATGTTTGCAATATTTTGGGAACATGCAAAGTTCAAATGCAGTGATTTTAGAGATCGCAAGCAAAGGGTTTGGATGAAAACATGAGGATTTGTAAAGTAAATTAACCCTTATGCTGCATTAGGGACATTTTTGGTCTTTTGCAGTTTAATTTCTTTGACCATTTTGGCTGTTTTAATGCAAATGGTATGAAATTTGGCAAAATTGTGACTTTTTGGATACATGTAAAAAATGTGATCCCATTTTGCAAAATATGTATAACACACACTGTGTAGATCAAATAGTAACACTCAGCACCATAAAGACCAAAAATGGCCCATTGAAACCCATTAAAACGTTGTTTAAATCTGAGGCTGTCAGTAATACATGAAACATGATTTTTGCACAAACATCCTTTCATTTTGAAGCAAAAGCATTATATTTGCATTATATAGTGTATTCCACCAGATGACGTCACTACATATTTATTCCCTATGGGTGGAAATGCACCTTATTTTAGGCAATAGGCAATGTTTAATAGGTGGCCATTTTTGGTCTCTAACGCGCTAAGTGGGATTTTTTGCAAAGTGGGACTGTGATAATCCAAATCTAAAGTTTTCTCTTTGCATTTAGTTTATTGAAAATAATTGAATTTTTGTGTTTTTTCCTCTTATACAAATCGATGGTTTCGCAAACAAAACTGGTAATTAAAGGGTTAAAATCCTGAAATTGAACACATTTTTGGTAGTTATGATGAGGACTGATGCTGGTTAAAAGATTTAACTTGGTAAAAGTGGAAAATAATAATAATATATAATATTTTAGGCAATGTTTAATATGTGGCCATTTTTGGTCCTTAATGCACTCAACGGTGTTAAAAATCTAATGCAGAACAAGGGTTAAGTGTATATCACAAAAAAAGCTTGATACATAAATTGCAGTGTGAGCATACAATCTGCATACCAACAAATAGACAGGGTGGATAAAGTGGACTTTACAAGCACGGTACAAGTATTCAAGAGCTTTGTGTGGTGTCGAAAACTTTGCATTTAAGAGATTATGACAGGATGAATTTAGATAACATATGATCCAATTAAGATGTCTCACAATTAATGCTATCATTACTTGTGTTGACAAGATCTCATTAGATTACAGCACTCACACAAGTTTTTTTTTTTCCAGATAGAGGCCTATGATTGGTTGGTGGTTCGCATCTTATGTGTCTGCAAATAGAAGTTACTGCAGAGATTTGATGTTTTTGTGAAAACAGTCTGAATTATTTATTAGAAAACGTTGCTGAAAAAGGACATTACATCACGCAGCAAATTAGTATATGCAACCAAAATTCACCACTGTGAATAAGATAGTTTACCATATTACAGACTATGAGTGTCATTACAGAATTGGCTGAGGGTGTACTTTACTTTGTACCTCAAGACATTTTTATTATATCAGTATTATCTGAGCATTGATGAAACTAGTGTGTACTTTAGTCAGATACTAGGCCAGAACTGCATGGACACCCATCTGAGCCTGGTTTCTCCCAAAGTTTTTCCACCTGGAGTTTGGGTTCCTTGCCACTGTCGCTTAGTTGGGGACACTTAATATTCAAAAATACTACTTTGCTGTATGAGAACTGAACTGAGCTGGATGATGACATATTACTTTGCAGAACTGCTTTTTAGATGAACTACGCTAATTTAATAATTTATGATCTTTACAACACTAAGTCAACACTGAACTGACAGCTAAACAACAGCCAAAATGCATAATTTACATGATATCCCTGTAAAGCTGCTATGAAACAATCTGTATTACATAAATCACTCTAATTTACTATCTGTCCCTAAAACTAGACTTAAAAATAGGGGTGATCGACCGTGCATTTCATCGGCCCTAAGATATGGAATAGCCGGCTTACAACATTGAAAAAAAATTTTTTTCAATAGTTTTTAATATATCGTGATTTTTATTATTTTTTTTTTTTTATTGTTTGTTTTCTTGGCCTTGTAAAGCATTTTGGTCAACATAAGTTGTTTTTAAATGTACTATACAAATAAAATTTGTATTGTAAATTTGTAAAGCAATATACAGGTGAAATTCAAAAAATTAGAATATCGTGCAAAAGTTCATTTATTTCAGTAATTCAACTTAAAAGGTGAAACTTATATATTATATAGACTCATTACAGTCAAAGTGAGATATTTTAAGCCTTTATTTGTTATAGTTTTGATGATTATGGCTATGAAAACCTTTTCATAATATTCTAATTTTGACTTTGGGGTTTTCGTAAGCCATAATCATCAAATGTATAACAAATAAAGGCTGCATGTAATGAGTCTATATAATATATTAGTTTCACCTTTTAAGTTGAATTAGTGAAATAAAAGAACTTTTGCACGATATTCTAATTTTTCGAGTTTCACTTATATATCATTAAAGGTGACTTGAGAAGAGAGACGGCGTCCTGTACAGCAGCTCAATAGCTAAAGTCAGCTGCTAGACAGTTGTCCTCGACTTGGTGCTTCCTATAATAACAACAGACTGTAAAAACGGGGTGCAAATGGAATCAGACTATTTTAAGACTCGACAGCAGAACTCACACTTTGACAGAAAATATGCAACAGCCTGCAGCTAAAAATGCTAAAGGCACATATGCAAATATGGAGGAAATGATCAGCAACAGACTATTGGAGAGAAACACAATTAAATGAAACCATAAGAGACTTAAAGTTCAAAAGGAAAACCCTTGAGATATATATCAGGCACATGCACAAAAACAGCAAAAAGCTGAATTTACTATTATATGAGATCATTCATATGTGCGACCAATAAAATTAATACTTATCGGTAATAATAGCGTAGATGAAATGACTTTTTCCAAGCAATGAATAATTGATCAGTGGTGTGACCAACATCACATGAATTAGCCAAACTCTCCTCTGGTGTTTCCATAGCATCAGGTAATACTAAAAAAAACCCAACAAATGTAAACAACCTAATTATGATGCATGAATAAATTCAAATTCACAATAAGACAAGCTGATATTTATAGAGTTGCCAGGGATCTTTTTAATTTAGACGGAGCAGATGGTAATATTTACATTTGGATATGGTATTGACATACTTGTACTCAAGATCACCTAAAAACTAACAACCCTAATGATACCAATAACCAGAAAACAGACCACCATGATCTCACATGACTATCTGTACTGATCTAGACTCAGCTCTTGCACTGTCATGATGGCAATGCATGTATAGCGATATACTTGTTTTCATGGTGAAATTATTTTTTTTACATGTTCAAATGGATCTCTCAATCAAGAAAGCAGTTTCAGCATTTAGACGTGGTCACTTCAAGTAAATGTTACTGTTTTTTCAAGCCACATATTTAAACCGTAGTCCTCTCAAATTTAAGTCAGCATAAAGAAGTTTGGGATGCACACGTGTATATAATATATCTATATAGCACAGGAATGGTAGATCAGGTAATCATCCACCACCACATCCAATCCTGACTGTTCACTTGCCAGTAATATTTTAAATGTATTAGTTAGGCAATAAGTTATTTCTGTAGTATCGGAGTACTTAATAGTGCACTTTAAGTAATAAATGGAAAGCAAAGTTACCTATCCCACCACCCCAAAAAATATTTTTTGCTTATATTTTTCTTTCTTACCGCACATGATCCATTGCAAACAGATCAAAGCAAACCTGGGCATTCACAAACTCAAATCAGGAAGGAAAACATAATGAAAAGTGAATTATATTAATTACAAACTGGTCAAACCAGAGCATGGACATTTGGAAAGGATGATAGTCCAGAGTCTGCCAGGACAGTCTATCTCGGAAACACACTGGCTTTATCTTATGGGAGTCTTTTTGCCAGATCCATTAGAAGAAATAGAGTCAGACGTAAGTACAGTCATACAGACTCTATTAGCGGCTGTGCAGCTTTGATTGATGACTATAAATACAAAGCACAATTCTCAGGCACACAGTTGCAATTGCCAGCTTTTCAGTAATGCCCACATGTGTATTACACTGTTTTACAAAGCCAGTGGACAGGTGGTGATATTGGCACTATGTCACACTAGACCAACAATTGGTTGGCCCAGTTTAGAAAGCTTCATCTTGGCACCTCTTTCCGACAGAGACCTTGCCAACAGGAGCAAAGTTTCTTCAGGTCATTCCTGCAATGTCCTAAGTGGACACCTCATCCCTGAGAGGAAATAGACGCTATTGGGATTCTCATTCTTTACACTGTCAATAACAAGAAGCAGCTGATAAAATGTAAGCAACTCAGACCCAGATGTAAATAGATTAAGGGAGTAAAAAAGCACAGCAAATGCAATTAGAAAATCTCTCAACAATTGCAAAATAATTAAAATTTAATTTATTAAACGACAATTACAATGAAGAAATGAATGACATCCACTTCTAATGTCAGAGACATAATGCAAAGTGTTGGGATTGACCAGCAGGAGTGTATTCAGTTCTCCATGAACAGAAATAGAAATTGAACAGTGCTGTAACCAAGAAACATGGATTCAGTTCATGATTTTTGATGTGCGCTAAAAATGTAGTAATGCATTTATGCATTAAAATCAAATGAGATTCGGTCTAGATATCAAACACACTTTAACTTTAAATGTTAATATATAAAACAATAAAACATGGGGTGAATTTTAAGCAAAAACAAATAGGCTTATATTGGAATATATGCTGTTAAAGTTATTAGAATTTCTTTCTCTGACCTTTAGCTTCAAGTAAGGTTCGCAATTACAAAATAAAATTTATTTTGAGCTGCATTTACATTATCAAAGCCTGCGATTCTTTTCAATAAACATTCTTTGGTAATATTTAGCCGATTAGACTTTTTCCGTAAAATCAAATGCTGTTTGTGAAGGGTTAATTGCCTCACCTGGTTTTGTAATGTGCATCACTCCCTTAATTCAAACACCACACCTTAATCTACACGACTGAAGTTAGCAACAACCATAACTGCAATTATTTCACAACAGCTGAGAAATTATACCCAAGAAAGATGGCGGTAAAACTTCACTCAAATACTTCCTCTTCACATGCAAAACACACACACACACTGCCAGACGTACAGAAAACCTCTTTACGCATGCAAACTGTACTAACAACAAATAATAAAGATATCCATACATTTAGGGCTGGGCGATATGGCCAAATAATTATCACAATAAAATGTTTTATCAGTCGATATTGATAATAACCATTACAATTAATGGCAAATCTTTATTTCTTTCAAAGTTAGATTTCCGATCTTGAATGAAATTTGTTGAAACCAGACAGTTAAATGTGTTTTTATAATACTTTTTATTGTCAGAAAACTTGCCAAACAGGTCAACATTTCACAAATCTGAGGTAGAATATTCAAAATATTTATAAATTATAAAATTTTTCATCAAAATATGCACGAGTTAACTTGAATAAAATACGTTTTCAGTCTTTTTTCCTTAAAAGAAATATCTTAATAGAAAAAAATATATATTTCTTAGTTTCCGCAGGTTGATAGTTTGTGTTTCCTGGCTGACTTAAATGACTTGTATCTTCGGCACAGTTAGCAGTGCAGGCTGCAATATTAATAATGTGTTATGTCTCTTAGAAATGCACATTTGACAGTAGCTCGAGTTGGGATACAGATGTATATGTTCATTAACAAACACGCAATGTTCATTAACAGTAAATACGTAAAAGATTTAAACATCATAGTGTAAAATTTGAGTTATTTACATTAACCAATTGTCATCCATTCCATAGTATATCATACATTTAGGCTATAGATCATGAAAACCATTGGTAAAAACCATGCATGCATATAGCACCTCATAACATGGTAAAATGTAACTATAGCCAGAATACATTTAACAGATGCACAAATGCGACGGCTACAAAAAATGCTATAATTATATTCCATTACTCTTTTATACCCGTCTACATAAATATAAAAAAAAAATGATGCATCACATTTCTGCCATAATATTACCATGGTGCAGTTCAGGGGTGGACCGGCCATCTGGAGCACCAGGAGTTTTCCCGGTCAGCGAGTAAACGCATCTGCTCTAGTAAGCGGATAAATGGTCCGTGTGGCGCGGTTCAAATGATTAGCGCCTTTTCATTTCGCTTTTGGTCCATAAGCAATCAAACTTTTTGCTATAATTATATTGAGGAAAATTGTATTGCGATAATTATCGTTTTATCCCCCAGCCCAAAATCTTTCTTTAACCACCCAAAGAAAAACTACAGAGATATTCTGAAAGCAACGAGAAGCTAGCCTACGGGGGAAAACAAGTTATGTGCACCACTTGCACTGTCAAAACGTGTCATCTGAAAGTAGAACACAGTGCATTACCAGCGGCAATAAACCAAAACGCACACTAAGAGCGTGTACCTTGATGTTACAGACATAGTGGAATATGTTCTGCTGCTTTCAACAGGATTATTTTACACTTTCATTCACACACGGCGCTGTGAAAGCCACACTAATGTATGGACCAGGAAGCTGAAAAAACCCTGGGTATCCAATTTCACAAGCCAAACCAGAATTAAAATCCATCATTGTAGATTTTCAACAACACATAGAGGAAAGAAATGCCAGAGCAATGTCTTACTCCAGACCAGCAATGTCACGCATGATAGTCTCAAACAGTTCATCTGAGGCTATAAAAAATGCTCAGTCACCTTTCACGAGAGATGTATGGGTCAACACTAGTGTTTCCCATTCATAGCAGCAGTCTTGGGGACAAAATGAATAAATAACTATTTGTATTTTTGTTATATTCTAATTGTTTGGATTCCTGAAGGAACAGTGTGAATGTAATGTAGACGTAAAACAAAGCTTGAGTCTACATTAAAGGGGTCATCGGATGCAAAATTCACTTTTAAAATGGTGTTTGCATATAAATGTGTCTTTGCAGTGTGTGGTCACACACAACCACCAAACAATGAAAAAAATCAATTCACTCCTTTTTTTAATCCTCAAAAAGTCAAAACTATCAATCAAGCCATTTGAATTTTCTGAGCACTATGATGTCATGTTGCTCTTGCTCCGCCCACGACCACTGACGGACAGTCCTGTATTAGCATATTTCCGCCCCCATTTGTATACGGTCCGCCAAGGCAGAACTTTACTGTCTTGTGTCGACACGCCCCATTGAAAGAGATGGGTGGGATGAGGAGTTGCTCATTAACATTTAAAGAGCACAGAAACGGTCGCCGTGAACACTTTTGAGGAGGTAAAAGGGTGTTGTTTTACACAACTACTGAAGAATTTTAACCAAAGTATGTTACAAACTTTGTCCAAGGGCAAATTGATGCAACGACTATTTAACTGTGTTCAATTTGGACACTGAAAATGGGTTGGATGATTTAAGTTTAAAACGTACAATGTTGAAAATGTTGACATTAGAGAGGCAAAGGTCAACTTGTGTAATTTACTTATTTAAAATAGTTAAAGCATGTTTTAATTGTCTTCAGCCATGGGGCCTGGACCTACTTAGGAGGGCCTCAGCAAACTTCCAACGGCCATGGTATGACTTAAAAGTACTTAATGTATTTTATTTACTATTAACAAACTGAAATAACCGACCTTTATTAATGCTGATTTCAAGTCAGAAGTCAAGAGAAAAGCTTGTTCTCTTATCACATTTAATGCAACGACATACAGACATTAATTGTGGCTTGGAGAATGTAAATATTTTTTGGGTGGGGACCACTGTATGTATATAATCCTAATGTAGACAGTTATGACAACCTGCCAGATAGTGAGAGAGTCTTGTTAAATCAAGACAGCTCGAGGTTCATTTTTCATCCGTGTGTCAAACAAGCAGTTGAATTACGAGGCAATCGGACCTGTTCTGCAACACCTCTGACTTACCTTTCCTGTCTTGTGGTCGAACCACACCAGAGCGTGATTCCTGGACAACACCTTGCAGTCGAAGGTGGCGTTGTTCTGGGCAGGGCGACACCGAGCCACGGAGCGCCCGATCTTGACCGGCTCATCCAGGTAGACATGGCGTTCCTGAAACGGGTGTGAATTCGGGCGGCAGGTGAACACGGCCAGCGCTGAAGGCATTGAGGATGGCTTGGGAGTGTTACTCCAACCAGAGACGAAAGACAGTGTTTCTTGATCCAGACTGACCTGTTGCTCCAATTCACTTTAATGAATTATCAGGAGAGCAATGCACATAGTAATACGACAAAAATATCAACAATCAAGAAAAGACGAGGCTTTTCTGCTAAACCGGCTACATTACGTCCACAAGCCTGTACTTAGACACTATGTAGTTGATTTCTTGCCCCCTTGCGAGACCCCCATGATGCCGAACCAAACCCAATACAGCTGCTCAATTCCATACAAGTCTGTATTTTCTGATGACAGTCCACTACTCGAGCTGTTACACCTCGTACCCTGCACAATTCATCCTCACCCCCCTTAACAAACATAGGCCTGGCGAATAAACAATCGAGTAACACTAATATCCTAATAACCTGTTGGATCAGTTAACCTGTAACGTTACTCCCCCCAAAAATAACAGTCCATTTGCGTTTCTAGATTAAGACGGCAGTGATTTCTAGATTAGCGGGCACAAAACGCACTAATGTGACTGTTAAACCCTAATGAAGATTATTAATGTGAGTGGGTTTGACTGAAGTATGCAAGACAGACCATCAACCCACCACTCAGCTAAACAGAGCAGGCATTCAGTATGAAAACAAAAGCACAAAGACCTAATTAACCCAACATTAAAATGACAAAATTCAATATTAGGTATTGAAAAACGCTCGCGCGGAGGGTGTTTTCTTGCATACGAGAGCGTTAGCTGGCTAACTTCATATTAGCTCGTTAGCTTCGCTGAGGTAACGGTGGCCCTTTATCTTCTGCTTATCAAGCCGCCCGGACTGAAAGTGACTTTATAAATAATTCCAAATGTGGATTTATCCAGTATTGTCTGGTCCGTGGAACTTTCATACGCGGAGAATTTACGTAAATCCCGTACTAGCTCGCGAGCTCGATAACTAGCTTAGCTCGCTGAGAGACGCGAAAAATTCCCCAGAAAAGAAACTCATCAACGAATAAAGTCCGTGACACGATTCCGCGTTAAGCCATGGAAGTCTCCGGTCCCGGGGACACTGAAAACGAGATGAAAAATCGCTGTGTGAGAGGGGATAATTGGAAGTAAGTCGTCCTCCCGAAGAGATACACACACACATACACCGGCCACAAACCGCCGCGGGGCTCGCGCACCACCGAGAAAGGGGCGTGGGCTCTGTGATGACGGCTTATGGGGGCGGGGCTATTGAATTGCGTTTTCAGTGAAAAAGGATGACGTTTTTCATATGGAATGAAAATAGATGGAGATTATTAAACAATTATTTTTTTTTCTGTTTATTTGTTCTATATTGTGATTGTTTTCTTTGAAAATGTTTCAATAAAAAAAAGATATGAAAAAGAGATTATTAAACAATTATTAAATAACAAAATGTTAAAATACGAATAAATGGCTTGATACATTTCTTTTTAATGACTTTTATTCCTGAATCAATTTCTGCATTACTTTTCTCACTTTATTTATTATTTTCTGTATTTATTTATTTTTTTAATTTGTTATTGTTTCATTTATTATGTATTTGATTTTTGTATTCATTTCAAAGCGTTTCTTTATTTTTTATATTTATTACATTTTATTATTCTTATCTATTTTATTATTATTATTATTATTATTATTCCGTATTTATTTGGATTCTATTATTATATTTATTTCCACATGGATTTGTTTATTTATTTAAACATTATTTATTTATTTTTGTATTACATTTCTGTCTCCATAGATGTTCGTATTGAAATGATCACAACCTTTATGAATGTTAGCTCAATTCTAAACTGTCTTTGTGAGGTGCATCAGAATGCCTTTTAAAAACAGCACCGAAGGAGTCCATTTGGTCCAACATATTAATTAAAAAAAGTAAACATATGGCAAACTGAGGAGTGCCAAGTATAAAAGTCAGTTCAAAATAAACACATATACTGATGAAATCAAAGTAAGTGGAAGATGCTTCTTGCACCAGGCTCCCAGTAAAAGTAAAGTTATTTTTGGAGTTCAAAATCAACCGAAAGTATTTTTGTTTCAGAAAGGAGGAGAGGGTTTCAAAGCTAACCCCGCCCCCAGTCCCTCTGTTTGGATCTGGAATCTGTGGACTAAATTACACTGAACATCTGTCATTCCAAATAGAGCATGCTGATTTGACTGGAATGTCTTGCTAAGGCTAATCCAATTGCTTTGTCTTGGTTCTTATGTGACCCCCATAAGAAGTAATTAAGTGATCACTGGAACATATGGAAACAATGGTGTGTGTTTCAATGATGCAAATGAGACATTTAGATGTTAAAGTGTAATAGTGTAGTTAAAGTAAAGCCACAATATTAACTACATAACTAAAAAAAATATTACTCTCTGCAAGTGTCCAAAAATATATATGTCTTCAACCATATTTAAGCCCAAAATTAAACCATTTTGACATAAAAATTATTGCATTATGTAAAAATTATGTATTTATAAATGCAAAGATTGAATTATGAGAGAATTAAAATAAAAATAAAAATCACAGCTGCATGAACTTTCTATGCTTTCTGTCTGAATAAATAATAATAATAATAATACGTTTTGTTTATAGATGCCTTTCACTCAAGGTCACCTTACAAATCTTCCTAAAAACATCAGCATAACATTAGACAAAGCAAACTATAATATTAATACACAAGAACAAGATATTGCTCAATACGAGTAATAATAAATAAGACTGTTTAAATAATTAAGAGTTATAAAATATTTTTTATTCAATACCACAATAACAATTAAGGGCAAAAAATACATACATTTCAGTGCTTTAATTTTCAGAACTCCAAAAAGATTTATGTAGTATAATTTTAAGTCATTTTGGTGTTTGCAAATGTGGTTTGCAAAGAGACGACTTCTTTTTATGATGTTTTTCTAATACAATTAATTATTTGCGCAATGTAAATCGTAAAAAATCGCAATCGTAAAAAAGGACATCAAATACACATATCATACTGCGTGCGCGCTCCCGTACAGCTCTTGAGCTCACTGCTGACGCCAGCACGCTCTCCCCGCAAGCTCCGCCCCTTTCATCCTGGACGTGTTTGTATTTACAGCTCAAGTTCCTGTAGTTTTCATCATTAAATCAAGTCCGAACCCACCTGAGGGTATCACCATGGCCTTTCAGGGGTCTGGGGAACTGGAAGATCAGCTCGAGGAGCCAGAAGACACGCTGAGAGTTTCTCCGGCCGAGGAAATGCCCGTCGATGGGCCTCCAGCACTAGAGGAGCCGGAGCAGTTACTGCTGCCGTGGGATCGCTTCTCCTCCTGGCTTCACTGCATCTGTGTGGTCGGCTTCGATCTGGAGCTCGGGCAAGCTGTGGAGGTACAGAAAACTGTCATACTAGTGCTGTTTGTTCTGCTGTCAGCTGTGAGTTAGCCTGCTAGCCGGCTAACTGTGTGGAAGTCAATGGAAAAACTTGCTAGCATGTGTGGCTATTGCTAACAAAAATAGTTGAGTCATCAAAAAGTACATATATATGGATGCTGAACCAGTGTAAGCAGTTCATTGGTATGATTTGGGTTAATACGTCTGAAAGGTTTCAGTAGCTTTGACACATTGGTGCATTAAACATATTCTCGTTTATTTGTGCCATTTCCTGATGTAATAATCTGATGTCTGTGCACATTATGCGTGTAGTTTGGGTTTATCAGGACTGTTATCTGTCCTGATTACTGTTCAGTGTGTTGATCTAATCATCTGTTGTCTGAACTTAGGCACTTAGATACTTAGAATAAAAAAACAGCAACTACTGAATTCCAAACTGAATAAGATCATTATAGCTTGGTTTCACAACAACAACAACAACAACAAAAACATATTAAACCAAAGTAAAGCCAACTGTAAAAGGTGATTTTAGCGTTTAGTCTCCCTCAATGTCACTGTCAGAAAAAAAGGTACGAAAGCTGTCACTGGGGTGGTACCTTTTCAAAAGGTACACTTTTGTACCTAAAGGGTGCATATTGGTACCTTCATGGTACATATTTGTACAATTATGGTACCAATATGCACCCTTTAGGTACAAAAGTGTACCTTTTGAAAAGGTACCGCCCCAGTGACAGCTTTCGTACCTTTTTTTTCTGACAGCTCGAAAGGCATCAATGGCCATGACTAACAACTACTACTATGTCCCATTTATGCATATGTTAGTGAAATGCAGTTTTAAAAATACATGATCTCATTTTCCATGTTGTTTTTTCTACTGCAGGTGATCTACCCACACCACTCCAAACTCACCGAAAAAGAGGTAGGAAAGATTTATGTTTTATATTATCAAGCTGGATAAAACCATTAATTAGTCGATATTGAGTGTTCTTTTGTTTCTCTCGTTTTAGAAAACAAGTATATGCTATCTGTCATTCCCAGACTCCAATTCAGGTAAAATTGCTTTTCTTCACGCGTCTGCTGTAAACAATGCAGATTTGATGCACAGATGTCGTCACCTGTAGATTTGAACATGCATAAGTTGAACATCATAAACTTTTACCTCTGGTTTCACAGAATGCTTAAGCCTAGTCCTAGACTACAATGCATATTTGTGGTTTTAACTAAAAATATGTCAGTGTCATATTTTTTGTCTCAAGATGCACGCCAGTCTTTTTTTCTTAGGCACATTTATAAAAGCTACTTAAATGCCCTAATTAAACTAGGGCCTAGGCTTAATCTAAGCCCTGTCTGTGAAACCAGGCCTTAATGTTTTGACTATGAAACGTTCAGTAGATCGCACAGCTGAAGCTAATATCATGTCAGCACTGAGTTTTTTTCTTTGTATTTTATAATGCAGTTCAGATGATCATTCACTCAGTGATTATATTATTAAATGTCAATCACTTTCCATACTGTATTTGAGTCTGTCTTGAGCTCAAAGTGTCTGTGTTGTGGTTAAGCAGTGCAGAATGTGTGTAGTGTGTTTTCCTACGTTAAGGTTTGATCTAGAGGATTGTAATTCATCTGAGTGAGTACTTTGACCCACTAATGTGTGTGGGATGAGACCTCGACATCCTCTCTCTCCAGCAAGCGCATTCATATGCAGAAATGAATTCACAGCGTGGGTTGTGAAATGCTATCTGACTGTTCTGTATTAGCAATATTAATGAACCGTCACTTGGTAGGTCAATATGTGCATTTGTAATAGATACTCTGGAACAGTATATTTTCTGCTGTTCACTGTTGTATCTGAGTAAGGTCAATATTAGGAATCGCCCTGTTGATTTTGAGCTGAGATTCTTTGGATGCTCATCACATCTTATGTTGTTTTTTTAAAAATCCCACTTATGTTTTTATTTTATTCTAAAATAATTGTATCATTGTCCTTGTGGAACATCTTTAAAAACATCTTGCAATTTTTTAAAATATAATTTTCATCCAAAAAATTCTTCTTTGGACATTAAAAGAAGAAATGTTGAACGCTTTTTTCCCATGCATAATCAGTTTTGAGAGATGCAACATTAAAATTTATGTCAAACGTGGCATGATGCATTTTCACGCTGTTATATTTGAATATATATGTGATTTTGAGTAATGAATAAATGAAGACATAATGTTATTTCTAGATGAATTTATCCTTTAAAACTCATTGGCCAGAGCAAATTATTATTATTTAAAAAAAAACTGTGCTTATCTCTAGCAGAACTCCTCAGCATTGGTCAATATTGGAAATAGAGCGGCCGGTCGGTGTTGTTTTCCACAGTATCGGCTGTGATAAAAATGACATCTCTGATCTTCTTCACACAGATTCAGCTCGTGTTAATTTAGTTTGAAATAAACTTGGGTTATTAATAGCGATGAGGCACAAACAGGGAGGAACAGGATTTGAAGATTACAGGACAGTCCGGTTAATGACTTTGTAAACACGCAGAAGCTTTTACTCTGGGGGTGTGTGTGTGTGTTTGTGGAGTTCACTCTCTAGCGAGTCTCCTAGTGAGACATTGATCTTGTTCTCGTTTTTCTGAAACTGGAGAACCCGATGATACCCTATCCCATCATTCTACTCACTTCAGCTCGCGTACTACACGCTATCTTACAGGATGTAGCATGTCTTGTTGTCTTGATCATATTTTACAAGCTAGTTATATGATAGTTCCAGCGCTGAAAATCTGTGCGGATGAGCAACATTTAAAGATTGTGGTGCTCTGTGATTTATTTTTATCGTTTAATATGCATGTATTTAAATATATTAATACTGGTGTCATTTATCATATTACTTGCACATACAATGATTTTACCATTGATATCACCAAGTACACTGGCATTCAAAAATCTGTCAGTAAAGTGTATTTTTGAAGAAATGAATACACTCTAAACAATGCTGGGTTGTTTTAACTCAAATTTGGGTAGATTATGGACAAACCCAAATGTTGGGTTAAAAATCTAATTTCAAATTTTAACCCAACTTCAACTTTCACTTTCAACTGTATATTTTTTAATTGCATTTTTAACCCAACATTTGGGTTTGTCCATATTTGACCCAAATATATATTGATACAACCCAGCATTTTTTAGAGCGTACTTTTATTCATACTTTTATTTTATTATGCATTAAATTGATCAAGTGTGACAGTAAAGATATTTCAAATTTCAAATTCAAAAAAAAAGATTCCATTTCAAATAAATGCTGTTCTTTTGAAGTTTCTAGTCATCCTGGAAAAAAAAGGTTTCGCAGTTAAAATCAAATTAAAAAGGAGCTGTTTTCATCATTGATAATCTTAAGCATCATATTAGAGTGATTTCTTAAAGATTATGCAACACTGAAGACTGGAGTGATGATGCTGAAAATTCAGCTTTGACCACAGGAATAAAATCCATTTTACAATAGAAAACTTTTATTATGAATTTTAGTATTATACTGTTTTTATTGTATATTTTAAATAAAAGGAGCCAAAAATCTTACCGACCCCAAACTATCGAATGACATCCTTTAACCGTGGAAAAAATAATTGGATATTGGAATGCAGTGATTTTATTGTGTCTTCTTGCTTTAATACATGTGTATGAGACATTCTACACTATCCTGTTGTAAACGTATGATAAATGTAACCTAATCAAACCTGATTTGACTTGCGAGTCTCGTATCCAGTTCTCATAGCCGTGATTCACCGATTCCATTGTGAAAATGCCTCTCGTCTCAGACATCAGTTCCAGGAGCCGTTTCCCCGTGGAGGGCCAAGAGTCAGATGCCAGTGTTTGTGGGTCAGGCCGTGCATATGGAGATTTCTGGTGTGCGTTAGCATGTTTTCTCGCATGCTGGGAGTGAGGCACGAGAAAAGCATGTGGGTTGCTGTGGCAACAGAGTTCCTGTCACCCTATCAGATGTGAAGAAGTGCATCTGTTGTGAGACATTACGCGTTTGTTCACTCGCTCCGCAGCAATGCAATGTCTTTTATAATATTGCTCTCCGTGTGTTTATATTTTTAGCACTTACCTGTTTTTATCATGTAGCACTTTGGAATTTGCTTAAATATAAAGTGCATTACAAATTAAATGTATTATTATTATTATTATTATTATTAATGATGATGAGACTCCATGTATGAAGTGCACGTCCACCAGTGTAGAAACAATTTTCACTAAAATTTCTAGTAAATTTGACAAATAATTGCAAAGGAACAGCAAGCAACACAGTGAAATTTTGAAAAGTATTTTCTTGTAAAACATACTCCAGTAATATTTATTTTGTTCACTACTTTTTAAATTATACTGGAACTTGTAGTGGGAATATTAATACTTCAATTGAGGTCCAATTATAGGCCGTTTTGTGCCCGTGTATATCTGTAAAAATTATATTTGTCAACTATTTATTTCTTTAGTTTTTTCCATGTTCAGACCGCTTTAATTATCATAATCATAATAGATGTAGCCCTATAGCATAATTATTTATTAAATCATATTGTACCTCTTGGTCATTATTTAAATGAGTTTTCTCGATCTGGCATGTAACAAGCGTGTAGTTGGACGTTGTTGTGCTGCTGAACTGCATTCAGTCGGATTAACTCTTAAATATTGTGTAAACGCTGCTTTTTATAGACTCAAGTGGTGTTGAGGAAAGGGTTAAAGGCAAAGATGAGGTAATCCATCAGTCACGGCCTGCAGATAGATCCATAATCCGGTTTCACACTCGCTCAAACCACCTTTCCTGTTCCTTGTGGCCCACACACATCACTGTATGCAGAGAAGCCAAAAATAGAGACGAACACACACAAACATGCCTGTGCTAATCTGAAGCGGAGCGATCGGGCCCGGGACATCCGAACAGCCTGAAGTGATGATTCTGTTGGTTCTTCCAGAATAAGATGGTCCAGGTGGTTTCTTAACTTATGGATGTTGCATTTTGTGTTTGATTATTTATGAATATCTGGAAGACCTGAAAATGTCATTCCCTTGTTACACATCATAGAGACTGCAGAGTGAGCTACAGATTAAGTAAAGATTGTATTTTATTATGTAATTTATGTTACAATTAATAACATAATATTTTTAACACACACATATTATTTATACATTTATTACATTTATGTGTATATACTTTATGTATGTATGTTTTTATTATATATATATATATATATATATATATGAAGAGTTCAGATGCAAAAGCCTCTAAGTGCCATTTGAAATTTTCTTTTAGAATGATCATTTTTATCAAGCTTGTATATTTAAGTTCAGTTATTTCAGTTTAATTGCAATGAGGATTACCTATTAATTGTCATTTAAGTGAAATTACTGAACTTGAATATATAAGCTTGATAAAAATCATCATTAAAGAAGAAAATTTCAAATGGCATTTAGAGGCTTTTGCATCTGAACTCTTCATATATATATATATATATATATATATATATATATATACACATACACTACCGGTCAAAAGTTTTAGATTGGTAAGATTTTTTATGTTTTTAAAAGAAGTCTCTTCTGCTCACCAAGGCTGCAATTATTTGATAAAAATACAAAAAACAGTAATATTGTGAAATATTATTACAATTTAAAACAGCGGTTTTCTATGTGAATATATAGTGAAGTGTAATTTATTCCTGTGATCAAAGCTGAATTTACAGCATCATTACTCCAGTCTTCAGTGTCACATGATCCTACAGAAATTATTATAATATGATGCTCAAGAAACATTTATGATTATTATCCAGGTTGAAAACAGTTTTTTACATTTTTATTTCAGGATTCTTTGATTAGAAAGCTCAAAAGAACAGAATTGATCTGAAATGGAAAGCTTTTGTAACATTAATCACTACCATTCAAAAGTTTGGGGTCAGTAAGAATTTATTTTTTATTTTTGGGGGAAAGAAATTAGAAAATACTTTTATTCATCAAGGATGAGTTAAATTGATAGTAAAGACATTTATAATGTTAGAAAAGATTATATTTTAAATAAATGCTGTTCTTTTGAAATTTCTATTCATCATAGAATTTTTTTTTGGGGGGGGGAATGGTACACGACTGTTTTCAACATTGAAAATAATAATTTATAATTTTTGAGCATAAAATCAGCATATTAGAATGATTTCTGAAGGATCATGTGACACTGAAAAGTAACTGATGTGTAATCAGCAACAGTAATCATGTGGAAAATTCAGCTTTCAAATTACATTTTAAAATATATTATAATAGAAAACAGTCATTTTAAATTGTCATAATATTTTACAATATTACTTTGTCATTTTTGTTTTTCATCAAATAAAGCAGCCTTGGTGAGCAGAAGAGACTTCATTTAAAAACATAAAAAAATCATACTCATCTAAAACTTTTGACCGGTAGTATATATCATATACATATATACAATAAAAAATATATATGTTTGTTGGGGGGTAATTTTTTTTTATCTGAAGTTTAGTTTTATTCATAGTGATTTACTGTCAAATTAGCTTAAAGACCCAATGAAATCTCTTTCAGTTGTTATTTTGTGTTTTTTTAAGCATGTGTTTTGAGGCCATATTTTCTAGTTCATCTTAAAAGTTGACTGTAAAAGGTTAAGTGCATGCACATTTACAATTTAAAGTCACTTTTTGAATTATGGAAACATTGATGGAAAAGTACAATTCAAAAACTCACGTCAATTTAAAGTGTCTTCATGGCTTTTGTCTATTGTATAGCATGACCAGGTAAACTTAAGCCTATTAGCGATTTTAAAATACAAAAGCAGAATAATTTTTCGTCCTTGGCCTCTATTTCTGAGAGATGATGCAGAACACAATGTTTCGGCAGACTAAATAATATTGCGGTTGAAGTTAACAAGTCATATTTGTTTTGAAAAAAACAAAACAAGCATGGTTTCTATAAAACGTCCTTGATTCAGTGTGTAGTTCTGCAGATAAACTGAGTTTTTGTGTGCCTGGTCACAGGTTGTCTGGGGGACACGCAGTTCTGCTTCCGGTTCCGGCAGGCCACCGGCAGAAAGTCTTCACTCGGATGTTTCCTCGACCACTTCGAGCGAGATGCGCCGGTCTGTCTCAAGGTCAGTGCTGACTGTCTTGTTCATTCAGATTGCCCTTAATCAGTGGTTCTCACAACTGTCCTGGTAAAAAAATGATGAGGATGAAAAGGGAAGGGAATTACAAATTAATGTATGAAATCAATTCATATGCTGTGACCTACACTGTAAAAAATTTGGAGTAGGATTTACTTGAAAAAACCTTGCTAAACGATCTCACTCAGAAAATGCTAGTAAATTTACAAAGATTTGCCAAGTAAAAACCTAGACATATTTATCAGTAGCTTTAATTAGAAATCTTTAAGTTAAATTTACTTGGAATGTGGAATTAAGTAAACTTCACAAAAAATAAGTAATTTTAACTCGGCTTGTAAAAGGTTGATTAATACCGATTTCCTTTGCCTTTGTATTACACTTCACTAAAACAATTATCTTGAATTTTATTGGTCATTTATAGTATGTTCTTTACTTAGATCATCTAAGTAATTTATATATACATCATGTCAGACTTTAAGCCTTATGTGAATGCAAACACCTCAATACTTGGTAGACAATACACAATGGTGGTAACATTTGATGGATCGTTTTTGTGTTTTAATGTGTCGTTTTAAGCAAAACATTTACTCGAAATGTCACAAAATGGCAATTTACTAATACTGAAAACAAAAATCAATGATAAAAAAGTGTAAATACAGCTGGAAACCAGTAAAAAAATGAGCCTCATTAATTATTCAAGGTCCAGTGCATGATGGGAACCCCAGTATCAGAAAAGTTGAGTCATTTTTACTTAATTTTATTGAGTTGATATTACACTTTCATTTATACTCCCTTGAAATAAGTACTGATATGGAATTTACTTAGTTTTTTAAATTCTTGCCTGAACTAACTTTTTCAAGTAAATTACATTGGTTTTTTTCACTAGTATTTACTTCACCAAAAAATCATTTTTTACAGTGTAGTTAATCTGGTTCATTTCTTCTTCTTTTGGGCTAGTAGAAGTTCTGAATGGCCAGTAGCCAAATTGAGTGAAAAAGTTCATTACAAACCCTGCTTGTCATTACTAATACGAGGAAATGTGCATGCTTTTCTTCTTTCCCACAGAGAGATCAGGGTTATTACTACGGGTATGTGTACTTCAGACAGGTGCGAGACAAGTCGCTCAAGAGGGGCTACTTTCAGAAGGTACGAACAAGATGATTTGAACCTGATGCCTCATGACAGACATTGAGTTGATCAGGGAGTTGTACATTTGCATTTATGCATTTAGCAGACGCTCTTATCCTATTCGCACGGCATTAGTATTATCTGGTGACCTGTAGTAATTAGTAATAATTGCGGAGATTGTCTGAGATCTTAATCCCGTGCGAATCGGCCATGTCTGTAATTTGTAAAGTTAAAATTCCCCCGCAAATTACCTACTATATTTCGCCGAACACCGAGGTCCTGTGATAATATTAGTCCCGTGCGAATCGACATCTCTGTGATTTGGCCGGATCGAATATCATTTTTTCAAGGTTTTTGTTTCATCTGCGCCTTTTTGTCCATCTTTCGCGGAGAATATGGCTGATTTGGAGTGTTTTGATATTATTTTGGGTGCGGGGTCATATCGCTAGTACAACTAGCCTATACAATTTGCAGAAAGAGAAAGCAAAAACAAAAAGAACGATTAGATGATGGAGATGAATGACATGTTTAGCACGATAGGCTAAGGTAAGGACAATTCTTCTGTTTATTATATACAGCTAGACATAATAACGACAAGACATTTCAAAGCTATAGCCTAATGATATCATATCCGGGAGATAAGTCCGTAAAATCACAGGCTTCGCTTATCCCGTGCGAATGCGCCACACAAAATTCAGATGTGGGTGGGTAATTTCAAATTCACACGTGATACTAATCCCGTGCGAATAGGGCTATAAATTGCATTTCAAGGTACACATACGTTCTTATCAGTTCTTGCTTTCAGTTCTTGCTTTCCCTGGGAATCGAACCCATGACGTTGGCGTTGCAAGGGCCAACGCTCTACTGTTTGAGCAATAAACAACTCCAAAGAAGCAATCTGTGTTTAATCCACCCGAGAGCTAATTCCTGGTCCTTTGGTGCACATTATATCTTAATTTATACACATTAAGTCCCTGTCATCTTCTCAAATGGACCCTTTTCACATTTCCAGGGTTCTCAGAAGCACAAGTCGTGCGCAACAGTATTTTTCCAAATATTTCTCCCATAGAGAAATGCATGGAAAATGCTTTAACAAGCACATATAATGCTTGATAAAGCATTATAAGTGCGCGTGTATCGTTAAAAATCATTTCCCTAGGAAGAAAATTAGTTTTTACTTCTGTATCCCGAGTGCTGCGCTCTATAACCATGACCGAAAGACTACAGCAATATTTGTTTCCATTTCTCAAATAGCAAAAGAAAAAAATCTATGATAACTTTCATTAAGAAAAAATAGACTTTAATTAAACAGCTCTCACTCCCTCAGCCATTGTCAGTGTTAACTATTTTTTTTAAGGTAACACAAAGTATAGTGTTATAAATGTACATTTAAAGATTTATGACCTTAATAATTGCACGTGTCATCACAGCCTGTGAAAGATTTGAGCACAGTTAAGTGGTGTCTTTATTCTGTAAGAAGCCTCAAATGTTTTTGTTTTTTTTTTGCTTTATTTTGTCCTAAGTTTGCTTCCCATGTTTTAGTGTCTTTACCTTCGCTGCCAGCTACGCTTAAGCACAGCACTGAACAAGTCCCAACACCACACGAGCATCGTGCGCCTGATTTTCTGAAGTGTGATTCTGATCTATCACCAGCGGCGCGAACGTTGTTGTTCACACCCTTAAAATAGAGGCGGGGATTAGCTAGTGCTGGAATTTTTCAAGAGACTTTAATTGTCGTTATTTTTGAAGACACAGGTGCTTTCTGGGACCGCGGTCTCTTATGCAATTCTTGAGGTGATTCACTGAGCTTTTACAAAACGTTGTGGTTTTGGACATGAGCCGACACAACCCAGTTTGTTTTCTTTGCTAACGGAACGATGTTAGCTACTCGACAGTAGTCGTTTTTCCACTTGCAACTGATGCATCTACATTTGGTCCTTAACTCTATAAAACCTACTGTTTCATATTTGATACACACATATACATATATACAGTGTTGGGTAAGTTACTCTAAAAAAGTTATTAATTACTAGTTACTAATTACCTCTTCAACAGTGTAATTAGATTACTGTACTAATTACGCTCTCTAAAAAGTATTTAATTACTTTCAATTACTAATTACTTTCAAAATCCCATATCAATCTCAACCAGCTGAAATCTGTTTGAATTCTTTCAAATAAATACTATAAAATTGCATGAATTATCCTTAAACTGACCAAGGTGGAGAAGGTTACATTATAAAAACATACTTTTTAGCATCACACAATACATTTTGATGTTAAACCCACTATTGTTTTATGTCTGATCTCATGACATTTCACACTTTTTTCATACATATTTTACAATAATTCATACGAATTTGTACGAGTGCGGTCGTAATATTTAGACACCTCGTAAAATGCTTACGAATCGCTGTGAGATCGGAGTGATCCATACACAGTATTTACCTCAATTACATCAGAAGTAACTGTAATTAAATTACAGATAAATTAAGAGTAATCCCTTACTTTACATTTTCAAGGGAAAAGTAATTAAATTACAGTAACTAATTACTTAGTAATTATAGTTACACCCAACACTGTGTGTATATATATATATGTAAATGTAAATAAGTCTTTGGGCTTTATTGTGTTATCCCTGACTATTTAATTATGTTTTAATGTTTTTTTAATGTCACAGTTTCATACTGTTTCATATTTTATATTTAAGTGGTCAAACAAAATTAAAATCAAAATCAAAGCCTCTGAATGATCAACTTGATGAAAATCTGTTGCACACAATCTACTACATGCCGTCTGTCATCTAATTTGATAGTTAATAGTTTTTAAGCAAGTAAATGTCCTTTTGGTGTAATTGTACAAACGTACACCTTCAGCTTGTGGTTCAATATTTACTGATTTTTATAAAGTAAACATAAGAATAACTTTTATAATATTAGTAATGTTTCAAGATGTACACTATCCATATATCATTTTTAATTCAAATATAGTGTTTTGATTTCATTTCTCAATCATCATTGTATTGCATTGGTTTATATGTTTTAACTACAGAGCTTTGATCATAAAACTAAGCATTTAAATATATTATTGCCAGATATATATATAGTGACAACTGATATTTATTTGCATTTAATGTAAGCGTCTGCATTAGTGTTAAAAAGATCTAATTGATTAACATTACATGCTATTAGAATTTCATCTTAATTTTTGACCATATAAATATCAGCATTTGCACCAAATTGCATATTTTTGCATCTTATAATAGAATTTATGTTTTTTTTTTCTTCTCAATAATCTCACCATATCATAACATATGAGCCATAGAAGTCTGAAGAATCAATTATGACATACGGCTTATTTTCCACACAATGAAATTAAGCTCTAGAAATTACTTAAATCACACATTAATGTGTCTTAAAAGTACTTTATGCAGCATATTAGAATTTATATTATTTTTTAGCTGAACTATTCCTTTAAGATCTCGTCTGTTGTGTTCTGGCCTGTATCCTGAGAGGATTTGTGAACTTCTTGACCTTTCTCTCATCATGTATGCATGTGTGTCTCTCCTCCAGTCTCTGGTCCTCATCAGCAAGCTGCCGTACGTGACCTTTTTCCACTCTTTGCTGAAGCTCATCGCCCCGGAATACTTCGAGAAACAGGAGCCGTGTTTAGAGGCCGGTGAGTCCTGAAAACATGGACAAACAAACCAATTCTGATTACAAATCACAAAATCAAGCAACATTATTAGTACAACATTTCAAAATCATCATCTATACGAAACTCATCCTGCACTTTGATTGGACGTTTGTGTGGTGGATTGAAAACTAGCCAAAAAAAGTAGATGCAACTTTTCCACAATGCAACACTTCCAGCCATATCTAACACCTCAAAAACAGTAACTGCATAGCAAAATATTTCACAAAAATGTATTGTTGTCCTCTATTTGTTAATTATTAGGGGTATATGAAACCCTATTGTAATTGTAAGGATTTGCAAAACTGATCGTGCAGACCACCAAACCATAAGAGCTGGAGACTTGAAACCTGGCCAGATTGGGGAGAGCCTATCAGAGTATGACCCCGATTGGCCCATGGGTGGCGCTACAGAAACCAAAAATACAAAATCACTCACAACCACTGTGATCCTTGGCTCAAGAAGGACAAAATGTACATCTCCAATTTCGATTTAGGCAGCAAAAACGTCCTACTATGTCGAATTTTGTCCAAAATCGGAAGCCTGATCTGAACCAAACCAGTCTAGTGGAATTCTCTGGGTCAATAATTATCAAGAAAAAAAAGTTGAACTTTTGCATTTGGGTGTCTGTTACAGGGTCATTTATAAAAGGGGTGTGACAAAATACACTCAAAAGCCTATAAAGCCTAAAGGAAAACTCAGAACTTCACAATTTTATGAGTGAGCATATGTGTCATAACATGCTGAAGAAGCATGCAAAGTTTCCACGTGGCGTTTCCACTATAACTGTTACAAATCTTAAAAACCATGTATTTCATATGCTAAATTGCCTGTATCGGCTGTAAATGGCCTTTTCCATCTATGATGTCACTGGTTAAATGCTTGCAAAATTAAACATAATGTCTTTAATGCTTATGTGCTTAAAGTAGTTGTTCACTTTTAAAAACACTTTTGCTGATAATTTACTCGCCCCCATGTCATCCAAGATGTCCATGTCTTTCTTTCTTCAGTCGAAAAGAAATGAAGGTTTTTGATGAAAACATTCCAGGATTTTCTCCATATAATGGACTTCAATGGGGTCCAAACGGTTCAAGGTCCAAAAGAGAGTTTCAGTGCAGCTTCAAAGGGCTTTAAACAACACCAGACGATGAATAAGGGTCTTATCCAAGACCCTTTGCGTCATGACTCTGAAAAAGATTTGTTCATTTTATATAAACGAGTTCGAACAGGAGAGTCACGAACGCTCATCACAGAACAGAGCAAGGCGAGCATTTGTGCTTATAAAACTTAAACTTTTTTATTAATGTTTGAAATGGCCGCTCGTTTCGCTTGATTAGACCCTTATTCATCGTCTGGTGTCGTTTAAAGCCCTTTGAAGCTGCACTGAAACTCTCATTTGGACCTTGAACCGTTTGGACCCCATTGAAGTCCATTATATGGAGAAAAATCCTGGAATGTTTTCATCAAAAACCTTCATTTCTTTTCGACTGAAGAAAGAAAGACATGGACATCTTGGATGACATGGGGGTGAGTAAATTATCAGCAAAAGTTTTTTTTTAAAAGTGAACTCCTTTAAAGGCCTTAAATGCTGTTCGCAGCTTTAATTGTTTTTGTTTTTATCGTTAAAGCTTGCAATGACATCGACCGGTGGCCCACGCCGTGCCCTGGGAAGATTCTTACGCTCCCCATCATGGGTGTGGTCATGAAGGTAATCTTTGTGAGATCCTAGCCAAGTCTGTGAAAGCGTGAAACTCAGTGCACTTTATTAACGAACACTGCCATCTGCTCTCCTCAGCTACGCATCCCCACATGTTATGACAAGCCTGGAACTTCTCAGCTCGTCCAGTCCACACCGGTATGAAAAGCATTGGCTCTGCCAGGCCTGTAGGCGATGGTGCGGATTTGTCATATTCTGCAGAGTCGATGTCAGTTTGCTCTTACGTAATGGTGTCTAATCTTTCATTCGCAGAGCGACAGTCTGGTGTCCATTGTCTTGCCGACCGTCCATGAAGTAGATCTCTTCAGGTAAAGCATGTTTACTGTGTGCAGTGTGAATGGTACATAGTGTACTGTATGTCATCACTGGATTTGTTTATTGCCGGTCCTCTGGGGCCTCCTGTTGGTAGCTGAGAAAAGTGCACGCATTCAAAAGTTAAAAAAATCAATGCTCAGTAAAAGCAGTGAAATATTAACCATTAGAGCCAGACCGATAAAGGATTTTGAAAGCCGACACCGATACAAATATTTGTTGGTTTTAAAATCCGATATATCGGACGATATTATTTTTATTTCAGAAACGCGCAACAAAGTATTAACAGATTTCCCAAACATTAGTTATTTATTTATGAGTTTTAATTAAAATTAATTTAAAAAGAAACTTGTTTCTAGAACGGAGGAACATCAAAATATATTAAAGTTCTGATAAATAAAATAATAATTAGTCCCTACATTGCCTTATAGTTATAAGCTACCACCTTATAATTACAATGTCAGCTTGCTTATCCCTTTACCTGCACTTTTTGACAACACTCATGACATGGTTGAAGCGTGATTCGTCCGTTTTTATTTTTATTTTTGAAATATTCTTTTATCGGCCATTATAACTGCAGATACCGATTTTTTAGAAAATGTCTAATATCGGCCGATAATATCGGTCTGGCTCTATAAACAATATAAACAACTGTTTTCTATTTGAATATATTGTAAAATGTAATTTATTCCCAGCATCATTACTCCAGTCACATGATCCTTCAGAAATCATTCTAATATGATGATTTGATGAAACATTTCTTATTCTTGTTATCTATGTTAAAAACAGTTCATATTTTTGTAGAAACCGTGATGCGTTTTATTTCAGGATTATTTGGTAAATAGAAATGGAAGTCTTTTGTAACATCTGTCGCTTTTAATTAATTTAATGCATCCTTGGTGAATAAAAGTATTTATATCATAAATTTTTGTGTTGGTCATATTATGTTTATACAATTATAACCCCAAATAATAAAAAATTATAACCCTTTCATTTCAGCCTGCATTAGTTTCATGTTGATCTGTTCTGTAACTGTTTGCTGTTGTCACTGTTTCTCATGTTGCAGGTGTTTCTATCCAGTGTTTTTTCATATCCAGATGTTATGGGAGCTTGTGTTGCTGGGTGAAGCGTTGGTGGTCATGGCGCCGTCACCGGCAGAATCTTCAGACACTGTGTTGGCATTGGTCAGGTACGCCGAATAAAGTAATAAGCCACGTGAGATTGTGTTACAGGGATTCTACAACTGGGTTAGTTGACCCAAAAATGAAAGTTATGTCATTAATGACTCTCCCAAGCCCGTCAGACCTCCGTTCATCTTCAGAACACAGTTTAAGATATTTTAGATTTAATCCGAGACATTTATGTTGACATATTTCCTGTGAAAATAATTTCCTCATGCCTTAAAATAGCTTCAATGCATCTCTACACCCTTGCTTAATTTAGTATACACGGACTCATGAATATGCTAATTAGTCTCCGCCTTCGCTCACTCACAGCAGCTCGGATTACCTGATCACTCGCTCAAACACGACACAATTATACAGGCTCTACGAGTCCATGAATCAGAATCATGATGCGTTTTATACAAAGTCAGACACATAACGGTAATTGATACGATTAGCCTTTGGCTCGACTACGTTATCAAACCGCTAATAATGTGTTGCAAACCATGTTCCTGTTCGCCATCTCAGGCACACTGATTTACAATTGTCACGGCCGGCTCGCAAGCCGTGACAACGAAGGAGACAACACGTTGGATATTTGCTCAAAAGAATAACATTTATTAAAGTAAGAATAATTAAATAAAATAAAGACATAACTGATCTTTTGTACACGAATCAAGCAAACTTCCAGAAGGAGAACTAATAAACTCTTTGACTAAATTCACGTTAGACATTTTTCCACCTTAAATGCGTTATAACTAGAAAAAAAGTGTCTTTTTACAAACCAGAGCAGGAGGAATAAAATAGTTCCCTCTAAAAATTTAACTAACTCAACCCTAAAATCTTCATGTGGTTACTGTTGAGGGGTATTTTAAGCACCAACTCCCACTAGTACAAAGAAAAGCAACCAGCACGCTGGCGACTCACTCATACCATGGATATGCACCCGAGACAACTGCTCTACTCACGGTCGCCACACAAAAATAAAAAAAAATTACCTCACATCCACTCGTTCCAAAAGGGAACGAGCAGCTAAACCTAACCAGGGAACACAAATATTGTTAAATATTCCTCCTACAACAGGATCTGTAAAAAAAAACACTTACCTCAAGCTCCTACAAAACAGCATGAAACAGATACAGCACTCTACACACATTGTTGTCAAAACAAATCCAACGCGCATTTCCTTCACACGACGAATCCGACCTCCCAAACAATAGCGTTCAAACAAACATTCTTCCAATTTTACGTTCAGTTAATGAACGTGTCAAGTTCATTACAAAATAACCGAACGCAACCAAAACGCTTTCAAATCAGGTCGACAAATAACAGGAATTTTCAAAGATCTAACAAACGAGCGGACGAGCCCCCACTTGTCACGGCCGGCTCGCAAGCCGTGACAACGAAGGAGACAACACGTTGGATATTTGCTCAAAAGAATAACATTTATTAAAGTAAGAATAATTAAATAAAATAAAGACAAAACGGAAAACAACAATAAAGACTTCAAAACGCAAATGGCATGAGGATGGAAGAGCACGCGCCGTCACAGCTGAAAGGAACTGCTTTTAATTGCCGGCATCAGCTCCAACACAGGTGCAACTCCTCAGTCAATGACTCCAATTCCCTCCTGTAAACCAAACAGAAAGAACACACACAACACCCAAATATAACCCATACTGGGTTCATAACACAATCCAACCAATCTGATTTTAGAGCTGAAACTCAATTTTATGAGATTCATTAAGATGCCTGCAGTCGTCTAGCATTTGATATGACCATAAATCTTTAGCTATACTTTTTGATTACATTAAAAATGCTGGACGAAACCTGTTTATTTTAAATCGGCACCATGCTTCTTTCTGATCGCACATGAAATGTTCTCAGGACTAATTTGATGATGAACGTGTAGTACTCATCTAAACACAATTTTATTATTTTTAAATCCATTTAAATTACAAATTCAGTGTGGATCCGAGTGGATGGATGTATTGCAGTACTTAAACAAGTGTAATGGCTCTGTGATGCTGAGTTGAGTGATGACCATGCTGCGGTCGACCTTGAGGGGCAGATTCATGCAGTGTGTGTGTGTGTGTGTGTGTGATATACAGAGACAACAGACACTGTTACTGTCGGACAGTGTTGAATATGAGCAGAATGCGGTTCCAGAGCGAATGCTGACTTCTAGATCACTCTTTTTAATGCTGGTTAATGTTGTGAATTTAATGCAATCTCTGTGTGTGTGTGCAGTTGTATCTCTCCTCTGCGTTACTGCAGTGACTTCCGGCCGTACTTCACCATTCATGACAGTGAGTTTAAGGAATACACCACCCGAACACAAGCTCCGTAAGTACTCAATCTTTTATTTAATATAAAGGCTATATATATTTTATATATTTTTTTATATATATATATATATAATATGTTAATATATTAATATTATTCATATATATTTATATATAAATAATTAATCACACACTCAAATATAATACAAACAAAACACAATGTTTTAGATTTAATATATATATATATAGTGTTTCTTGAGCAGCAAGTCATCATATTAGAATGATTTATGAAAGATGCTGAAATGTAATGATGCTGATTTTTTTTTTTTAAATATATTCAAACAGAAAACAGCTATTTTAAATTGTAATAATATTTCACAATATAACTATGGGTTTAAAAATAAGTAAATAAATGCAGGCTTAGTGAGCAGAAGAGACTTATTTAGAAACATTATAAAGCGTGAAAGCGATTAAATTATTACATTTTATATACTATACTATTATATTATACTATACTATTACTGTATTAAATATTGTAATTTTGTGAAAGCAATTAAATGATTACATTTTATATACTATACTATTATATTATACTATGCTATTACTGTATTAAATATTGTAATTTTCATTTTATTATATATATATTATATTATTGTAAATGTAATTTATAGTATAATATTTTATTATGTTTTCCTTCTGTTAATGTTTATTTAGTTGTTAATTTATTAATATTTGTATAATTAATTTGTTTTCATTAAATATTTGTATAATAATTACATTTTTAATATATTCAGCATGCTGCATCAATTATTAATCAATAATGTTTCATTTTTTTGTTGTGATATGATTTATAGTATTATTTTATTTAGTATATAATAAATACAGTATAAAATACTACTATAAATACTCTAGTATAGTATGCATTTTAAAATGTATAGTTAGTGTGTGTATAGACAGGTTTGTGATATTTTGAGTTTTTTGTGCGTTTGACCTACAAAAACAACATGTAATTCAATCATTGTCAGGATGAGTGTATAATCAATATGGGGTTGTTCATTCAGAATGAGGGATGAGGGTATTTCTGGAGCTCAGACAGGAAGTGTGTGACATGTGACACTCTTACTGGGTATCTGGTGTGTTGTTCTGTAGGCCTTCGGTCATTTTGGGAGTTACGAACCCATTTTTCGCCAAAACTCTCCAGCACTGGCCTCACATCATCCGCATCGGAGACATGAACCAAGCAGGTCTGGCCTTTCAATAGTGATTAAAAATGCATGTACAAATAAAGCTAATGAAGCATTGACATGTTTGAGCAATATTATGACTTTCAGAAGAGCAATAAAGCCTTCAAATCGTACAAAAAAAAAAAATGACAAGATTGTTTGGCTTTGTTCTTTATTATAAATGTCTTAATTTTTTTTAAAGGAGAGATGGCTAAACAAATGAAAGTGAAGAAATTAAAAAATTTGAAGACTTTGGACTCAAAACCTGGTGAGACTTGAATGAGAAACTATCATTTTATTATGTTCTTTATTCATGTAGGTTTTATTGTGGTCTTTGTATTTCTTTCTGTTCATGTTTGAATTACAGAACTGTAAAAGAATGATTAAAACTCAGTGTTTGTTAGAGTAAAGTAACTGAATGATTATTGGTCTCAGGTGTCTACACTGCATATAAACCGTTCCTGAACAAAGACGAGGACATTATCAAGCAGCTCCAGAAGGTGAGTGTCTCTCTGGTGTGTTATATCACTGCTAAGACATTCAGCAGACGTATTAATTCTGTTTTCTTGGGGTTAACTTCAGGGAGTTCAACAGAAGCGTCCTTCAGCGGCCCAGAATGCAATTCTGCGTCGATATTTCCTGGAACTTACACAGAGTTTCATCATACCACTGGTAGGAACGTTTCTTTGCATACAAAATCAACGATACGACGGCATTTACACGCACCTAGACGGAGTTGTTATTTTTAAATAAAACTATTGAAGTTGCTTTTTTCATTTGAAATAAATTAAAATGTGAACTAACTGAAACTCAACTAAGTAAAGTAACTTGCATAAATAAAAGCTAATTTAGAAATTGTATATAAATAATGCTAAAACAACACTGGTCCTGACTACCTCAAACACATGGTAAATGCATGTGTGATGAAGTCATTAAATTCCAGACCATTCATTTAGGATATGATTTTTTCAATAATGTTATATGTTTGATTTGCAGGAGCGTTATGTGGCCAGTCTAATGCCTCTACAGAAGAGCATCTCACCCTGGAAAGTAAGGTTTTTTTTTCTCTCTGTCTTTTAGAAATAATTTAGTGACTTTATTATGTCTATTGTATTACTCTATATTGTATTATGTTTCTTCTCTCATTTCCCAGAGTCCTCCACAGCTGAGGCCGTTCAACCAGGAGGAGTTTATGAAAACCCTGGAGAAGGCCGGACCTCAGCTCACCTCACGACTCAAAGGAGACTGGATCGGTCTCTACAGGTACAGATGCTGTCAGGAAGAAAAAATTGCGTATATGAATAATTATATATATATATATATATATTGTCATATGTATTATCAGTCCCAAATTCAATTTATATATATATAAATTAAATAAATTATATATAATTCATATAAATATATATATATATATATATACATTAAAATGTTTATATTGTATCATATATATTCTATTTCATTTATATATTATAAATCTATAATTTAATTAATATTTAAATTATATATTTATAAAATGTATATTTTTTCTATAAATTGAATAAATTATATGTAATTTATATATATATATATATATATATGAAGAGTTCAGATGCAAAAGCCTCTAAATACCATTTGAAATTTTCTTCTTTAATGATGATTTTTTATCAAGCTTGTATATTTAAGTTCAGTAATTTCACTTAAATAACAATTAATAGGTAATTACCATTGCCATTTAAGTGAAATTACTGAACTTAAATAAACAAGTTTGATAAAAATCATCATTAAAGAAGAAAATTTCAAATGGCATTTAGAGGCTTTTGCATCTGAACTCTTCATATATATATTGTTTATATTGTATCATATATATTTTATTTCATTTATATATTATAAATATATCATTTATTAATATTTAGAATGATATATTTATATATAAGTTAGGATGTTTAAAATACATCCTATGGTCTTCCTGACATGCTTGTGCACAATTCAGAATTGAATCGAATTACAATTTGAAATGATTTCAAAACAGGATCTAGATTTACAATCTGAATTTGAATTAAAGGAAGCAGAATTGCAAATTGCGAAGTGTTTAACAATGAAGCTTTACAGTATTTGTCAGATATGATTGCATTACCTATTCTATAATCCCAAGTAAATTTCCCAAAGGGAATACATGCACAATACTTCTGACATGTTGATGCCACAGATCCCCTTGTGAGAGTCTCCTCCTTAATTTAGATGGATTTATTCTATAACTGATATTAGTTTGAACTACTTGTACAGGTTACATTAACAGGACATGTTTTCCCCCAGCAATGAATCTAGTCACAGAACACAGAATGTATGTGAGATTCAACACATTTCTTTGAATTGCTTTGAACTTCCTGTTCCAATTCCAATTCCAATTCATGGAAGAGGCCAATTCTAAAATCCTGAATTTTGCACAAGCCTGCTTCCCAAACAAATCTTTTCTTCAACATTAATTAAATGCATGTTCCCTGTTTTCGGCTGTTCTCGCCCCTCAGGCAGTTCCTCAGGTCTCCGAACTTCGATGGCTGGTTCAGAAACCGCAGGAAGGAGATGATGCAGAAGCTGGAAGCTCTTCACCTGGAGGCTCTGTGTGAGGAAGACCTACAGCTGCGGATTCAGAAACACACCGAGGTGGAGACGGTCGACCTGGTGCTCAAACTCAAGGAGAAACTGGTCAGTACTTCAGTCACGCAACTTTCTGTCGCACAATAGAGACATGACCGTATAGACAGGAGGAGAAGCTCGCAGGCAATCTTTTACCGTCTATAAGGGCGATCGGGGGGACATGAAGGCATATAGTCAAGGAGAAGCCCATAGACAGAGAGTAGGGCTGGGTATTGAGACAAATTTCACAATTCGATTCGATTTCTATTCACAAGCTTGCAATTCGATTCGATTACGATTCGATTCAATATCGATTATTTTGGATATCAGTTCCAATAAATGCCCATTTTTCTCAAGGGAATCAAATCTCTTAACTAATGCTGTAAACTATAGGAGTCTAGTTGGGCTTCATTAGCCTAATATGAAGGTAATAATGAACTGTTTTGTAGCTATACAAACACTTAAATTACACTTATTTATTTTTATAATAAGAAGATTATATGAAATATAAACATTTAAATGGTGGCTGTCATAAAAACTTGCCAGATTTATTCAAATATGCATTAAATATTGAAGAACATTAAGATTATAATGCATATGTAATATGGTGTATATATTTAGCTAAATGCTCCTCTATAGAGTTATTTTTTCTAGCTGACTAACGAGTTTATGTGGGTTTTCTGAGGTAAATATGACGATACATTGATTACAAGCTGTTTAACTGACGTCTTTCCACGGTTGAAACGCCGATTTAGTGAATCAATGTGACATGATACGGATTTCGATAAGTTGTACTCTATCTTTAACACACTTTCAGATGCTCATTCATGTTTATTTGGCGCTGTGACTGGTATTATTAAGCCGGAAGAGAGATCAGCGCTGCTGCTTCTCCAGAGCGATCTCACGCCACAGCGACAAAACGCTATTTATGTTTTTGAATTTCTAAAGAAAATGGACGTAATTTGAAAATTGAGACTTTGTTTCATATCAATAGTAACAAAGGACAAAGATTATTGCGATTTTTTTTTGGATGCGCGCAGCCGCGAATCGCGATACAATGTCCCATTCATTCAAATGAAACAGTCAGTTTTAGTCACTTTTACTGTCTACGCTTTAGACTTTAGTGGAATCCGTATGTTCGTTTGGTCAGAAGTTTGTGTAACGTGTTAAATATGACTATTTTTCTTACACAAACACAACTTTGAAAAGTCTTTTTTACATTGATTGTACTTTTTTTTTTTTTTCATCTCGTGTTGTGTCTCAGATTCAGGCCGAGAAAGATCAACTCCCTGTCAAACCAGGAACTCTGCCCAAACTACAGTCCCATATCGAGACCATCATACTCTCTCTTCCAGAGGACCTGCAGGGCATCTTACACAAACCACCGAGCCCGTGACCATCAGCCAACGCTGACGCACCAGACACGACCCCGCCGGATTTCTGCTGGATCCTCCGAGTGCACTTCCTGCTGTGGATCTGAGTGCCCTTGAACGGACAATGCTGGCATTGCCAAAAAAACAGCACAGGCGACTGAGCGCCCGAGGGACCAGTGATGGCAGAAATCATGATACGGACACGGTCTGAATCTGAATGCTGTAAGTCTCACCGTGTGAGATCAACATTCCCGTTTGTTTTAAACACGAAGACGCTTATAAGATGGAATCAGGAAAAAGCACTGGATCGGAGTGGGCCGGATTCATATTCACCTCCATAATTACGATATTTAAATGGTTGTGCTGCGACACCAGAACATCACTTCCTCTTCTCATGAAACCTGTCGAAAAACATGTTTTCACCCCAAAATGAGGAAGAGGGAATATTTAAAATCAAGAAAATAAAGCCTATTTTTAGACCATTAATACATATAGAATTGCTCGTTGGCATTATTTTTGTGATTATCAGGTTATATTTCGTGCCAATCTGAGGATTTAAGAAACTATATTTTGCATGGATTATTTTCATAATTAAATGCATTTTAAACCCATTTCTCCAAATCTAATTTTCTTTACTGTGAAAAACACAATGACATTATTTAAATTGTGAAGTATTAAATTGTTAAATATTATTATTCACTACATTATTGTTCAAAAAAGAGAATCACCATCATTACAGAATTTATGGGTAAAGAAAATGTCATATGCTAAAAATCTTAATGGGTCTAAAAATAGGCTTTTATATGTATTTTTTCCATTATATTTTGGGGCGAAATGTTCCCTGGAGATGTTTCCATGATATTCAGCCAGTCAACTGTGTTTTGATTTTGATATTGCAATAACTGATTTTGATTTATTTCTCCTTTAACACAGACAAACACTACTAACCTATAAATATTGAAGAGTGTATTTCATCTGAGCACATTATCACGGCTGTCCGGCATAGCACAAATGCAATATGAATTTCTCATAATGAAGGCAAACCCAACAAAGACCAGTGCAGTTTTACTTGTATTTATTTATTTTTATTTTTTAATCATAAACTAACGACAGAAGGGAAAAAAGCCATTGTCTTTTCCTGTCCTCTCCACCATCACTGACCTGAATGACCCGTCGCTGGTCAAACAGAAAGAACTAGTCTAGTTATAACTTTACAGAGATTGTGGTCTTCCTTCTACTTCAATAACATACATCCTCATTCAGAAAATGAATACTTAAAGGAGTTCACTTTTTAAAAAAAACTTTTGCTGATAATTTACTCACCCCCATGTCATCCAAGATGTCCATGTCTTTCTTTCTTCAGTCGAAAAGAAATGAAGGTTTTTGATGAAAACATCCCAGGATTTTTCTCCATATAATGGACTTCAATGGGGACCAAACGGTTCAAGGTCCAAATGAGAGTTTCAGTGCAGTGTTTTTTTTAGGGCTTTAAACGACACCAGACGATGAATAAGGGTCTTATCTAGCGGAACGATCACTCATTTAATAAATAAATAACAAAGTTTAAGTTTTATAAGCACAAATGCTCGCCTTGCTCTGTTTGGTGATGCGCGTTCGTGACTCTCCTGTTCGAACTCATTCATCAAAATGAACAAATCTTTTTTCGAGTCATTTGGTTGATTCAACCAATTCATTTTGATGAACTAATTTGAACAGGAGAGTCACGAACATACATCAGAACCGTTTGGACCCCATTGAAGTCCATTATATGGAGAAAATCCTGGAATGTTTTCATCAAAAACCTTCATTTCTTTTCGACTGAAGAAAGAAAGACATGGACATCTTGGATGACATGGGGGTAAGTAAATTATCAGCAAAAGTTTTTTTTAAAAGTGAACTACTTTAAACGCACAATAGTCTTCAAATACAGCTTTTCTATACACTTGCTTGACCGATAAAGGTGAATAATGCGTCTGTGCCTTTGATTTTCTGTTTAGCTTGATTCGATCGATCTCTATTAGGACCAAGTGTGTAGTTTGAGAGTACATCAGTGCTTTAATATCACGAATTATGATTGTTTGACCTGCACTTTATCGGTGGGATGTGTCGAGCCACAGGAAGGATTTTCTTCTCCAAAATGTGCATAATCATAACACATGCTCATATTCCATGACGTGAACCACCAGAAATGCATCTCTTCTGTTGTGTGCCTTGAGCTAGAGAGACAAAGACCGTCGCACTCCTTCACTCTCGACCTGGTTTATGATGTTGGATCATGGGATGCTGACTCATGAATGAATCTGGGCTTGTGAACACTGGTTGTTGGGCAACCATTCATGTTTTATATTTGAAGAACAAACCTATTTTAACGTGCTTGAATTTTAAAGAGGTATATTCTAATACGCTAAAAACGAACTGCTTTTGACACGATGCCTGTTTGTTATACTGATGGATATTTTCTAACATCTGTATTTTTGATCTGCTCATTTATATTGGTAGTTATTGTACAGGAGGTTGCTGTGGTGATTGATTATTATAGAACGATATCAATGGAAATTTGCGTTGTTTTGTAAACCATGTACACCAAACCACAGTCCAACGTTTCAGCATAAACAATATTTTTCTATCAAACCCCAAACCACTATTCAGCTTTTCACTAGAAAGAATGTCAATGTTTTGTTTCCCTCATGAAGAACAAGTATATATTTTTTTCCAGGTGTAAATAAATGTCAATTATGAATTTGTGTTGAGCATAAATCTGTTTCCGTTTATGTGTAACTCTAGTAGCCTATATTTTATTGCTAGCATGTTATTATAGAAATCACACAAACCTATTTTGCCCTCATTATTTCTGTAATGAATGTTTGGTTTAAAGGAGTAGTTCACTTTTAAAAACACTTTTGCTGATAATTTACTCCAAGACGTCCATGTCTTTAGAATCTTTTTCAAACGAACGAAATGACTCGATAAAAGATTCGTTCATTTTGATGAACAAGTTCGAACACTAGAGTCACGAACAGAGCAAGGCGAGCATTTGAGCTTATAAACCTTAAACATTGTTATTTATTCATTAAATAAGTGATTTTTTCACTAGTAAGTACCTTATTCATTGTCTGGAATCATTTAAAGCCCTTTGAACAGTTCACAGTTTGCACTGAAACTGTCTTTTGGACCTTGAACCGTTTGGACCCCATTGAAGTCCATTATATGGAGAAAATCCATCAAAAACCTTCATTTCTTTTCGACTGAAGAAAGAAAGACATGGACATCTTGGATGACATGGGGGCGAGTAAATTATCAGCAAAAGTTTTTTTTTTGTTTTTTAAATTGAACTGCTCCTTTAAGAACAGATTGGTATTTTGCTATTCTATTTTAAATGAAATACAATTCATAATTACAATATTTTTTAAATAAATACAGCATTTATTGAAGACATTTGAAAGGCACATTTTGAAGGCAGACATGTACAAAAGTGTATTTACACCAGTAGTAAGTTAAATATACAGTGAATTAGAATTATATATTAGAATGTTTAACAATATTCCATGAATATCCCAAAATAAAACAAATCTGGAGACATATACGTTCAGTTATGATTTTGTGTGTTTTATCGTTTGGACAGTTGATCCGAGAGCCAATCCAGTCCTTCATATAAACCTGATCCTTGAACCGCACATGTGGGCTGAACGAACCACTGAGAGAGAGAGAGAAACACATGTGACCTCTCACATCATCAGCTCTATTCTGCTCACCTGCATTGAGTGTGTGTGTGTGTGTGTCACTCACCTGTCTTCCTCTCAGTGTGTGTAAACCCAGTCTGTCTGTCAGCTCAGAGACTGTCATGGCTTTGGGTAAATCCTGCTTGTTAGCAAGAACTAACAGAACCACGTCTCTCATCTCATCCTCCTCCAGCTGAAAAGGTTCAAATGGATTTGATGCTCGTACACAATATTACTGATTATACTGAACTCGTGTAATATATCTGATGATATAGATGACGTACCATCATTTTTAGTTCCTCTGCTGCCGTTTCAATCCTCTCAGGATCACTGCTGTCCACCACAAAGATCAGACCCTGAATCATACACACACACACACTTTGTTAGGGCATTTCATAAAAAGCAGTTGGTGCATATTGAACTGAACACATAATTACCTTAGTGTTCTGATAGTAATGTCTCCAGAGGCGTCTGATAACGTCCTGACCGCCGACATCCCACACCGTGAAGGAGATGTTTTTATATTCAACTGTCTCAACATTAAAGCCTAGAGAGAATCAGAGTCAGTCATTATCAGGGATTCAGTACTTATGGAATATAATAAACAATAAACATTTGTTTGACCTGACATTTCTTACCTAGAGTTGGAATGGTTGTGACAACTTCACCAAGTTTGAGTTTGTAGAGGACTGTTGTTTTCCCTGCTGCATCCAGACCAACTTGGAAAAGAAATATACATAACGTTTATTCAACAATGAAAATGCACAATATTCAAGTTTTATTACATTCACGTATCAATTAATATGCCTCTTTTTGAACAAGAGAAATATATATATTTTTTTAAACCGAATAAGAATCAAAGAGTAAAGATCTTTTTTTTTTGTTGACATTTTAGATAAATAAAAAACGCACTCACCCATAAGCAACCTCATCTCTTTCTTCTCAAAGAGACGTGAGAAAATGTTAGAGAAGAAGACGCCCATTTTTTAAAGTGCAAATGAAAAAGCTTTTTGCTGGATTCAGTGAAGATAAATGTCCAGAGGATGAAGCCCTGATTGCTAGTGTGAAGATGTGTGAGTGTGTGAGTGTTTATATAGGCTGTTTGCTTTCGGTTTGACTGACAGCTCGACACCGCCACTCTCACACAAGACGCGCGCGCAGTTTCTCTCGTTTACAAATCCAACGCGTTCGAAATGACGTCACGTCATCATCACGTGACAAAACAAAGAGACAAGAGTTGAACAATTACACAAAAACAAAATATTCCTTCTTAATCTTCTTTCTTTGTTGACAAAATTTTATATACAGAAATGTAAATTTTCAGGTCAGATACCACTTTTCAATGTTTTACTTATTGAAATACAACACTACTTTGGGACTATATTTGACTCTTGTAACAAGAAGGCTTTAAAAACTGTTGACATATGCAAGTCTTTTAATCTTTTCCTTTGATATGTATTTTTTTTTCTGATTAGTTATATACCCCTGTCTTATAGTCTTTTTTTGTTTTGTTTTTGTTTTTTATTCTGTTTAATTGTTCTATATTGTGATTGTTTTCTTTGAAAATGTTTCGATTAAAAAAAAGACAAGAGTTGTTATTTTGGTAATCAAATTTAAATTTTAAATGAATAAAATGTATTATGTGTTATACTTTGTACTTGTTGTATAAAATCATATTAAATTAAGGGTGACTTTTCCACCACAGAATGTCTCAAACTCTTAGCCAAAATGTTGCTAAACAGCTATGATTTTTAATTTAACAACCATTGGTATGCATCAAATAGTAGCAATAGTAGGTAGCCTATGCTATGTGATATGAAACTTCAGAAATTATGTTTACAATGCCTGAAGGAAAAAAAATACATCGCACATGATCCTCGTTTACAGAACTTCTGAAATCTTCATTAAGCTAAGAGATTTTAAAGTTTACATTACATCATTTAGATAAGAAGTAGACTATGTGACGTCATATCGAACGCGCTGGATCTGCCGCGAGAGAAACCGCGCGTGTCTTGTGTCGAGCTGTCAGTCAAACCGAAAGCAAAAAGCCCATATAAACACTCACACACTCACACCAACATCACACTATCAATCTGAGCCTCGTCCTCTGGACATTTATTTTCCCTGAATACCGCAAATAGCTTTTTTCATCAGCACTTTTAAAAATGGGCATCTTCTTTTCTAACCTTTTCGCACGTCTTTTGAAGAAGAAAGAGATGAGGTTGCTTATGGGTGAGTAAATGGTTTTTTTCCCCCCTCAAAATGTAATTTACCCCTTATTATACAAATTTTGAACACACTATTTCTCTACGACGAATGCATATTAATTTGCCCTAATTAATATGTGATTTAAAAAAAAAAACATTCAGATTAAGAATCTTGTGCATTTACATGTGGAATAAATGTATTTCTTCTCCAAGTTGGTCTGGATGCAGCAGGGAAAACCACAATCCTCTACAAACTCAAACTTGGTGAAGTTGTCTCCTCTATTCCAACTATTGGTAAGAAACTCAAAGCAAAACATATTATTATCAATTTCTGCATGTCATGTCTAACTGCTCATGATTCTGCCATCCACCTCCTCTCTAGGCTTTAATGTTGAGACAGTTGAATATAAAAACATCTCCTTCACGGTGTGGGATGTCGGCGGTCAGAGTGTCATCAGAGGTCTCTGGAGACATTACTATCAGAACACCGAGGTAACAGAGTTTTATCACTATTTAAGTGCAATCTTATTTTGCAGCCCAATTTCAAATGCGGTTTTATTTGTAAAATGTCAACTTTGCATGTGTGTGTGTATGATTCAGGGTCTGATCTTTGTGGTGGACAGCAGTGATCCTGAGAGGATTGAAACGGCAGCAGAGGAACTAAAACTGATGATGGAGGAGGATGAGATGAGAGACGTGGTTCTGTTAGTTCTTGCTAACAAGCAGGATTTACCCAAAGCCATGACAGTCTCTGAGCTGACAGACAGACTGGGTTTACACACACTGAGAGGAAGACAGGTGAGTGAGACACACACACACACACACACACTCAATGCAGGTGAGCAGAATAGAGCTGATGATGTGAGAGGTCACATGTGTTTCTCTCTCTCTCTCAGTGGTTCGTTCAGCCCACATGTGCGGTTCAAGGATCAGGTTTATATGAAGGACTGGATTGGCTCTCGGATCAACTGTCCAAACGTGAAAACGATAAATCGTAACTGAATGTGTATATTATGTCTCTTTTTTTTTTTTTTTTTTTTTTTGAGAAATTAATGGAATATCTAGTTCACTAAATTCGGTAGGCTATAGTTAATTTAACTTAAAATCATTTGGCCTAATTTTGGTTCTAATGATCATGGACTTGCCTACCTTCAATATGTGCCTTTCAAATACAGAATGTATATGACTGAATTCATAAATGATGCACTACTGCTGTACTATGTATGCACTATTATTTTGTTCTATTACTATTTCTGCTGTATTTCGTGTACTGTTACTGTAATGTGTTATGAGTCATGTTTGAATTGTTTTAGTGTGTGTTCTGGATGAGCTGATGTCATGAAGTATTGATCTGTGCCTTTAAAATATCTAGAATAAATGCTGTATTTATTTACAACTTTAGTTTCATTCTCATTTAATATATATATACACATGCTCAAAAAAGAAAGGGAACACTAAAATAACACATCATAGATCTGAATGAATGAAATAATCTTATTAAATACTTTTTTCTTGTTTTTACTTTTTAAGTGTTGTTTAAGAGTTCCCTTTATTTTTTTTAACAGTATATATATATGTATATATAAACAGAATAGAAATATAAAAATGCATGATACATAGTTTTTTGCTCAGTTATGATAGATAGATAGATAGATAGATAGATAGATAGATAGATAGATAGATAGATAGATAGATAGATAGATAGATAGATAGATAGATAGATAGATAGATAGATAGATAGATAGATAGATACTACGGCCACACAAATTTGTATAATTTAACATAGATCATAGGTTTCTTTCTCTTTATTAGTTTAACAAGGTTCAAAGAAGTAAAAATAAACTAAAAGTTAAAAAACAGAACAAAGTACAAAACAAATAGTCATGTGTAACATTATCCCATTTTCATGCATGTTTAGGATTCAGTCTGTTCGAACATTTTCATCTAAAAAGATCACACATGTGGGTAAATACAAACGATCAATCTCAAACTTGATTGACGTCTGAAGTCTCCCAAAAAAACTTTTTTTCTTCAGTCTTCGGCCTCTTCATCTTTTTTTTTTTTTTTTTTTTTATTTTATTTTTTTTTTATTGTAAATTACAAAAATTAGTCAGATACATTCAAACACCAAACAGAAATAGAAAGGTTAACAAATTTCTCCTATCATAAAATATAAACATAAAAAAACAAAAACAAATATGGATACACACACACAAACATATCCATACATACGCATTACAAGTATTTCATTTAAATAAAATAGATGAATAAATAAATAAATAAAAATACAATAAAAATAGCTAGCCACAGAATACATAAATAGTAAATTCCTCTTACACAGCCAATAAACATTGGGTAAATTAATCACTATAATATCAGGGAAGCTTACCAAATATATTTTCATAGCACTCTATAAGTCTATTACACTTCTTATTATCTATCAGGGTAAGGGAATTGAAAAGTAATTTAAGTTCTACTAAAAATAAAGGGAATGAGGGTTGAGAGCCTAAGAATTTCTTCGGCCTCTTCATCAGTGTTTCGTGACGTGGCGCCGGTGACGTCATTTCGACCGCGTTGGAGCTGTTGCGAAAATTAGTCTGACGTGGTTTTAGAAACATTCGCGTTCAAACTGCTCCACTAAACACACTTCCAGCTGGACAGAGAGAAGAAAAGAGCGAGGAAAGTGAAATAAAACGATAAGAAGAAGAAGAAGAAGGCGTTGTTGTGCCTGCTGATGTGGACTGGAGCTCGAGCAGGTTGTTGATCTCTGAGGGCTGAAGCTGCTGTGCTAAAGCGCTAGCGGCGACTCCGGATAGTTTCACTCCTCTAATAACTGTTCGACTTTTACACTTTTTTAGTTGTTTTTGCGCTGTTTTAACATGGGTTTGACCATTTCAAGCGTCTTTTCTCGCTTGTTTGGGAAAAAGCAGATGAGAATTCTCATGGGTGAGTTGGAAACTGTTTTTGTTAGTTAGCTTCGATACTGACTATTTTGTGTACAGTAAAAGTATATTTTGCTGTTGATATTTTCCATTAAATTATGTTTTTCAAACCTTTTCTATACAAGTCTAATATTTAAAATGATAGTAAAATGTCACGTGTCGTTTTAGGGTGTTTACTTTGTTTACAAGGAAGTATTTTATGCAAAGTTCTCCAAAGTGTTTGACGTGATTTGTTTCCTGTTCTCCTTCAGTTGGTCTGGATGCAGCTGGCAAAACCACAATCCTGTACAAGCTTAAACTGGGAGAAATAGTCACAACAATTCCAACTATAGGTAATCAATCCAGACAAATGAGACGCCAAAAGACTCAAACTTATGAATTTGTGTGGATGAAATATTTATATGTGGGACTTAAGTCAAGGAATGCTGTGTTTATCCTATAGACTTGACTTTCACATTATAATAAATGTACCTTGAAGAAGTAGTTCACTTTTAAAAAAAACTTTA
This sequence comes from Pimephales promelas, assembly GCF_988280905.1. Classification (NCBI taxonomy): domain Eukaryota; kingdom Metazoa; phylum Chordata; class Actinopteri; order Cypriniformes; family Leuciscidae; genus Pimephales; species Pimephales promelas. The sequence goes on along the minus strand of NC_142789.1, from coordinate 28,985,072 downwards.
GCTGATAATTTACTCAACCCCATGTCATCCAAGATATCCATGTCTTTCTTTCTTCAGTCGAAAAGAAATGAAGGTTTTTGATGAAAACATTCTAGGATTTTTCTCCATATAATGGACCTCAATGGGGTCCAAACGGTTCGAGGTCCAAATAAGAGTTTCAGTACAGCTTTCAACAACACCAGACGATGAATAAGTGTCTTATCTAGCGAAACCATCGCTCATTTCAAAAATCAAACACTTTATGTTTTATAAGCACAAATGCTCGCCTTGCTCTATTCTGTGATGCGTGTTTGTGACTCTCCTGTTCGAACTCGTTCATCAAAATGAACGAATCTTTTTTCGAGTCATTGGTTCATTCAATGAATGAAATGAACGAATTGACTCGGAAAAAGATTTGTTCATTTTGATGAGCTAGTTCGAACAGGAGAGTCACACAGAACAGAGCAAGGCAAGCATTTGAGCTTATAAAACTTAAACTTTTTTTTATTTATTTTTGAAATGAGCGCTCGCTTCGCTAGATAAGACCCTTATTCATCGTCTGGTGTCGTTTGAAGCTGCACTGAAACTCTCATTTGGACCTTGAACCGTTTGGACCCCATTGAAGTCCATTACATGGAGAAAATCCTGGAATGTTTTCATCAAAAACCTTGGACATGGAAGACATGGGGGTGAGTAAATTATCAGGGTTTTTTTTTTAAGTGAACTACTCATTTAAATTGAGAGATTCTCACAAAAACATCCATTTTAAAGTCAAATATTTACCTAGAAAAAAAGGATATTTTGCTTCAAGGAAATGAGACATTTTCCCATTGTCTTGATGCGAACAACTGGAAAAATCTTCATCTCTTAAATGCTGTGTGATTCCTTTAGGTTTTAACGTCGAGACGGTCGAATACAAGAACATCTGCTTCACCGTGTGGGATGTGGGTGGTCAGGATAAGATCAGGCCTCTGTGGAGACACTACTTCCAGAACACCCAGGTAAACCGATGCATAGATGTCCTCCCATCACAGCAGGACGTCCCCTCGGCCCCTTACACACGTTAAGATAGCCAAACAACTGTGGAGTCGCAGCATTCCAGCCGATGAATTGCTCATTCTGCCGTGGCCGTTCTGATTGAGTTTGATCGTCCAGCCTTGTGAGCTGCTAGAACAACAACTACCGATGTGTAGATATAGTTCGGCTGGGGATGTTGGTATTTCTATTAGGATTAAGTTGAACTGGGACGGCCTTTGCAAGAGTCTGATTTGGAGAACAGAACAGTTTCTCTCCTGTTCATGTTAGGATGTTTGAGATTATTCATATTATGGATCATCAGTTCACTCGTAATGGAAAATCGACAGGTTTTATTTGTTTACATTAGAAATAACACTGAATACTCTTAATCTTTAATGTTAATTTACACATTTACTCACACCAAAGTGTGTTAAAGGCAAGTCATTTCACTCAAATATGAATTATTGTTAATGCTGACGATTAACTGTCAGAGATAATTGCGATCAACAATTTAATTCTATAGTCATAGTCATATTTCATAGTCATAGTCATATTAATTCTATAGTCATATTCTATAGTATAGACTAATTTAAAGTCATTTCCATTGTAAGCCTCATGCATTATATATTTTTCTTTGAATCGTATATTTAATAAAAATTATTGTAAAATAGGCCCATATGGTTTACTTTAATGCTGTGAAAAATTAATATTTATATAATTATAATATAATTTAATCTGATATAACCAACAGCCCCTCATTTTAAATGAAGGAAGACCTTTTGACTATCTTTGTGTACTTTACAACGGTGTTTTATTTATTTCAATTCTTTGGTAAAAATGTGATTGAAATTAAAATCTCAAATAATTATATAATAGTCTGAGTTTGACACAATGTGATGCAGATTTGTGTGCATGCGACGTGTATGATATGAGTCTTCAAGAGAAGGACTTGTGCTTTATATTTTCTGATGAATGTTTTTAATGTTGTTTCTTCAGGGTCTGATCTTCGTTGTGGACAGTAACGATCGCGAGCGAGCACAAGAAGCAGCAGAAGAGCTTCAGAAGATGGTGAGGAGATTAAAAACATTTCTGGAGCAGTACAACACATGAGAGTAACTATTAAACAGGGTTCCCGCGGGGTCTTAAAAAGCCTCAAAAGCATTGAATTTGTAAATAATACCTTTAAAAGACTTGAATTTTGATATCTGGGTCTTAAAAATTGTGCTGTATGTAACTTTTCCGTGCTTAAAAGTTTCATTTGTCAACCACGATTATTATGATTTTCGATGTTTATTGTTCAGGAGTCTCTCAGTTCCCCATATTCCCAGCATGGAATAAGTAAAAACACAACTTAAGATTGTTCGGCAAACTTTCTTGTGGCCTACTGAAATGTTTTTATTTTTCACTCCTGCTTGGCTTATCATCTTTATCATCTCACCCATTCCACATTTGATAAATAAATACACAAGTTAAAGGATTTTGTTTTTCTTTGCTGGTAGGGACGTGAAATAGGTAGTAATTTTTTTATATAAATGGTCTTAAAAAGACATGAATTTAACCTGTAGGAACCCTGTTAAAGTGCCCCTATTATGCTTTTACGAATATTACCTTTCATGCAGTGAGTTATATTGTTGTTTGTGAATGTAAAAGTCTGCAAACTGCAAAAGTTTTAAAGATCAAAGTGCACGATAAATAAAGTTTAGTCTCGATTCTAAACTGCTGAAATGAGATGATGTGCAATTATGAGAAAATTAAAATGTTTTTTTGACCTCGGATTGTAGCAGACCTCCAAAACAAAACTCGGAAGCTTTAAAATAGCATAATTGGGGCATTTTGACAGAGCGATTGCTTTATTGTGCACAGATCATCAGTAAATGTGACATGTTTATGAGTAGTTCTGTTTCAAAATTCAACAGCTTCAGGAAGATGAACTGAGAGATGCCGTCCTGCTGGTTTTTGCTAATAAACAAGATTTACCAAACGCAATGCCCATCAGTGAGATGACGGACAAACTTGGGTTGCAAGCACTCCGAAGCAAAACTGTGAGTAAGCTTAATGTGCAAAATTATTATAATAGTTGTGCATAATTATAAGCTCCATTTAATACAAAATTGTAATTGGTTATTATGGTTATTACCTTTGAGCAAATAGATGAATCAGATATGTGTAATATGAAGTTTCATCATTCATTTAAATGCCTAATGTATCTGTTATTAGTGTTGTCAAAAAGTACCGACTTTGGTACTGAAATTTTTAAAACGTGACGCGAAGCAGAATCGTAAATGCCACTGATTACCGATTGTACTCACACACTCATCGGATTTGTCACAGGTCTGTGTACTTTTTGACAACTCTGTATGGAAGTAAAATAATGGCGTATGTTTTTGAAACAAAAAAGCCTGTTGAATTGCACTACTTGAAAAAAATAGGCATTGCATTAACCATGCTTGGATTTTAATGCATTGCATTTTTTTTTATGGGCTGAAATATTTAAAGGATTAGTTCACTTTTGAAAAAACTTTTGCTGATAATTTACTCGCCCCCATGTCATCCAAGATGTCCATGTCTTTCTTTCCTCAGTCGAAAAGAAATGAAGGTTTTTTGATGAAAACATTCCAGGATTTTTCTCCATATAATGGACTTCAATGGGGTCCAAACGGTTCAAGGTCCAAAAGACAGTTAATAACAGTTTCAGTGCAGCTTCAAATGTCTTTAAACGACACCAGACGATGAATAAGGGCCTTATCATCGGCCATTTCAAAACTTATTCCAAAAATGTAACTTTTCTAAGGACAAATGCTAGCCTTGCTCTATTCTTGCTCTACGTCGCCCGTGACCTTTTGAACGTAATTACGTATTATGTGACGTTACAAACGTTTCGCATGATAAGATCCTTATTCATCGTTTTGGACCTTGAACCATTTGGTCCCCATTGAAGTCCATTATATGGAGAAAAATCCTGGAATGTTTTCATCAAAAACCTTCATTTCTTTTCGACTGAAGAAAGAAAGACGTGGACATCTTGGATGACATGGGGGTGAGTAAATTATCAGCAAAAGTTTTTTTAAAAGTGAACTAATCCTTTAAGATGTGAATATTAAAATTCAAGCTGTTATATATCTGTTATTGGTAAGAATATGTTAAAATGGACCTTTTCACTCTCTCTTTATCAGTGGTATGTCCAGGCGACCTGTGCGACTCAAGGGACTGGTTTATACGAGGGATTAGACTGGCTTTCCGAGCAGCTCTCCAAACGCTAAACTGCACTTCCTGTTCAAACAGGATGTGTGCTTTCCCAAAGGACATGATCAGTGGATTGATCTGTCACAGAAGCTGTTCATGTACCATTTTCAATGGATTGTTACCAAAAATTCACCTGATGCGGATGTCAATCTTTGGCAGTGCATTTTAACATTTTATTTTGATTCGTTGCACCTTTGACCTTGACTGATATTTCTCCCAGATTCATTCCTCTTGATGTATGTACCCATATAATCTTATAGATTTGACCAAAAATATGAAAACTACTACTTTTGTTAAGGAGCTCTTGCAGTAGCCCTGGATTTTTTGTTACAGTAAGTGTACTGCCGTACACACTAGACTTAACATCTGTACTTATACATCAAGCATTGTTAATGAGAACTTTCCAAGAGAAGCATGCATTTCATAAATAAAAGATTGTGCTTATAATAGCACACTTAAGAGATTGGCAATGCATTGATTTAAGCATTAGTTTTAACATGCATAAGATTATATTAGGAACTGGTCTGGCGTTGTAAATAAGCAGCCTTTTTATTATGTATGTAATCACGATTGCCTTAAACGCGCTGTGCTTTACTATGTGAACGCACTTGCCTGACCTGCTTTTGATTTCCCATTTAAATTGAGAATAAACCTATTCAGAATATTTAAGACATAATCAACTGTTTTTATTCCAAGCTTTTGAAAATATTCAATCATCTAGCAGCTGTTCCCTTTTAAAATGCATCAAAACAATGAATAAAAGTGTGAAATGCATCACTTGTATGGTTGTGCATTAACAAAGGCTCGCTTTTGAAGAAAGAAATGAACTGTCATTGTTTAATGCTTTACTACGGAGGCGTATTGCCTTCACTTGAAAAAAAATCTACTCTGTTTTTCTGAATTAACGAGTTAATTTTTCATGAGAAAAAAAATTTGCTCTGTTTTTCTGAATTAATGAGTTAATTTTTCATGAGAAAAAAAATTTTTGCTCTGTTTTTCTGAATTAACGAGTTAATTTTTCATGAGAAAAAAGTTTTTGCTCTGTTTTTCTGAATTAATGAGTTAATTTTTAATGGAATTTTTTTTTTGCTCTGTTTTTCTGAATTAATGAGTTAATTCAGAAAAACAGCAAAAATAAATTTTCTCATGAAAAATTAACTCATTAATTCAGAAAAACAGCAAAAAAAAAATTTCTCATGAAAAATTAACTCGTTAATTCAGAAAAACAGAGTAGATTTTTTTCTTCAAGTGAATGAAATACGCCTCCGTACTTTACAGAGTCTTGAAACCAAACTATTTTCTTGATGCTAACATTGTGCATCACTGAAAACAATAGTATTCAGTGCTTCTATTCAAGAGAATTTGGTTATTTTTCTGAACCATTTTCATTCTTCCAGTTTGAAAAGCAAAAGAATTTAAAAACAATCATATTTTAAATGCAGCTTTTAATATCGCCAAGTAGGAGTCAATAGTCATTTGATAAATGTCACACAATAATTCATCCTCATCATAAATATTAAATTGTACAAGTGAGAATGAACCTATATATGATATATATACAAATACAATGCTGAAATGAAAATCTGATCGTTTAAAAGCTCAATTTTTTTTTGTTAGTTATAATATGGTCCAAGTAACGTGATGATTGATGTGCATGGACATATTTGAAGCAAATGTTAGTCGGTTGTTCTCCACTTGAGGTCACACACCTGCGCGATGTGATCAGACGGGTGCGAGACGCTCGGCAGGGCCAGAGAGGTCGTGACCTCCTCGTGACTGGGCAGAGGAATGACCTGTTCCACCTGTAGCACATGCGGCTCCACAAATATATAGTCCAGACACCCCTGGAAGCCCCCTACGTAGTTGGTGTAGGCCGGGACCCCACAAGCGCTGGCCAGCTGGAACGGGTTAGTGAGTCCCGCCTGGATCTGCTCTTCTGGGCCATTGGAGGCCCAGTCGTCATGATTCTCCGAGACGGATCCCTGACAGACGAGCTGGAAGAGGCCGGAGGAGGGCGTGCTGTTGAAATCCCCCGCGAATATAAGCCTGGCTCCGGGATGCTTCTCCGTCACCACCTGCTTCATGTACTTCAGGGCCACAGCCATCTGGACCAGTCGAATGTTTCCTCCTGGAAACACAATATAACATCATTCCCTTCACGGTCACCGGGATTTTGCCAAGTAAGACGTGTTCCTGGATCAACATTCCTGTCCCAAAATGTAGTCCTTACCCCTAAACCTATAACCCTACCCATAACTTTTCCCTAAAATCAGAGGGTAATAACACTGATGTTTAAGTACTCCACCCTGGTTCTAAGCTTAAACTTGACAACAAACGTGTCCCTTAAATCTGATTGGTTGATTGTAAAGTTGATTAAGCAACTTGGTGAAATCATGTTCACCTTCCATTCACATTGATGCTCGCCTTTAATATTATCTCCCATGGGTCAGTAAATTATGGAGTGCCACAAGGCTCTGTTTTAGGCCCTCTGCTATCTTCAGGGTTCCCACACCTTGGTTAACTTTAAATTCAAGGATTTCAATTTTCCAGGTTCAATACCCTCAAATTGAAGGACTTAATGAGGGGACACATTTATTGTGTCCAAAAAAAAATTCAAGGCCTTGGAGTGTTTTGAATACATAGGTACTTTAATTTATTTTGTGTAAAAAATCCATATTATTTCTATTTTATACAAATAATATAAATATGTATATTGTTTAATTTACTGTATAATATTAATATTTTGCCAACACTTCAAGGCCCATCATACTAGCTTGCTTGATTTAAGTTAATTACGTGCATTTACGCGTTACGTTAAGAGGCACTTTGTGTCGTGCGTTTGCCATGACGTTCATGTGCGCACAAAACTACTATGATGAAACCTCGATGTTTGTTGTTGGACACAACAAATGTGTCATTAAGTCCATGAATTTGAGGGTATTAGACCTGGAAAGTCCTTGAAAAGTCCTTGAATTTAAAGTTAACCAAGTAGATAGCAGAGGGCCTAAAACAGACCCATGTGGCACTCCATAATTTACTGATGTTAACATGGATCATTCCCTGTTTGAATAAAGCAATATGGTTAAATTGAATTGAATTAAAATCAAGCCATTCCATTCACATTGATGCTTACCTTTAGGGTGCCAGTACAGGTGTGTGTTTCCAACACACAATATCCTTGATGGGTCGCATAACGACTGCAGAATGGTCACCTGAGAAATTGGGCAAGCGATGCATTTTTGTTGGTTTTTTGCATAGATACAATTTGAAGCAAGACAAAACAAGGATTAAAATAAGCGAAAAATGAAGCAAAGAATCAAAATAAAAGAAATGTCTTATTTTAATTCAGGAAAATGTTTTTGGGAGAAATAATTAGAGAGAAAAATAAATAAATTAAATTAACATTGAAACAAATTAAATTGCATTAAAATAAATAAAACTAAGAGAAATGCCATCACAAATAAATAACACTTGAAATTTTACTAAAATAGAAAAATAGTTAATTTACATTTTAATAATATTTCACAAAATTATGGTTTTACTGAATTTTTTATTAAATAAATGCAATCTTAAGGGTAAAAGCTTTTTTATGACTATTAGTGTATATAAAAATATTTTTTTAAATATATTAGGGATGGGCAACGATTAATCGCGATTAATCGCATCGAAAATAAAAGTTTGTGTTTATATAATATGTGTGTGGTATAATTAATTTGTATATATAAATACCCACACATGCATGTATATATTTAAGAAAAATGTGTTATTAAAATATCAAATATTTATTTATATATAATATTAATTGTGAATAAATATATCTAAAATATATACATGCACATATTTCTTAAATATATTCATGCATGTGTGGGTATTTATATATATATATACAAATTAATTATACACACTACACAAACATATATTATGTAAACACAAACTTTTATTTTGGATGCGATTAATCGCGATTAATCGTTGCCCATCCCTAAAATATATATATATATATATATATATATATATATATATATATATATATATACTTTTTTCTTCTTCATTAAACCAAGCTTAAGCTAAATAATAAAATCCTTAAACCTGATCCAGTAAATCCCAAACAACTGGAAAAGTCTTGGAGCCCTGTTGGACAATGGGAGTCAAATCATTGATTTAAGGTCTTTAATCTGTTGCAGTGAAATACCTGCAACACCGTTGACCTGGTTTCGATCTTCTCTTTCAAGATGGGATTGGTGGACACTTTCTCCAACAGTTCCCTATGAAGAGGATCTGCCGCCAAGGCCCCGCTCAGCACAACATCATACTGCTCCAGCAACTTCAACTTTGACCTTCTAAAATACGTCGCCAGACCTTCATACTGTCTTTCCTTGATTTTGAAAACCCCTTCAAACCCAAAAGCATCCAACGCAGGAGATAAACTATCTAAAAAAACACTCTTATCCACCTCCTGGAGGCAAATTAGATCAGCGTTGTACCCCGACAGCTCCTTCTTGATCAGATTCTGCCTGTAGTCCATTTCTAAGGCGTATGGTGCACAGTAAGGGTACAACACCGTTTTGGACAGATCAGTTTGAGCGTAGACGTCAGCAAGGATGTTATAAGACACAACCCTCAGTGAAGAATCATCTGTGAGCTTCTGAGTGTAAATGTGCCTGTTATCAAATGTACACGTTCCTGGACCGGCTTCTACTGCACCTGAAGACACCAGCTCCTTGGGTCCCCCAAATTTGGATCCATTCCCTGGTGTGCATTTCAACATCACCCTTAAACCAATGTCCTGATTAGATGGTGTAAACACACGTTCATGTCCTGCCTCCCTCCAGCAGTTTGGATCTCCTCTCATTTGGGCATTGGGTGAGCTTTCCTTGAGCCATATGAACTTACAGTCCTTGAGATCTCCAAACTCTATCTCCAGCTTGGGACAAACTGGAAAGCCGGACATTAGAGACGATGGCAGCTCGGATACAGTGAATGTTGGAGGGTTTCGTTCCACTTTGTACTTCAAATCCCCCACATGAAGCACAGCCCCATCCAACCAAGCATCAGAGTTCACGGTCTCCACGGACACGTGATCTCCATTTACACACAGACTGATTTGGGGTTTATCCACTTCCGGAGTCTCACTTTTCCCGTTGTTTTTCTTTAATCTACTCGCTTTGCTTCGTGTTTTGATGACGCCGGACGCTATTCGAGACAGAACTTTCCCTAACGGTTCTGTTTGCTCGCGCAGCATCTGTTTATTACTGCCGTCGAGAGTAAACGAGATGGTCAGTTTGGACTCACACGGCAAACATCTAACTACGCATCTCTCCATAGTCATGACAAACCGGGCGGTAAAGAGATTTCTATGGGTTGGGATTGAAAAGGGGGGAATATAACGGAAAAGTAATAATTTACTTGCAAATGACACGCGACTCAACATGAGGACCTTGCTGCGAGAAACTACCGTGGCTTCCGTCACCGTGATCGAAAAGCTTTCTGATGATTCAGAACACTAGATTCGACACGTTTTAAGGTATGGATTAAATGTTTTTTAATTCCACTGTAATCAAATCCTTTATTATATTAATAAACTATATCACGATTAACGTGCTGTGTCCTCGAAAAACGATTCGTAACGAAACAACTGATGTCAATATTATAATACTATTCTTATTATTCGGAGAACTAGATTCGATATATTTATTTCGGTTTTAAATAATTTTTTGTAGACGTTGTTTTATTTTCCTTCGAGTTAATACTTTATTATATTAGAACATTACTACACCATTTGCGTGGTGAAAAATGGTGTAAAAACAAACAAAGATTAAAATAAAGAAATACAAATTAGAGTAAAAAAACAACAACATCCAACAGTATTCTACTATAATACGTAGAAAAACACATTAATATTATCACATTTATAATAATTAGCGTAGTATAAATTTGCTGTATACAAACTATATAGATGTCCTTTAAATTTTAGATCTAAAAAGATTGAAGCAAGATTTGACACGAAACCTTGAACTTTAAAGGGATAGTTCACCCAAAACTGAAATATCTGTCATTAGTTATTTACACACCCTTAAGCTTTTCTAAACATGCATGAAGTTCTTTCTTGTGTTGAACATAAAGGAAGATATTTTGAAGAATATTGGGAACTAAACAGTTTCTGGTGCCCATTGACCTCTATAGTATAGAAAAAAAAAATACTATGGAAGTCAATGGGGACCAAAAACTGTTTGGTTACCAACATTCTTAAAAAACATCTTCTTTTGTGTTCAGGAGAAGAAAGAACCTCAGGTTTATATAATAACCTGAGGGTGAGTAAATGATCACAAAATGTTCATTTTTAGGGTGAACTAACTGTCCCTAGATGGCGCTATTAGCAAACGCTTTATTCTTGTAGAGTTCATAGATTGTTAGAAATAATAACATTTCTTTGTTAATTATATCTGGATTTGATATAATCAGTCAACTCATTTCCAAACTCCTGTATATTATGGTACCATTCAAACATTCTCAAAACAAAATCATTTTGAAACGCAACTGTGCTGCTGGTTTTATTGAACTCGATTGAGAGGACAATAATAATCAAATATTAATACATCATAGCCCATTTCACATCTCCAATTTATCTGCATAAATGTCTGCTGAACAAAGTTAAGCTATTATTATGTTCCCAAATACATGTGTACATGAAAAAAAAAACATATTTTCCCTTATTTAGCACATTATGATTGTTAGCAATATACAGTACATGGTACAATGCAAACCATCTGATTATTCTGGTTGTGAAATGTCTCTAGCCACTGGCATGCAGCATGTTCACTACACAACAGACGTCATGTTGCTTCCATTGTTTAGCTTCAATAGTTCAATAGTTATAAGAAGCCACTCTCCAAAGGCTCAGCATTAAATCATACACAAAAGACGGGAAAAATTTAAATAAGAAATTACAAAAACCAGATATAACATACAATCTACACAAAAAATACCATAACACAATAATTTTAAAAAATACATCTTCTCAAAATAACATCAGTAATTAATTTGATTTTTTGCAACTGAAAAAGTGTCAAAATATTTGCTGGTTAAACACTGTATTCGCAGTATGTTTTATTCATTATTCGAGTTTTAGGTTTGTGCCGTTTTTCTCTAATCAAGGCGGGGAAATGCATTCCTGTTTTCATTGATAGTCAAATGAAAACTATAATACACTATCATAACGGTTTGTTTAAAACTTCAAAGTCAACATGAAATAATTTTTTTAACTCATGTTCCTTGATTTCCTTCTGTTGATCTGCGCCATCAACTGCATGCATTTGTGCACATGTCTCCTATTACAAAGGTAAACTGGTTTCATGTTGACTTTAAAGGCGCATCAGTATTGAAGTTAAACTGGTCCTCAGCAGTCAAACAGAAGCTAAGACAGACGATGCAAATGTAAGATATATTGATTATTGTGCTATTTCGAATTGCATTCAAACATCTGAAGATCTCTCTCAGAAATGAGCGCTCGTGAAACCTGACGCTGGATGTTTAATTGCTGGAGAACTGGTCGATGTCTCCCAGCCTGTGAAGCTCCTGAAGGAACTGATTCGGACTTCCACTGTCCCACCACAATGATGTCACTGCCGTGGTGCAGTCAGTCCCGAAGATCCCTGGCTCCCGTTCGGATGGGATCTAGAGTCCCGTCCGCTGATTTTCTCTCTCTCTCTCTCTCTCTGGCTCAGAGTCACAGAAGTGTGTGTCTCTCTCTCTCCGGGGCCCTAGAGGTTGTTCTTGTCTGTGCTCTCCGCTTCTGTGCTGCGAGGGAAGTAGACGGTGGTCTTGTGCTCTTCGTAGCGGTCGATGTGCTTGAGGTGAACCACCATGTGCAGCGCGTACGCGAGCACCAGCAGGAGGATCAGAGACGTGATCAGACCCATCAGGATCGCGGGAGTGAAGAACGTCTCGCAGTCGCTGGCCGACGCAAACTTACTGGACAGAACATTAAACGCCTGGATCTGTGAGGAAACACATGATGACTAGATGGTGAGTATCCATCTATCCATCCATCTACCCATTGATCCATCCATCATCCAACCATCAATCCATCCATCCATCATCTATCCCTCCATCCATCGTCTATCCATCATCTATCCATCCATCTACCCATTGATCCATCCATCATCCATCCATCCATCCATCCAACTATCATATATCCATCCATCCATCATCTATCCATCCATTATCCATCCATCCACACATACATCCATCCATCCATCCATCATCTATCCATCCATCCATCTACCCATTGATCCATCCATCCATCATCTATCCATCCATCCATCAACCCATTGATCCATCCACCATCCATCCATCCATCCAACTATCATAGATCCATCCATCCATCATCTATCCATCCATTATCTATCCATCCACACATACATCCATCCATCCATCATCTATCCATCCATCCATCTACCCATTGATCCATCCATCCATCAACCAACCCATTGATCCATCCATCATCCATCCATCCATCCATCCAACTATCATCTATCCATCCATCCATCATCTATCCATCCATAGGCGGAGTTTGACATTCGAGTCAGGGGGGGCAAAAAAAAAAACATGCTAAATAAACACATATTTATTTTTATCCCAAGAAAAAACAGTAAAACAATACACTGATATTTTATTGCCTTTATGTCATTGTAAACAGCTAGAACTTCGCATTAACAGCCACTTCGCGTCGCATCTTCGTTATAGGATCATAAAATGTGGACCACTTTTGCACTGTTAAAATATTATCTTCAACCTTAAAGTTTTCTTTCCTTTTTTCAAAACACATTCTGGCAATGATAATGATTAAAAAACTAGTTAAATTTCGCATTTATACTTCATGAATCATTGAAAAAAATTTAAGACACGGGATTAGGCTACCTATTGGTTTTGATGAGGGGAAAAAAAAAACTTTACGAGTGCGGATTAGAACCTCGAACCTCCCGAGTCCTGGATCTGGACCATCACTGTATACACGAAAAAGGGAGTATATACTTTATATACTCACTATACACATGAAAAAAGTGCTATTGTGCTCATTTTTATTTATGCAATAAAGGGCGTATATACTTTATACTCACTATACTCGGACATTGTGCTCATTTTTATTTATGTACATCAGGAGCTACAGAACATCGTCTTTCAAAACATGACCTACTCGAAAGAGAGAAAAAGAATGAATGCGTACCCAGCACTTGTGAAAATGCCCTTTCGAGTACGTCTCTGTCCCCAGCACATTTCAAATTGACGCCCATTTATCGCAGAAAAGCTTCTCTCAGAGTTAGATGACACAATCGACCGAGTGAGCGATAACTGTTTATAGAGATTGGGGTTGGTAGTTTTTTTACAGCTTTTTTAAGAAAATGCGATTACCCGTTTCAGCCACCGGGGGGGCAACGCTCCCCCTGCCCCCCCGCAAACTCCGCGCCTGTATCCATCCATTATCTATCCATCCACACATCCATCCATCATCTATCCATCCATCCATCATCTATCCATCCATCCATCCATCATCCATCCATCCATCCATCCATCCATCCATCCATCCATCCATCCATCCATCCATCCATCTATCCATCCATCCATCCATCCATCCATCTATCTATCCATCCATCCATCATCTATCCATCCATCCATCCATCATCCATCTATCCATCCATCCATCCATCCATCCACACATCCATCCATCATCTATCCATCCATCCATCATCTATCCATCCATCCATCCATCATCCATCTATCCATCCATCCATCCATCTATCCATCCATCCATCCATCCATCCATCCATCCATCCATCCATCCATCCATCCATCCATCCATCCATCCATCCATCCATCCATCTATCTATCTATCTATCTATCTATCTATCTTATATTCATCCATCCATCCATCCATCCATCCAGGCAAAGCAGAATAATGCATAGTTTTTGATATTCCATATTATACAGAATTTAATTTCACTCAAACTCAGCATGTTCAACCACAAACTCTGCATTTTGAGCTTTTTAAAAAGACGCTGCACTCATGCCAAACCACAAGCTTGTGTAACCCACATCACACACCCACCAGAGCCTAAAAATACTGCACAAGATGCTACGATCGCAACACACGAGGCGTTCATCAGAGGGAAAGTGTTGCTGCCAACCTGGAAGTCTGTGAAGGTGATGTGCCAGTTTGCGGCGTGGTCGGTGTTGGCACTGGGAACCAGCAGCGTGTCGTACTTCTGGAGGCTGCTGACGTGCTGGCAGTGGTAGGAGTTAGTGGACGGCGCGTACACATCTGTGGCGTTGAACGTGGCCTCGTTCGTCCAGTTGTAATGGATGTGAACGTTATCCAGAGTGAACCAGTTCTGTCCCGCAGACTCGTAGAACGTGTTTGACATCTGTAGCCTATGCAAACACACACATATACATTTATATTTTGACTTACAAAAGTGGACTAAAGCAAGCGAAGAGGCAAAAACAACCCAAGAAGTGCTCAAAATACTAGGTTCAGGCATTGCTTAGAGTAGCATCAGACAAAGAAGGGTTCCAGGAAAAGGACAGAATTGATTTTTTTTTTTATATATATATATATATATACTGTCATGTGTCTTTACCTTTCTGCAAAGCCATTCAAAATTCTGCTTTTTGATTAAAAAAGTGCAAATTGGTGCAGAAAAAATGTGCATTTGAAGATATTGCACTGTAAATTAACCAATATTGACACACGTGATGGCACCGGTTGAATTTTATATTAACGTACCCATTTAAGAGCAAACATTAACACTTTTTAAAACATTCTGTATTTTAATATTCTAACATTAACAATAAGATAATCATTATAAATAGGTTTTCTTTAATATTAATACCAGAGCTGTTTGCGACTGACTGCCTCTATAGGGGATCATGTCAATGTTAATATAAGAATATTAAAATAGCAGAATATTAAAGATTGCTATCTTTTGTCATATCACTTTCAAGGCAATAAGTCCATACTTTTTATAGTTAATGAAGAAAAAAATAAGAAATAACCTGATGGAGAGGCCTCTGAGATCTTCCACGTCGCCAAACCGTAGATTGAGTCTGGAGAATAACAAAAGATGTCAAAAATATTATTAAATATCAATCAAGTTTAACACGTACACACTTTAGCTGTCAAGCTGATCTTTTCAATAAAGACTGAGGTTTTACTATACAGTTCGTCTCAGTGTTCAGTGAAACGCCTCCATTGTAGTCTTGAGTTTCTTCCGGGAATAAATAAGAATATTCCTCATTATAATAATTAATACGCTGAATAAAGGGGCGGGGCCTGGTTGAGTTAGTCAGTAGTGTGTTAAACTGGCGGTTATGGAAAGGGGCGGGGCATTTCCCGAACACACTCGTCCAATCACAACACACTGCTCCAGCCGACCAATCAGAGCACAGTGTGCTTTACAGAAGGAGGAGCTTCATCGAGACAGGAACTAAACAGAGCGATACTGACAGACTGGGAAGAGAGGAGCCGCAACAATGAGGAAAATAATCAACATTAGCGCATGAAAACCTGTTCTAGAAGAGTGTGCAACTGAACTTACATGGCTTTGTCTTTACTGCAGAAAGAGCCTTTGGTGTCCACCGGCGCGTCTGGGCTGAAGGTTCTCTCTGTGAGGTCCACTAAACTATGATTCCTGTACCGGATGGCCAGTTTGCGGGCCCTGAAGAGGATGCAGGTCTTGCCGTTGTAAGTCACACTCAGAGGAGAATACGGCAACAATCCTGGAGACTGAAGCAACTTTCTGCGAGGAGGAGCGTGAAGCTGCCATCCGTACGGCTGGAACAAGAGCACATCAAGGTCACACACACACACTCAGAAAACTGGGGCTGGAAAGATGTTTTGATGTTTTTTTGAAAGAAGTCTCTTCTGCTCACCAAGGCTGCATTTATTTGATCCAAAATACAGTAAAAACAGAAATATTACATTTTTAAAATAGCAGTTTTCTATGTGAATATATAGTAAAGTGTCATTTATTCCTGTGATCAAATCATTACTGTAGTCTTAATCCTTCATAAATCACTCTAATATGAGGATTTGATGCTCAAGGAACATTTCTGATTATTATCAATGTTGAAAAGAGTTTTTGTGGAAACCGTGATACATGAAAGTTGAAATGGTAATCTCTAGTAATATTATAAATCTCATTTGATCAATGTAATGCATCCTTGGTGAATAAATAAAATATGAACTTCTTTCAACAAGACTATATCATACCTTTTAGTAAAAAGACATCGTCACACAAAGTGGGGCAAGTTGTCACAGTGTAAACTAGCACTAAAGAGCATAAGCTTTTCCCCTAAATCTAATGAACCACAAAACAGCTGAGCTGATTAAGAAACACAAATGTAAAAGGTAACATACTATATTATATAAACCAGCATTTTGGTCAACATACATTGTGATTATTTAACTGTTGCCCTAATAAAAACATATGAAACATACTGTGTGACAACTTGCCCCATTCTCCCTTATGCCTGCTTTTAAATACAGTTCACTGCACTGTAATAATATCCTAAATCAGAATGAAATTCCTGATTAAAAATGTAGCATGTCTGTAATCTGTTTTTCCAAAGACATTGCAGTCTGTCAAGGATTAAATTCATCTTGTTTGTGAATCTGCACCCCAGCGGTGGCACAAGGTCACATCGGCTTCGCTGGCAGACCAACACATCTCACCTGCAGCGTCCGTCTGAGGCGCGCTTCAGACACGAACACCGAGCCATCGGCGTCTGCACACACACACCAGACAGATCAGATTTATTCAAACAAATATGCAAATAAACAACTACAGCTGTTAATTTACTAAAACAATGTATAGAGGAATATTTTAACCCTGTGAAACCTGACATGTGAGATAGTAGTTTAGACCATTTTTTTTGTATATAACATGTTTCTTTATTATGCAGGTGAAACTCGAAAAATTAGAGTTCATTTATTTCAGTAATTCAACTTAAAAGGTGAAACTAATATATTATATAGACTCGTTACATGCAAAGTGAGATATATCAAGCCTTTATTTGTTATAATTTTGATGATTATGGCTTACAGCTTATGAAAACCCAAAATTCAAAATTAGAATATCGTGAAAAGATTTTCAAGCCATAATCATCAAAATTATTACAAATAAAGGCTTGAAATATCTGACTTTGCATGTAATGAGTCTATATTGTATATTAGTTTCACCTTTTAAGTTGAATTACTGAAATAAATGAACTTTTGCACGATATTCAAATTTTTCGAGTTTCATGTGGCTCTTGATATAGTGAAAATATGGTGGGAAAAACAACTCAGAGACCCAAAATGAGCAAAAAACAAGCATTTTAGTGCAAATGCTGATATTTATATGGCCAAAGAGTAAGATCACATTCTGATGCTTGTAATGTAAATCAATAATCTTTATAATTATGACAGACTACTAACATAAAATGCATATATCTCCCAATTATGTTTTATTAAGATGATATTGAAAATGCTTGGTTTTAAGTAGTTTTAAAACATAATGCAATGCAATACAATAATAATTGAGAGATGAACGAATATATGATCCTCCATCATATTTGATACTCATATTTTCTAAAAAAAAAAAAAAAAAAAAAAGAAGAACCTGAGTTACTTCAGTCCAGTAAGTTCAATATGAAATATTACTAACAATATTGTGTTTCCGATTACACTAAAATACGTTTTACTTGCTTAAACAGTCTATCAATCACACTGAAAAAAATAATATGCTTTATCTATTCAATAAAATTGTGGCAACAGATTACAAGCAATATTATTAATTAAATTGTACAAATTAGAATTAATTCGAATATTAATTTGATTAACTATTACTCAATTCTAATTTGTTCAATTTAATAAATAATATTGCTTGTAATCTGTTGCCACAATTTTATTGATTAGATAAAGCATATTCATTTTTACAGTGCAGACGACAGAAGGCATGTGCGACAGGTTTTGATCATGTAGGCTTGAAAGGGTTAAATACTAAGAATCATTGAGGAAAGAAATTTATTGATATTTATCAAAACAACTTACTCTCTTGAATGCCGATGTCTTGGGCTGGTGCATCATCTGAGCTGTAAGAGAATTTAAGTGTGCATTATTAATCTACCACCATAAACATTTAGCTCAGATCGTTTTAGTCATTCAGTCTCAACTGCAGATTGAATCTTCGCATGTTATGAATATGAATGAGAAATAGGAGGCTTTGATGCTGTGAGTCACTGCTGAAACGTCACCATCCGTGAAGTGAGACCAACTCTCTTTCAAGTCGCTCTGTTGCCGCAGGAAAACTCTATTGCTCAGGAGATCTCAGTAATGTTTCCTTTAATATCAACTCACATGTTTCTCCTGCAAATGCCTCTAAAGGAATAAATATAGACATAAATGAGTAAATTAACATTCGGCAAG